>NW_026570352.1:0-344274 GCF_019649055.1 Paramacrobiotus metropolitanus | reverse complement strand
TTAAGCCTTTGGTCACTGAAGGCCACGCGTGCGGAACCCCCCTTTTATGCCTTTGGTCACCAAAGGCCTCGCGTGCGGTACCCGCCTTTTAAGCGTTTGGTCACCGAAAGCCACGCGTGCGGCACCCGCATTTTTAAGCCTTTGATCACCGAAAGCCCCGCGTGCGGTACTCGCTCTTTTAAAACTTTGGTAACCGAAGGTTACGCAATATTTGTCCACGCTTTTTAGCGTTTTGTAACAGAAGAATTTCGGTTTAACCTGTTTCTAGATACATTAACTGTATTCCCTTTTTAATAAGCCTTATTTAACATATGAAACCGTTTCATTTCGATTCGTTTAGCAAAAAGAGCCCAGCCGACAAGAACCGCCTTTGCACTGCAGCGCGGCGCGTAAGCGCCGCGCGCTGTGCTTGTCTATATTATTATAGGATAGCCGTCTTTCTTAAATACTGTAGTACAGTATACACTACTATACAGTTACACCCCTTCGAATTCGAACTTGAAAAAGTAGAAAAAACAGTTTTCGTTCAAATCTGTGAAACCTTGCTATGTGTATCCTTACCGGTATCACTCGGCAGTGGGAAATAGGAAAACGCCGAAATCAACCGTGATTCCCCAAACTTATACGTACGAGAAATGAGTCGCAATATCCGCTTCAAGGTCAATGGATTTGTCACTGGGATTTTGAATCCCACGGACAAATTCATCGCACTCGAAGTACAGTAGGCCCGATCAATCCTAGCTAATTTTCTCGAGAAAGATATTGCAAAATAAAATGTGAAAGCAGAATGTGTCACCGATTGATGACACACGGCAAAAAACACAAATGCGTTGGACCAGTAATAAGCAATGGATCACCAGAGAAAACGCAAGCACTGACTGTTAAATGAATCGTGCTGCGTGCACACAAACGAATTGTACAGCAGGGCCGCAGGCGCGTTTTAATCCGCATGCTTGAGGTGTCATTAAATAATGCAATAATTTACAACTTAACTGAAGAATGTATTCCATTTTCTCAATGTAACTTGGCTAATTAATACGCGTTATTAATCAATGTAATTAGACTTAATTACAGTAACGCAGCCTGCACAATATTACAAATGTGCATTGATAATTGTAATCACCCATATTAATTACTTTAATTACTAATCGTAATTACTAAATTAACAATCACTAATAGTCTATTACTAATAACAACTTTTAAATCTAATTGAGGCTTATTAATGCGGATTAATACTTGACCACATTTTATTAGCAAATCAGCAATCAGAATGCTTTAATATTTACTATCGTATGTTACGGGTTGTACCGGTGACCACTGTGTAAAGCTCGGTTGGCTATGCACGACAACGGAGGTGAATGTGTATGTGAAATAGAAAACGCAGCTTCGAAGCTGCGTTTTGTAATTCATCTGTGGATCACGTAGCGGACCAATGAGCACAGCCGTTAGCTTTCGGCTTGAGAATGTTGTGGTGACTAACTCGCGTTATCTTTCACGGGCGCGCAAGAGAGCGTTGTGCCTACTTCAGCAAAAACATCTGCCAAATGTTTAGCCAGGTCTGATCAGCACTAGTGTGTTATGCTGTGTACACAATTCAATCCAATCTTCTTCCAACAGAAGAAGAATAAATCACACGTGTAAAACGGGCTAGAGCAAAAACTAGGATAAATGGTGTGTATAGTATTATCAGTTATATTTATCGACGATTACACATTCCATCTATATCACAAACTGCGCAGTCGTTGTGTACAGCCTACAGTACGTACAGGTGCTCCACACGGATTGAATGGATATCCGGGAAGACTACACAGTTATTTATAACGCTATTCTGTCCATGACTCTACACGTCATGGGACCATGTAACTCCCATATTTCCGAAATATTGGAGTATTTCGTTAGATGATAATTATGTCCTTATCATGGCTACGATGCACTTTGCGAACACGTGTCTCCAGAAAATAAAGGGTAGGTTTTTCGAAATTCCATGGGCAAGAATGAGTGCGGCGCGACAAACACAATAGTCGATAGTGAAACTCAGTAACAAAATCAGCTGGTGATTGCGGAAGAAACGGGCATTCGAGTACTCAAACATCGTAAACATCTTGCCGCTCTGCACTTTGTGAAAAGATGCCACAGCAGCCATACGTTTGTGCACTCGTAGTAGAAACGTGGTAAAACAATGTAGCGCAAACGTTGCAAGACGGAGACTAGCGCATAATGCGTGCTGCTGAATAAATATTTAAAGGCTAGTAAAGTGTTAAAAACAGCTTCGTATGTCCCGGTACGTGTGCCACTTGCATATGTATTAATAAATTAATAATAATAATAATATGCAAGCAGCAGATGTACAGTGATGTACACTGTACAGTACATAATTGCTTTCAACAGGACGGCAAAATGCAAGGAACGACAGAGAGAAAAAGCGATCATATCGCCTTCGCTATCTGCCAGTTAATCTTGCAATTATTATTATAAACAGTTTTTTGCAACACGTTTATCACACACCATTGGCACCACGACGACATTGACCTGCTGTCGCTGGTAAGTAGGCGCCGCGAAGCCGGTATTCAGCCTTTCCAGTTTTTTTCTGATTGATAAGCTTGGCAGAATTGGCACGTGAAAAAGATGCCACAGCAGCCATACGTTTGTGCACTCGTAGTAGAAACGTGGTAAAACAATGTAGCGCAAACGTTGGCACGTGTTGTTTAAAATATTATGCTTTCTCTGCATTCCGATGCGGATAGACGTTTCAATTTCTTTCCCTGTTCTCCTCGATTGTGGGCAGCCGGCACCTCGGCTCGCATTCTGTGGGGCGGTTTTTTTTATTTCTTATATTTTTATTTACGTATTTATCCGTTATCTGTGCAGGTAGTATAATTATGTACTGGTACTTATTGTTGTTGCTGCATTTTTGAAATTCACTTGCGTTTTTTCCAATCAGTCTGGATTCTGCGCTTGATGTATGTATAAGCCGGTATTTGGATTTAGTACCGGAAGTACTCCATACAGAAAAGTTCTTAATTGCAAAGTTGAGTCAGAATCTGTATGTTGCGGCCGGTAACTTTATTTGCAGTAACTGAGTGTAATCCGAGCAGAGTTCACATAGAGTTCATTCGGTTCGTGAAGCAACGAGTATGTACGACGCAGGCAGTATGTTTTTTATAATCATAATTATTTTACGAATACCGCTCTGTTCGTACAGGTATAATTTCACAATCCACCGTTAATAACACGATATACACATTTGTATATCGTGTGTAAACGAAGTAATTAATCTGTAGATATTCTTATCGGCTAAACCGAGCGGGCATGAACTAAAGCATGCGCGACAAAATGCTTGTACATTACATACACGAACACTACCGGCTAATTTCTAGCACTGATATAATTTTCTTTACGTATTTTTATGGACCTGATTGAATTCAGTATCCACACGGACCACACCGTATTTTATTGTTCGCCAAAACATACATAAAGAGCTCTGCAGATAAAAAACCTTTTTCTTGTACCAAACGATCGCTGTATTAATTGTGCCCGCAAATTCCCACTGTCGGAAAAATCAACCAATAAAAAAACCAGTAATTTGTCCAATAAAGTTGTATCTGGGCAATCGTAGATTCACAACAGGAAGCAGTCTGTGGTAGCCATAAAAAAGTTTCAGAGGGAGTAAAAAAACCGTAGGAGTATCTATGTTATAATAGGATAACCGTCTTTCTTATACTTGAATTGTAAATAAAGTAACAAGTCCGGCCACAGTCAAACATGCAAGATAACATGCAAGACATTAATAAAACTGTCAACCGGAAGTGTGCATGCAGTACTAATTGGCGCATTGATCTTAATAGGAAATTCTGACTTTAACCTTCAATACATAATTATAATCAGTTTTGTTTTCATCCTAAGCATCGCGTACAACAATAGGCGGAAAAAGGGACTGCGGAATGCTGCACGGTTTCCATTCCGTTTACATTGCGCTTCCTGGGTGTATCTTCCAGCCTTCCAGGGAATCTCCCCGCTGTTGTAAATCCATCCATTGGGTCGTAATCTCTTTTACAAGCTCATAAAAGTTTGTTCTCACGGAGCATTGTCTGTTACTAAAGGGCCCGGTTTTACCATAAAACACCAGCATCATACAACGCCCTACGATGAGAGGCGAGGAATTCTACTTGCATACAGGTATCTTCTATGCATCTTCTTTTGCATCGTACGCTTTTAACTCTTAAGCATCCTTCAGCTCGTCCAACCAATCATTTTATGGCATAATATCATACAAAATCTAATGCCAACGGCAACTGTTACTTGCACACGATGAAAGATCGTTCGTATTTCACTAAACTCAAAGAAAAAAGAAAACATTTCTTGTGTAACACCTTGGTATTTGTATCCTTACTGATGACACTGACTACGAACAAAAAACCTAAAAATCCCGCCAAACTTGCAAACAGAAACAGGCTTCATAACATCCGCTCTAAGAGAAATCAATTTGTGATGGAAATTATGGAATTCATCCGTACGGTTCATGGGGACTCGCGTCAGCCTTCGAATTCAGTGCTGTCGTTGCGTACAGGTGCGCGACGACTCACAGCCGGGATAACGACGTCGGTATACCTGATGTGCGTCATCGCGCACTTATTAAACTTTTAATTCTGCGCTTGACACTATGTGTCCATGATTCGAACACGTCATGTGACGAAAATTGTTCGAGTATTTCGGCACGTGACATGTTCGAGTCGTGGCTACGTTCCGACCGGTCAAAGGGCTGTTGGTCCATGCATCTCCAGGAAACATCCGGTCGGTTTACCGAAACTCCATTCAAGAAAGAGTACGTTGGCATTAGATGTCGACTATCATGTTTACCGGGAAGTTTTTAACGCTGCGACAAACATGATAGCCAACTGTCAAACGCAGTAGCAAAACCACTTGATTATTGTGGAAGATGCGGGCTTTGGTACTCCAACGTCATCCACATCTTCCGCTCTGTGCTTCGTAAGGAATATGCGGAAGTAGCAATCCGTCTGGGCACTCACAGAAACGCAGTAAGCAAGAAAATATAATGCAAATGTTGCGAACGGAGACAAGTCAAGACTGAGCAGAAAAGGAAGAAATGGTCAAATGGCAGACAGAAAACTGCCTTCGTTCGCATCGTCATCTTTATCTGCCACTTAATCTTTAAAATGTAAACATTTTTTTGCGACACACTCATCACACACCAGCGGCATCACGACAACATTGACCTGCTGGGCAGTGCGCGTCGCGAAACCGGTATCAGCCATTTTTTTTATAGACAAGCTTGGCAGTTGGCACATGTTGTTTGATATGCTTTTCTCTACATTCCGAAACTGATAGCCGTTTCAATTTCCTTCACTGTACTCCTCGATTGATGACAACCATTTCAACTCGGCTCGATTCGGCGGGACGGTTCATTCAGATTCCGGGACTATCAAATATCAGCAACCCGCTTGTATTTACTATTTACGCAACTACTTGTAGATCTGTTCATATATGTAGCTAAATTTTCCGAGATATTCCACCTACAAGTATTTTCGATAACTGGTGAGACGGTGACGTTAAAGAAGGTGCTGGGATTTCGAAAACTGAAAATTTTACACCAGCTGCGAAAACGTTTCTGCATGGCAGCATTTTGGTGAAGAATCATGATTTTTACGGTTGTTATTTTAGTATCATTAAATCTATCATCTCGCCACCGCAGCCGCGGAATACCAACAAATAACATAACAGCAAGGGAGTTTTTTTATTTTACTGATAACGCACAATTAACAGGGAATATTTTGGTGTGGGTTTAATAATTGACTTTTCTCCATGCTTACCAGATCGTTCCATGAACAAGTACAAGCCCATCCGGAAACAAGAGCATAAGTGACATTAAGTGTACCCGCGAAATATGTGGGCTGCGTCAAGTAACGTAGAATGATTACTGTAGTGCAGTGGCCACAGTCACAGATAACGTTATTAACGATTACAAAAATCCACCAGCAACCAAGTTGACTGAACCAAGCTGATACCCTAAAAACTTTAAGTTACCACACTTTATTAACCTAACTACGTTTAATTATTTATATAGCTTTATTTATTTAACTTTTGCAACCTGCTGCCAATTTGATGTTGGCGTAACATGCCGTAGTTTGTCTAATACCTCATGCCCATGCTTTTTATTTTTCCCGCATACACTTATGCTTTTGTTTCCGGATGGGCTTGTACCTCTCGAGTTTTCTTAAGTCTTAACTAAATAGCGCGGTAATTTGTGCACTGAGATTGGAATATTTTTCATTACTGGCGTGTCATTCCTTTCTTCATCGTTTGTGTGTTACCGTCAAGTTACAAGTTACTTGCTTACTACTGGCGGTTACAAATCATGCATCCAACCGCATCCATAGATTCATCCATTCAAGCATGCCCGATATGATGATAAATATTTATGTATTTCCCGGTGCAATGTGCATATGCCACACATGGTTCTATAATAAGCGTATTCCAGCACGTACCACTTTGTTTAGGTAATAGGCACATACGCTAAGCGCTTATTAAACGCTTATGAGTTGTGATTCCTTGCTGGTTTCGAGTTTCTGTGTTAGCTTTCTCCTTTACATTCTGTACTCATCTTCTGCTATCGAGTGTTCTTCAGCGTTGTTCTGCCATACCACACGGGTCCCACTTGGATTACGATGGACCCTAATACACAAGCGGTAGAGCCAATTTGGGGATGGCAGAGTGAACTATGCACGATTGCCGACAGAGCGAAACATATTTTCGGGAATGATATTTTGAGCGATGTCACATTCCGGATTCAACCGCCAGACAGCCTCGGTGTCGACATCAAAGCACATAAGTAAGATTTCACTGGACTCTTTAGCACAATTATGTTTGGTGCATACTTCAGCCGTAATCCGGAATACATAAGAAATCATACAGCAATCGCAGAAAAAGATACATAAACGAGTCAGCTTTGTTGTAGCATGGTTTGTTACGATTCTCCAAAGTATGGACGCGAACAGTCGTACCGTAAGAAAAATGCTGTGATTTTGTTGTAAATCGGAAGTCTGTTGTAGAAGGTACACATACAGAAGGAAGCTATATATATATCTATATATATATTTTTGCTTTTCTCCCTCTCTACGACAATGCCAGCGAACTGACCAATGAATATTTTTGTCGGTCACTATATATATACTTTTATTGTTCTTTGTGTGCAGCTCAATAGTCCGTAGATGCAGAAATACGCGTACTGGATACCTTACTGAATATCTCCGTTATTTGACAATGTACCTTAAAATAAATAAAACTTGTTCCTTCCGCCCTTACTAAGAATAAGCGGGATATCTCCGCCTATCGCGTCTCTGCTGGGTTGTCATTCGGTTCTAAAAATTGGTTGTGGTCAAAATATGGCCAGAAAGTGTTCAGTAAAGGGTTATAATGCACTGTATTGCATGGACAACTGGATGTTACAGATTGCTACTTGCCATGGGTAGTGAGGTGTTTGCAACGATGTTTTACGGTTCAATGAAAGAGACGGAAAAAATTGTTAAAATTACGGATATGGACTCCGAGACATTCAGAATTGTTTTGCGGTACGGTACTTACATGTATGTCAGCGGCAGGAGCAACGTCGTTTACTCTCCTGGTTAATAATGATTTTGTATACCTTGCAGATGCATTTATTACGATCAGATCGGGCCGTTTAACAAATGGACCGCATTTTCGACCCTGTACGCCGCGAAAAAATACGGTATCCCAGTGCTGAAAAACGCTTGCGAACAGTACTTGAAACAGAATGTGGCTGCCGATAATTGTCTGGCTTGGTTTATCCAGGTAGAGTAATTTTAAGTGCATCCTAATTTGCTTGAATCGTGTACTTATATGTTCAGGTTTATTGCGAGTACTAATTTGCACTGTGAACGGTATTTGATGTAGGCGCGGCTGTACGACGAAATCAACTTGGAGAACGCCTGTATGGAGAAGATCGATTTATATGCAGCATACGTATTGCAATCCGCAGACTTTCTGGAAATTGACCTGGAAGTGTTGAAAATAATTTTATGTCGTGAAACTGTGAAGGCTAAAGAGGTGGATGTATGCAATGCAGTTACGAAGTACGTACGGCGTCGACCATTGAATAATGTTCATTTTGACTTCGTACGGATGCTAAAACTACAGGTCTACCGTTTATTTGAACCGTAAAAGCAGATGTCGATAAATTACAGTAGTTTTTTTCTTTAAACGGCAGATGGGCTAAGCATCAATGTGAGCAGAAAGAACTCGATCCCACCGGAGCCAATCAGCGATCAGTTTTAGGAGAAGCACTGTTCCTGATAAGATTCCCTACTATGACCTCCGAGGAAGTCGCCAGTGGACCAGCCAAGGTTTGTTGCGCTTATAACGTTCAATGGTTACTCGGTGCTTTTTAAATTTATTGATCAAGTTTTTTAACACCGCTAATTGTTTAACGCGATTTTTAACGTTGTATGCATATATCCAATCAAATTATCCATTACCCAAATTGCATACTGTAAGACTTACGGCAAAACTGACTTCCATAATAAGGGTCCAATAGAGAAAGTAAATTATGAACTACTACTCGCAACATTTATTATTCGGCCGTCTTTCCGGTCCGGAATGGCGGACAAATAGCATTTCACTTTTGTTTCTCTTTTTATCATTTTTGTTGTGTTACAAGTACTACTGAATACTTTATACGGTTCATTTCCTTTGCAGTCAGGCTTACTACTGGCCGAAGAGATCAGCCAGCTTTTTCAATTTTGGTACGCTAAAACGCAATTACCCGAAAAATTCGTCAGCCGAATAAGAGTCGGCAGTCACAAGGAGGTGACTGTCTCCAGGTTCGAGAGCACGAACAGCTCTCAAAATTGGACATACATGGCTGGTTTCCCCGATGTCATCAAGTATTCACTGCCTCGTATTACGTACAGACGTTTTGTACTTGAAAAATTGGAACGATGGTATATTTAGATTTTTTCAGGTTTTCTATCACATCCACCGCACAACCTTGCAGCGATGATTTGGTACTCATACACAGTTAATTGAATACTGCTTTCCACTCTCCTCTTTACAAGAATAGAGCCACTTGAACAATTTTTATTATTGCAGAACGAGGCGACGGTCCACCTGGTGGCTGTTGGTGTGTTTGTCCAAAGCCCACTTCCGGAAGGCGTGGAATGCACTGCAACTATGAAAATATTCGTTTATGAAATGGCCGACCCCAATGGATATCGGTGTTTAAGAGACCACCCGAGAGAGCTGAAAGATTTTCGCCACACGTGGACCATCCCGGGGAAGAAGCATTTATCTGTTGCAAAGTTCAAACTGAGAAACCCCTTCCCGGTAGAGTTCGGAAAGCAGTACGCTCTATCGCTGCAAACGTCGGTAAGTGGGGAGCTGTCTGAGTAAAAAAACAGATCTAAACTCCAGGCTTGGTTTGGGCATGTATGAACACGATAAAATTTTATATGCTATTGTAGGGCATGCAACGATCTTTCTACGGCTCCAACGGGAAAGCAGTTGTGAACACTTCTGGAATCTGCCCACTCTCAGTACAGTTCTCTGACGCTCTAGATCCAGAATGTATGCATCCTGCCTTAGTTATAGAACTATTCGCTTTTCGCATGGTTACATAGTGTTGTATTTAAAAATCTGGATTTTCATGGTTTTAGATGACGTGGTATACGGTTCGGGTTATCACTCGTACAATGAAAGACAAATTGGCTATAATGCACATACCCGAACTAGCACCTGCGGGACAACAACTTTTGCTAACGGACAATTTCCTCAGCTATATTTTGAAACATCCTAACGCGTTGGTATTCCGGTCGTACTTGACCAGCATTTGCTTGTAGATACATCAACTTTCACGTTGCTGTTTTTCAGAAGTACTGCTTTGCACTTTTTCTTTATCAGTTCTGATCGCTGACATTCACTGTGCGGGCATTTTCGGAAAACAGGTTCTTACAGGGCGCAAGAACTACTTGCGGTTGTTTAATTTCTTTTTTGTTGTGGCTGTCTATGAACGGCATGGATTTCTATCACACTTCATTTCATTGCTGCACATGACAAAGTACTGTATGCGCTGGAAACAGTCAGTGAAGTTGTAAAGCCCACGCATCAGTGCGTTACATCCGTATAAAAGATGGTAGTTGATACGTACTGTATTTCGAAAATGCAGCAAATAAATTTCTCACTTTCATCTCAGTAGCCATACACTGCAAAATTAGTAACAGTACTAGACAGTACTAAAGCGCAAATTTTGCAAACCGGTCGCTGTGTGGATCCTTTAGTAAAACCGCACCCTTCGATGTGTGTTTGATCAGTTCGATAAAAGCCATACACTGCAAAGGCTTCCCGGCGTTCCCGGTTTGGAAATGCAGGTAAACTGTTTTACATTACTTTTTGGAGCTGTAATATAAGGAAAAACCGCTTTACTCAAACCATTTCCCTGGTCTCCTACCGACTACCGTCACCCGGCTGGAGTGTGACGTTGTAGCTAAACATGGCGCTTAAATATGTGCCGCGCCGGATCTAGGCATACGTACATATTGCCATAACGTCACACTCCAGCCAGGTGATGGCAGCAGTGCCGTGAAATGATACGACTAAAATGAATTTCCCTCTTATATGTGTACGTAGATAAAATTTTTACCAAAGCGCTGCCAGAGAAAATACAAGGCGTGTGACCGCATGCTTATAATATATATATAGAACAGGCTCTAGCAAATACTTTTATGGGATGTGATTGTCTTCAGAGAGAGAAAACAAAGAGCACCTTGTCGGTTTATGGAAGATTGCGCGCAAGTGGACATTTCCGTGTATTATGCGGTTAACTTAATCTTTTGTAAATATACCGACGATTCTGAAACGCACCCCTTTTAACGCTGGTGTTAGATCAGACTAGGTTTTCCTGCTCCTTTTCATAGGAAGTATGTTTCCTATTATCCGAAATTGTGCTATGACATTACAATATGCCAGAGTAACAACATCCTTACCCGTAACTGAAGCCCATGAACTGGCATTTCGGGGGGGTTACATTTTTGCACCATCTTATGGGGGCTTCAATTACGGGGGAGGGATATAATTCGATAATAACGGTTATATATCTACGTATTTTCATAACCGCCGAAGAAAGTGCCGGTAACGTAATGTAACCGGTAACTTGCCGTATATGTACAAAAATTACAATTGGTGAGTTTGTGTGGCATGTATTTGGAGTGATGGCAACTCGTTGCCGATACTGCGTTCGTTTTGATGAAAAGTTGTGGTATTAGATAAATCGTGGACTGGTTAATCGTTGTACTTAAATTTTACGAATTTTGGACGGTGAGTTAAAGAATAATTAACAGAGTTTGTTATTGCTAAATGTAAGCACACGAACTCACCAAGCATCTGTTTAAGGGTGATGCCGGCGTGACATGGATGCACTGCGACTGCACAGCGCAGATATAGGCCGCTCGCAGTGACCTCAATGGCCGTACTACAGCCTACCCGTACCTGGGTTTTTTTATGAGGAAGTGGTCGTATCGCGCAGGCTGTATACCACTGCGTATACGCGTATACGAAATATCAAAATTATAAACCCCGGTTTGCTTGTTCTTCTGATTTTCATTTTGCTGATTTGCTGATTTTGATAAGCTGATTTTTGTTTTGTTTGGTTTTCTCCTGTTGTGTCTGATTTGGTGGAATCATAAAAGTTGATTCAGTTTTGTGAAATTCATGGAAATTTATCGTGGAGAGGAATGGGTTTTTTGTCATTGAATTATGAATATATTATATGATGAGACGCGACAAGTGTAAGAAATAATAATCGTAATGCATTCATTTGAGAATATTAATGTGAGTATTCCGTAAAACAATAATTATTAGGGTAGGTAATTATAAATATCTTGAATATAGAACTCAAAATTTATACAGTGAAATTGCACACATACTACCTGCAGTTTGCCTGCTGTTAATATTACTATACCTACTAGCAGTAAATAACAGCACTGTACTGTAACTGTATGATGGGCTTAACTGGTTTCGTTTCCGGAACGCAGCGACCGCCGATAAACTGTCCCGCTGTTGCCCAACCGAGATGATCATCAGTACTTTTGTCGGCGCCATATGCCGGTAAAGCGCATTGTTCGTCCAGAAACCAGTATATGTTGCTGATGCGGCGCGGTACGTATCTTCCCAGGAACCTCCTGCTGTGGTGGACCCCTTCACTGGGGCATCAGTTTTCATTAATCAAAGTAAAAGTTTATCATTAAATGCGGAGCGTTGTATAATGATAAAACATTTACTATAACGCCGCCCGACGACAGGCCCTTGAGAATCGTCCGTTCATTTTGACACGATCTTCCACTTCTGGAAATGTCCAGCATGAACTTGTCCAGCAAATATATGTCGGAAAGAGACGGAAAGCACATACCTTGGAGAAATTCTCGTATAGTGATTAATTTAATTTAGAATGGCTTTCCAGGCTCAGCGATACTGACTGTGGGAAACATTCTTATTTAAAACGATTCGCACCGCACCGCTGCATTTCGTAAAAGTTCGGTACGGTTTTCATTTCGGTACGGTTTTCATGGTTAATTTTAATCTCTCTTGATGCGTTCATTTGCCGATATGTTTTTACGGTAAAACTTTAGGTGAATATTAAGCCAGCTGTTAAGTTGTAATTGTAGACAATACGCTATATGTCATATATGTACCCTACATCGAACTATAAAAAAATAACAAAACAGTTCCTTCAAATTTCGAATTTACACGTTGTTGTTTACTTACTGGTGAGTAATAACATTGATTTTGTGACTCTCGATGTTTTCTACTGCGGAATTGCAGTAGATTTTGATGTTTTTTTTTGCTAAAGAAACATCAAAATCAACCGCGATTCCGTCACACTTAAAACAGACGTGAGCTTCCACTTAACGACGATCCACTTAATTAATGACAATATTATATAAATCAGATCCATGCTGAATGTTGTGCGGATGAATCTTAGTGGCAAATTTGGGATTCAGGCGTGTATACCATTCAGCAAGAAATCTGCATCGGCTGTATACAATAGTAGAACTGTCCGAATTCTGAATCACAACCAAGCACAGGTATCAAATGCACAAAAATCAGGATAATTACTTTGTACTGTTTCATACAGTACGCACTGTGCTGTATTGTACGCTCCCCAACACACGATCTAATACGGTAACAAAGACTGTACAGTGTACAGAGATAGTGAATCGGAGAGTGTACAGATAAACGCAACGCACTCCAGCCAGCATGCGTAGGACTACGGACATCCTTGTACAGGTGCATCATGTGGACCAAGTGTATATCGGGATCAGGACGCCATCAACATGGTAATGAAATATTTCGTCACAAAACATGATACTGTAGATTCATGGCTCCGTCCCGATCGGTCAAAAGACTGTTGGGGTCCTGTACATCCTTTTAAACCGGTCGGAATGTAGACAACAGTTAGACCAGGAAACATTCCCAGGAAGCATCAGGGTGGTTTACCGAAACTCAAGTCAAGAATGCGCATGTCGCGACAAACGACACACGACAGTCAAACTACATATGCGAATTTCTTGAATAAAGATTGGGAAGATGCCGGCTTTCAGCAATAACACCTACAGTACCTCAATCTGTGCTCCTTGAGAAAGTTGCGGCAGCAGTCAAGTCAGCCGTATGACTTGTAGTAAAAAATAATATGTAACACAAACATTGCTTAACTAAACGAGACAAGCCACATTAGGTTCTTGGGCACAGTCACAGCAGCTGTTCTGCTTCAGCAGCTTGAAGCAAATGGCGCAACGTACCGTAACTGACTCAACACTAGTGATCGAGGTTTTGGAAGAAAGGAAAGAAGCGATAGAGAGAAAACTACCTACATTCACATCGCGATCGATCACCTTCTCTTATCACTTGAATTTCCCGTTTTAATCTTGAAAACAAAAACACGGCTTTGTAATTTTTCTCTCTAGTCTCTACATTTTGATATCGATGAACTTTGATACTGATAAACGCTTCGAATTCTTTCGTCTCGCTTTCTATTCGGTAGCTGGCAGCCAAGCAAACGCGCCGCGCATTCCATGGAAGATGATTTATTTCGATTTTTTGATTATCCGCTAAACCGAACGCTAATCTGTTGTTGCTGCATTCCTGACGTTCACTGGCAAAATATTTAATACTGTCACATAATGATTTTTATATAGATAATTAAGCGACGGCTCTGATTCACGTTTATGATGTTGCTACTGTTTACTGATTCATTTGAGCGATATGCTCACTCGTGCTATCTGATAGCATTCTTTTCTACTTGTTTGCCTACAAATACTGCTGTTTTTCACTTGTACTTCAATAGATGCATGCATTCAGTACCACTTCCGACAGTACACTTTGTACTTCTGTCTGATTTATTTCCTATTAACAGTTCCCTGCCTCGCGTTGCCTTTCCGCTTACCGTTGATGCATATTACCATATATTAGAATACCGACCGGTTTAGCCGTGCTGTGACCTTTAATTACTTTGCTCTGCCATAAATTATGTAACAAACTGGTCCGACGACTGAGAACCGGTGCCAACTTCCGGCGTTTGACTTTACATGAGCGGTAAAACAAAGCTAATGCTAAGCGGTTCTATGCTGCTCACGGTCGGTGGAGTTCCGTAGCAAACGGGTGCCAACTTCCGCGTTGTTCCATCAACACATTCCAAATTTCACCGTCGGTTCCATCCGGGTTCCAACCGTGTGCTCCGGAGAGGGAGTCCGGACGCCGATTGTTGATCCATCCGAGTCCTCGGCGGTCGTACGCGCATTGGCGTAGACGGGATCCTGTCGGACGGTGTCCGAAGGACGGCAACGCGGCGTCATGGGGATATCCACCGTCCGTGTGGGTATATCCCGAGACAAGTTCCGGTCCGGGTGTTCCGTAGCGGTTGCGGTGACCGCGTTCGTTTCCTGCCGTCGAGGCTGGAATTTTATCCGATTTGTTGAATGGGAGCGGACGTAATGAACAGATGCTCTTTCGTCGCACGTTCGTTCCATTTTTTCTTCAACCGTAAAGCTGAGTTAATGTAGATGGTCACGAATGTGGATCTCTCCTGATTTTAGTTGGAACAACTGTCCCTCGCTGTTAAGAACTGCGTTAACGCGACACTTCGTGAGGCTTTTGTCAGTATTCCACACGTAAGTTACGTGCGGATGGACACTGGACTCGGCCAGAATAGACGAAGAGATTTCGCTGGTGGTGGACAGCACTGGACAATCGTAACACGTCGTTTCGAGGGTGACGTTCTCCAAGAGACAGGTAATGACGGCGGAATTGGTTCCACCGGCGGTCAACCACAGGTATTGCGTCGTATACCCAAGTACGTCCACTTTTTATCATTGCGTTTCCACTGCATGTTTTTGTTCTAATCATGTCACGGCACTGGTCAGCGGTGACCGGAAGTGCTACTTCAAAATTCTGGCTGTTGTACCCACCAAAGAAAAACCCTTCTTGTATCGTACTTTTCATTATCATACGGCAAGCGGAGCCGGAAAAATGTCTAGTAATGTTTTTGTAGTCGAGAAGGTAGTACTTGACATCATGAGTTTCTCTGATGGGGCTTTCTAACTGATCGCACTGAATTCGCGCAGAAAGGTCAGCGATTCCCACGTATTTACTGCGTGAGCAGTCGCATAGCGTAGTGTTCAGTCCGGAGGTACCCGACAGGGTACAGAGTAAGAGAAGAAGAGAAAGCGTTACGAAACTGCGCACACCAGCGCGCAGGCGTTTCGCCGGAACCGGAGGCGGTGCTTCATTTTCTGGAATTGAGTCATCGCTCGTAAGAATTTCTCGATTTCTCGCTTTAGCCGGAGCATAGACGGGATTGTGAACGGTCAGTCCTTTTCTCTGTGGCTCTTCATCTAAACTCACCGTTACGGTGGATTCCGCGTCGGAATCAGAATATGCTTCTAGAGGAAGCGGACTGTCAGAGTCCTTCCTCACAACGATGACTCCAGAGCGATAGCTTGACAGCCGAGTTATCCGGCCTGATGTTCGAGACCGGTATTTCAAATTTGAGTACCACAAGTACTCCAAAATATGTTCAGAGTACAATGAAGTCCATGACATGGCATGGTCTCTTAAATATTTCGCTTACTTCAATAACAGTTTTTATTGCTGTGGTATTTTGCGTTCGGTATTACCGAACGGTGATGGCGTTTCTCAGTTGTTTTCTAGATTGTTGCCGCCCGCGCTTGCGCCGGCAGTATGATTTCCAGCCTCGACGGCAGGAAACGAACGCGGTCACCGCAACCGCTACGGAACACCCGGACAGGAACTTGTCTCGAGATATGCCCACACGGACGGTGGATATACCCATGACGCCGCGTTGCCGTCCTTTGGACACCGTCCGACAGGATCCCGTCTACGCCAATGCACGTACGACCGCCGAGGACTCGGATGGATCAACAATCGGCGTCCGGACTCCCTCTCCGGAGCACACGGTTGGAACCCGGATGGAACCGACGGTGACATTTGGAATGTGTTGATGGAACAACGCGGAAGTTGGCACCCGTTTGCTACGGAACTCCACCGACCGTGAGCAGCATAGAACCGCTTAGCATTAGCTTTGTTTTACCGCTCATGTAAAGTCAGTCAGCAAATAAATTAAAAACTTTTTAAAAAGAAAGATTTATTGAAAATTTCAGAAATATTGTATTTTATTTTGTTTGTTCTTCTAATTTGCTTAAGTAATTAAAATTAAGTCAGGTTCTTGCTTGTATTTTATCAGATTTAAAATGGTCAGGATCAAGTACTAAAATTTCCCAATAAAAAGGATAATTTTTTTTCGGAGAAACTTTATCAAAAATATTGTTCAGGAAATTTCCTTCGATAATTGTCAGATTTTATTTCGAGTTTTAAAAAAAGGTTCGTGAAGGTAGAACCGGTTCTATCCCCGGGAACCCAGTTATATTAGGCTCGCTACCTGAAGCTTTAGGTCGCCGATTTTTTATCAGTTACTACCGCGTTACAAAAAACAGTGAATGATCAGATCAAACGACCTGCATTACAACCATGGTTAGCGCATGGTGTTTGTAGGAATAGACTGAGATCGAAATTTTCTGGGGCAAAGTTTGATATTGAAATTTAAAAATTTAAAATAGTTAACAGACAAGCTGGTGCAGCAGTTTGTTTGCACAGTGCCTACGCAAATGAAGAATCGCTCACCTTCTTCAAGAACTACCCTAAGTAACGCAGTCTAACATCGATGTACAAAACCTGTCTGAAACAGCAATACCATCTGGTGTAAAGTCTCTGATGAGAACCCGTCTGAAACAGCATAAATGTGGCTGTAATATCTCTGACCAAAACCTGTCAGTAACAGCATTTAAATCTGCTGTAGAAAAAAAACAGAACAGAATTCCGTACGGGATCGTGCACACGCGACTCGATCGCAGAATACGCAAAATTACCAGTCAGACACGAGTTTAGCATCGTAGACTGAATGCGCTAACGTTGCATTAAAAAGGGGAAAAGAGGCGTGTGTTTAGACAAGCGAGCGCACAATGTTTGAAACCAGTGACTTAAAATCTATAAATTAATTTTGTCGTATCGATTTTGCCTCAGAAAGTGAGATGTCTGTTTATTTGCGTGAATACGGTGTGGTGTTGTGGTTTTGGTGTATGGTTAACCGCTGATCAAAGTTCAAGTTCAAGTTCGACCGAATAATATCATCGACGGAACCGCATTCATTATAAAAATGAGTCAGGGAATGTAAAATCCAAAACATTTATAAAATGAAAACTTGGTTCAATCCGGTTTTCCATAAAAACGTTCCAGAAATAAAATTCAGATTATTCCGCTGTATTATCTGTATTTCTTCTAACCGTATCAAGTATAAATATTGTTTGCATATTATTACTTGCTATTTCGTGGATGTGTTTAGAAAATTTCAAAATGCAAAAATAGCTGCTTTATCGTATTGCTGGTTGACTGGCTTTTCTGTTTTTCTTATATTAGTTATGGACTGCGGACAGTCGTTTTTCCACGGAGAGAACTGTCACGTATAGATTTCTTTTAACGATATTCGCATGCGCTGGGCGATATGCCCGTACATGTTGTTATCTGATATACGAGTACCTTTCCACTTGTTGCTATCATATACCGCTGATTTTGCGCTTTTCTGACACAGTTACCGCCATACAGTCTGATTTCCTTCAACAACAATCCCTGACTTGCAGTTACCGTCTCGTTCGATGCCGTTTATGCATATTTCCGTAAACACAGCATATTAGGCTACAAAACCGGCCGGTCTTACACCACCGTGACCTTTCTGTTTATTTTGCTCTGGCATTTGTTTATGTAACAATACATTTATCTGCAGATCTGTACACTTGATAATTATATATCTGTACACTTGATAATTAAGCAGTAGTGCTTCCAATACCAAAAGTATTCCATAAAAAGTAATTTTTAGGCAATGTTGGGTCAGATTCTGTGTGCCGGTAACAACATTGAATAACTGAGTAGGTTTCATTCAGTTCGTAAAACAACCACTATGCATTATGCACTAATTAATGGACGCTGCGTGGACACGCTGGCGGCCTCGTATATCGACCGCACCTCCGTGAATGCCGGCGCAGCAGCCGAACTCGCGGAAAGGAAGAAACTTTCGAAACACGCCTGGCTGCAACCAAGATACGATTTTGTTGCCGCTGCCTTCGAAATTTACGGACCTTTGGGAGACGGAACAAAAAAGCTAGTGGAGAAGGTTGGAAACGGTATAGCGACTTCGACTGGCCAGAAGCGAGCGAAAGAGTTTTTTAGGCAGCGAATATCTATGCAAATACAACGGGGAAACGCGATTTGTGTAATGGGTACGCTCCCCTATCAGGATAGCATAGAGGAAGTTTTTCTGTTATAATGACGTTCTGTTTTGATACTAAATTTGTACTTGTACTACGATACTTATTAAAGGTTGCGTCACCATTAGTGGACCATCTCTACTGACGGCAATCCAACGGCGCACTAAGTGGGTGCGGTCAACCCAAAACAGGCAAGCAAGGTGGAAATAGTTATTATTGGTGGAGGTCAATTACATTTGGGTAACGGTTGCGCGTCGGGTAATGGAGAGACGCGTAAAAAATTAGCCATGACTCAGCAGAAAAACAATCGTCCAATCGTGAGTCGAGTACGCTTCCGTGCCAAGAAAGAAATTGAACACCGACGTGGAACTAAAAAACTCATTTTTAATGCTGTAATGTGGTAAATGTGGTTTTACGTCAAAAAAGTTAATTATGAGTTTTGGAATGTGACTCTGGGTCGTTGGATTTACTTTTGGTCCAAACACACACAAATTTTGTTGATCTGTGCAGGAGAGTTACGAGTTACTCGTAGTTTGGGTAATGGTTGCGCTTCGACGTCGAAGCGCAACGCTTACGCGGACAAGTAAGCTGAAAACCCATCCCAGATTTTGTGACGGCGAATCAGAATGTTTGCTTGGTTACGCGCTGTTACGTCACATTTTTTACGCGTTTTCTCGTTACCCGACGCGCAACGCTTACCCAAATGTAACTGACCTCCACCATTAGCTTCTAAAAATTTAGCATCGATAGCACGGCAAAATTGCGGTAACCGGTTACCGGTTAATTAGCTCCCGATTAGTGGTTATTTTCTTCCGATCGTTATTAACAGTAATACACATGAATTACAGTGAACACTATTTCACTAACAAGTTAAGAGTAAACCAGGGAACAATCCGCGAAGTATTACGGGTTTTTAGGAACCTAACAAAATATACAAAGGCAATATTCGCTCGTTTTGATAATTTGTTGCAGTACAGCAGATTTCTTTACTTAGAATGCAAACAAGTTATCATGTTGCTGATGTACATACGAGTATTGCCGATATATATCGACACCTGATGATCAGCATTGATAAAACAGTAACCTGCACTGTCTAGATACCGGGAATCAGTGGTGACTAATTACCCTCCCTTGATTTGCATAATTATTACTAAGTTTCGACATCTGCAACCTTTATCCTGTCGCAATCTAGCGGGCAGTTTGTCAGGGAGAAAAATGCTATAATACATACTCTGGGTAGTGTATAGTGAAATCCACCGAAAACATGAAACGTTTGCCGAAATGAAAGTTTTGCGCGGCGCTTCATGGCTTTTTTCTGCAATTTTTGTATGCTGCTCCCTTTCAAGCGGACACTTTAAAATTACCGGTGGGCAAAAGTTTAACTTCGACATTCGCCATTCTACATACGCAAGGGGTATTTCCGGTACACGTACTACCACCAATATGCAATCGTGTATGCGCATTAGATCTGAAAGTGTGTAACTGAAATTCGAAAATGTACCAGTGCAACCGACTAACCGAACTGAATATCGTTGGTTACTGGATATGCTCTGTATAAGGACTCGTACCATGTATATGTATGTATAATTTTTTAGAAACTGTAGTAACAGATCAGTACGTCAAGGAAAAAAAACCGAACTGATGCTGTTCACTTTTCTTAAACTTTTACGGTTGTCGATTATCTAACAGCAGTCCTACGAGTACCAGAAGCAATCCACGCGTAAAACATTTATACAAATGATAAGCCAACATTGGCACACCAGAACAAAAAGTTTTTTTTACGCGGGAGTATGAACATGCAATCTTTTAATTCCTAAAATGACATGATTGCAGTGATGCAGACTAGTTACTGGTAACAGTGGTAAGTGTACATACGTTGACCGGTTGACGCATACGGTTTCGTACATTACGATCAAACGCATGCCGCGCATTATTAATTTTTAAAACATAAAAACGGTATAAACTTCCACTGCCAGAAACTATGGTGTCATAACAAAAATATAGCCGGTAATACTCTTATTTACCCTGTGTACCACCGTTCGCTTTAACCGATAAGAATTTGAATATTTACATATTTTGTGAATGCGAGTGTGTCGCTTATCAACGATGGATTTATATTATTCTTCATTCTAAAGAGAACAACGCGTTCGTCGTTCAACCACAAGTCAGCACTAGTACTGCGTGAAAGATAAGGCAGAACTCAGCGCTGAAACCCTTTGCAGTGAATGGTTTTAACGCTGCGATCTGCAACAGGCCAAAACAACGCTGGGACTGGCAACATCACTGCAGGTTAGAATTGGATAACAAGAATTTGTCGTTATTTTGCTTAAGGTCTTCAGTTCAGTATTAAGTAATATTTGATAATAGTTAATTAAAAATTAAATGTCATTAATTTTAAAATATCGTTTCTGTTTTTATAGTCATAAATGGCTCAGCGTACTGATTAAATACTACAACTTTTAATAGGACAGTGATGTATTAATTATAATGATTGTAATACTGTACTTTGAAATCTTATAGTATTCAAGGTCCCAAGTGCCGCCAGCTAATTCTGCTCAGTTGTTTTGCTTTTGGAGATAACTGATAAATAATTCTCCTATTTGTTTATTTATCTGATTTCCATAAATTATGGTTTTTGGTTTTTTTCTTGTTCAGTACCTATTTTGTTTTGGTTCTGGAAAGTGCGTGTGCATGAGTTTGCGAACTTCCTGAGGATTATCACGCACATGATTACTTCCATACTTCCATTGTAATATTAGCGCTTTGGTGACCAGGTAGTACCAGTAGCAGCTGCAATTTGTCGACGCGCATTGTCAGCGGATCTTGACCAAACCAGAGATCTTCCGCTACTTTATGGAGCCAGGCATGATCTTTACGGACGATACTGCCATCTTGGGCTTCGACTGCATCCTCGCCACTGTCACCGAGAATGTCATCCACGACGGCTTTACGCATTATGCTCTCGGTCCTGGAGCATCATGCGAAATTCGGTGTGATCCAGCTACAGTTTCGAATTCGGCTGGTTGGCGGACTTTCCGTAACTGCATATGTAAATGTTTCCGTTTGGGCCAAACGGAAATATCTGCCCACGCAGTTTCTGGAAATTTCGCGGCTGATTTCCTGTGAAACGCTAAAGAACTCATTAATAGTGGACGGCTGCATGCAAGTAAGCATATTACTAGTTTAGTATATTGCAATATTTATTAAATATTTACGTATAATGTGTTCTGATACGTATATCCTATATATTAATAAAATAAGCCTTAGCGAATTCCATTTCTGTCACCCTTTTTTGAGCGATCCACTGAGCCAAACTTTGATGTCTATATGTCATTTAATAGCCGTGAGTTTGCAGATTTGCAGAAACCAGTCAGTTTTTTGAAAGTGTGTGAAGCTTTAGAGAAAATCCTAAAAGAACTTAACATACAAAGTCTACGGGAAGAGTGGAGAACCCACCACTGCAAACCCACCCAAGCCACCACTGTCACGAACAGCACAGGAAAAGACATCTACACTTGATGGAACTTTGGTGTCCATTAGTTATCGGACTTTGGTGTCCATTAGTTATCGGACTGCCTTTAGTTCATAAGATTTTTAATATTAGTTAGTTTTTAAAATATGTAGGCTCTGAAAGTTATGTTTCTTAAAGACTGAACATGCAAAATCTCCTGGAAAGTGGGAGCGACGCAAATTCCAAAGATAAAGTAGCTGCCTTCGCAACGGGTTGATTAGATGTATTATTGAAACTGCTTCCAAAGGGCGGTTGGCTTTTGTAATATCGAGCTGCTGACGTGCCAATAAAGTGGAATACTCTTTTTTCAAATCGCGAATAAACATTATTTTGTGAGAGACTGAAAGTCGATTTTGAGAATTTTGGTGTTCGACTGGAAATGATGTGGACTACTCGAGCAAAACAGTGAGTCCCAGTCCCACCGGGCGTACGCACTAGGATTCGAGTCTAACCGCCGCCCGGGGGAGAAAGCGGCCCAAGGCAAATCTTTTCACGGCGACTAAATGAGGAGCGCGCGAGCCTCCCGCAGGGGAAGGGATGGAAGGTTAAAATATTTTTCCGAAAGGCTAAGGAACGTAGACAAAAACGGTTTTATGAAAGCAAAAACCGCATTTTCAGCATTCAAAAATTTAAAATAAACAGAAGGATTTAAAAAGCGAAGCTTATCCGCATTCTAATCTATCTTTCCGCCAACTATAAAGACCACGTCAGATCATCTCCCATCAAAAGTCAAAACAAAAAAATTTGGAAATAAATACCCTCCCCGGTGCGCCTGGGTGCGACAAGCTACATTAATGAACCATCTGTGAGGACGTAAGCGTGAAGCGACAATGCGTTTAATGGGTTGGGGATGTTGTTGGCGTTTAATGGGTTGGGGATGCGACAATGCGTTGGGGATGTACTATACGAATGCATAGATTTTTGCCAAACTTGAAACAAATTATATAAGCCGTAACTTGAGACGTAAAAGAAAGCGGAATCATAGGCGGCGCCTATCTGCAGCGGTGGTCGCAAGCAAGACAGTGCGCTTAAGTTGTCGACGTTAATTAATAATAAAACATTCACCAAAGAACACAACGAAATTTTGAAGTCTTCATCAGGTTTAAATTGTTTGTGTGTAAACAGTTGGAGTAAACCGGAAACTGGAAAGTATTTTTATTCTAAGTGGTCTAAAGGTTAACATCGGTGGTCGCACGGTCGTATCACTGGATTGTTTTGTCGGGACGCACTGACTAAAATTTAACGAAGCTCCGAATGGTATCTGAACCAGTAGAAGTACTGCAATACGGCTACAAAAATTTCAGTAATTATGGAGTTTTTTTTATTTGTAGTTCTTGACAACTGACCGGCATATGCTGCTAATTGCGAGAAGCTTAAAAACTTTGTTATAACTGCAAACAAAAAGGACATATTCCTGGAAATTTTCAAATTTTTCGGGTCTAATGTAAGTTTAAATCTGAAGTCGGCGGAACGCGACAATTTTTTCTCAAAACGGCCTTAAACATTTAATTAGTAAACTGTGATACATTCTAACTGCTACCAATCTGTCAGTGAACTATGACCAAAGACCCAAAATAAAGAATTATTTACGACATTAGTTATGATAAGCATAACCAAACAGGTATTGGGCAGATACTGTTTGTCTCTGCCTATGAAACTAATCAAACTGTATTATTATTAATATTCTTATACGCTCCGCTCAATAAAACTAAATTTGCAGTCCTGGGTTTGTACTTTGTAGTTTTCCTAAATAAAAATTTATCGCCGATTTATTCCGCGCAGTTTGCGCGGGGTCTACTAGTATTGATTATTTTTCTACGATATTACATATGCTTTGAAGTACATGTAATACTTAATTAGCTTTGTTTATCAACAATGTTTAACTGAAACAAGAAAAATAATTATTTAACAGCGGTTACCGGTAAGTAATACTTATAACATAAAAAGGGCAACTACCGTATCAAACGGCTTGTGATAATTTATAGTGTGCACTAGTACATATAAGTTGAATGGTATATATAAGTATTTCTGTTAGTAGGCGCTACAGAATTAACAGTAAATTTTTATTAATTTTGCAGGAAAAAATCCCCGACAAGCTGGCGCTTGAAGCACCATGTCAAAGCATCAGAGCAGTTCGTAATCGAAGGAGCAACAGTCTGCGACGAACTGACAGTATTTCTGACACTGAAATGCCGTCTGTCGACCAGGAGAATGGCGTTCTAGTGGATACACGGTTGATTTCCGCCGCATGGCCACTTCCTTATACCTACGGCGCCGTTGAGTACATGATGAACTTCGTCCGGCTGCTCGGCACCCGGGCCAAGGTCAAAAAGAGGAAGGAATAATTAAAGGAAGGAAATATTTTTGGTCAAAAAGAGGAAGGAACAATTAAAGGAAGGAAATATTTTTGGTCAAAAAGAGGAAGGAATAAATAAAGGAAGGAAATTTCATGGTCAAAAAGAGGAAGGAATATTTAAAGAAAGGAATGTTTTTTTGACCAGAAAGGAAGAAAATTTCGATGGAAAAAAATTGAAGGAAATTTTTGTGGTCAAAAACGGAAAGAAATTTCGATTGTCAAAAACAAGAAAAATTTTCTCTGCAGTTAATGCGCTAAAATTTGTAAAAATAAAATTTGTAAAAAGTTTTGGGAATAAGGTACTTAAACGTTACTGTCCGTTTGATCAAGTGATGCTAGAATACCTAAGCGTTACAGCCAAACCTAATAATTTTACGATAAGAGTACGAACGGCGCAAACTGTTCTTACAGAATGTTTTAGAAGTCTGACGTTTAAATAATGATGCGGTCTTTCGATTATACTGTTATGATATTCAAATTTATGCTGCAAATTCAAAGTTTCAGTGTTAAACTAAAAGAAAGCAAAGTATGTTCACATAGATAAGTTAAAAGGCCACAAAATAAGCAACCGCAAAAGAAGTACTTAAGTAAATACAAAATTAGTAAGTGCATTTGACCACAAATTCCACAATATACGCTAAATAGCAGCCGAACAAATCAGGATCAAGGAGATATAAATTGTTGTCAAACCAACGAAAAATTAACTGCTGTCAAATAGTTCTCTCCGAAACTCTACGATAACTTTGAGTTATTAAAGTGTAAAATGTATTGTCAAGTTGTCAACTGAGGTGCCGGTGTCCGTTTGTTATAATCACAATGATAGATTCGTATGTACTCAACATCATCATTGTGAGCAGAAGGCTCCATACTTATTATTAGCTGTAGTTGCGTCACATTAATTAGCCATTAATTAGTCACATTAATTAGTCACATTAACTGGTTACATTAATTGGTATTAGCGAGAATTTGTCTAGAACCAGACATGGGCCAGGAGTTTGCTACCGGAACGTCAGACTACACCATGTGGCCATGGTGCTTTACTGAAATGAGTGAATGAGGAATAACGCATGGCAACATAATTTATAATATGCAAATTTTCTTACCCTGTCTGTCACTGCTTCTGATTTCACTGCATTCTGTAAAAAAGGCAGGCGCCTTACTGCTTACTCCTACTGATAAGTCACGTATCATTGCATGAACACAGAGTCGCAGACTAAAAAGTTACTAGTATAACCCCCGCGAAAACGGCGCAAAGCTCTTGTCTGTTGTGTGTTAACGCGCTGCGGTGTCCGTTCATTTCGGAAACCATTCATTTCAGAAATCGTATATTTCGAAATATTTCCTTCGGTTTTATTATACTTTCTTATGTTACTGTTCAAATGGCTCTTAGGTTTCTTGATTTTCAGTAGAACCTTAATTAAAAAACCTGATCATGAACTTAAGAAAATGATTTTCTTAAGTTCATGATCAGGTTTTTTAATAAAGGTTCTAATAAGGTGGTTTTCTTGGTATTTTTCAAATGTTTTCTTAGGTTTCTTAGGTCTTTTTAAGTTCTTAGGTTTCCTTAAGTTCTTAATTAGGTTTCTTAATTAGGGTTCGTAATTAGGTGGTTTTTTTAATGAGATGTTATTATTCAAATGTTTTCTTAGGTTTCTTGGGTTTTCTTATGTTCTTAATTAGGTTTCTTAATTACGTTTCGTAATTAGATGGTTTTCTTAGGTTTCCTTATGTTATTCTGGTTTTCTTAGGTTTCCCTATTTTTGTTAATTGTCTCTAAAGTTTTATTATATTTTTTTACGTTGTTACTCTTTTTTATGTGTTGTTATGTAATCTCATCTTTCTTTTGCTTTCTTTTCGAAATGTTTGGTTTCCGAAATGAACGGTTTCCGAAATTTTCTCATTTTTTTCCATCGAAATTTTCTTCCTTTTTGGTCAAAAAACATTCCTTCTTTTAAATATTCCTTCCTCTTTTTGACCATGAAATTTCCTTCCTTTATTTATTCCTTCATCTTTTTGACCAAAAAAATTTCCTTCCTTTAATTATTCCTTCCTCTTTTTGACCTTGGCCCGGCACCGGCATCATCGAGGGCGTGGCTAATGGGAACGTCTTTCTGAATTGCTCCATTATGTTGGTACGATTGAGAGAGAAGTTCCCAAAGGTACGCCAAGACCTTCCTTCCACAAGTCAGCTAACGACAGTTACTCCACTGTGCTCTCTGCGTCGGAGACGGTGATGTCGGCGCCGGTTATGCGGCTGATTACGCTACATCTCCATAATATTAGCTCCTGCTTCGCGTTAAGGCTTAAAGTAAAGTAGGAACTGATTTTGTGGAGCTTGCTGGTTTTCGGCCAGATGATGCTCTCCAGACGCAGCCTAGTGTTAATGAACCGGACAGTTTTGGAAAAACTGCGGAAATTTCTGAATGCAGCCATGGTGGATTAAGTAATGGCGCGGAATGTCTTGACGCGCTCATGGTGACGCCGACACCGTTGGCCGTCAAAAAAATCGTAAGGTGCAGAATTCTGCAGAATCTGCAATTCGTGAGGTTCATCTGTTGATCGCTTCATCCAGCTTCAAAGAAGCTGGATGAAGCGCTGAGGAGTTGCGTCAACGCGAATCAGGAGGTTGTCGTACTTGAGAAGCAGCTGGAATGTTTGATCTGATAACGACACAATACAAACATGGTCGTACAGTACTTATCGTTAATTACTCACATGCAGCATACGTTTGATATACATACATAATAGAATTAAGAGTGTGTTCGGCTACTTAAAAGTGTGCTCAGCTAAGTTATTCGATTGTTTAAATAATACTGTGAAACAATATTCATTTTTTTGTCCAGCCTCGGTAACCAGTAGTCGGAATTGATGTACTCGTAGCTTGGTGACCTATATGTACAACATACTTGGAAACGGTTTCAACGATTGTTGTTTAAATATCACTCGGAGACAACTGCAGTCGAAAGCCATCATAAGTTGGCAGGAACCGTGAGGCGGACACTCTTTGGGCCATCAATAACACCGTCATGGCCGCCACCATCCGGGACGATCTGGATAAACCGCTGGAACTGTTAACCGTCTACGAACGCCTATGACGAATTAGCGTTGAGCCCCTCTACAGATAAAACGGAGAAGTACATATTCTCTCCGAAGCTGCCGGGTATTACGCGAATGTGTTACACAATTTTTCCGTGTTTTTTACAGTTGGCGCCGTAACTTTGATGGAGCCATATGGATTATTCCCATGGCAGTATTCCGGAACCGGATCTGCGAACGGGACTGTATATGCGCGGGTATCTTCTTCAAAATAGTTTCCGACATTCGATTACGTTCTTAGAGGCTAGAGCTACGAACTGGTTTACTCAATTACAGATACAGTGGTTTGCCGACCATCTCCACCCGGGCAAAAGGCGGAAAGGATTCAAACGGACATTACGCAGCATAAAGAAAATTGCCATTTGGACTTCAAACCACATGCCATATGAAATTTAAGAGTCAAGTAGAGTCTACTTGAATTTCACGAAGACGACATAGAGATAATTGTGTAAATATATGGGGAATTCTGAATTTTTTCAGAAAGATATGTATCCCATAAATTACCGCTATTTAATTAAGTTTAATCTTCTTTCAATGCATTCTCGAAATTCATTTAGACATCTTTATATTTAATGCGAATTTACTTATTTTCACGATAGCAGTGCCTTCCTTACATAAAATTGTTATGGAAATGTGGAGTTAGAACTTTTATTGAATTAAGTACCTTTTTTGACGTTTGTGTTTGTAAAAATTTTATGATTATGTACAGTACGGTCGTACGTACCGGCAAAAGTACAATAATAAAAGTACAATAATAAATACATACATTTTATTCGGCTTCGGCCAGCATACATAACAAATCGCCTGCGCAGGTTTACACTAATACTAATTGTATGTATGTGTACGTGTATTTGCAGAATACTGTACGCAAGAGGCTTTAACAGGAGATACGCGATAATTAGCATCAGTTTAACGTTTACTATGTTCCTGTAAAATAAATCTCATATTTCGAAACCGATGTTATTAAGCCAAACTTGTGAAAAGCGCAAAAATCACATTTGATTTTTGTTTTTGCGAAACTTAAACTTAAAAAAAAAACAGCAACAGAAAGCCGAAAATAAATGATAATGTGCAACAACGTACAAGAGTTGGTGTTCATTCATAAACTGACCAATACGCGCGGTACTTATATAGAAGTTATAATATAACATTATCTATATTATAGATATTTTACTTAGAATTAATCGTAACTATCGTAACTATCCGAACGTGCATGGTAAAAAGTAACTCATTTATGAGTAAATAACAGAGAAGATGCTACAACCGCACAAAAGAACCGGAAAGCAGCTACGGTATGAGGGAATTGCGAGAAATTGTGCAAAAACTAATTAGAAATTGTTCGAATTAAATGAAGGCTTGCTTAGTGCCAACTCATACTTCTTTTGAACTTTTGGACGTACCACAGGGTGCGGTGGTCGGTCATGTGTAAGCAGATGCGCAGAACATAGCCCGGTTAAAGTGACGGACACGTGCGCTGTGGCCGGCACAGAACCCCAGAACCCGCAATGGCGCACACATGTTTCCAACAGGCGTGTCGGAACGCTCGATGTCCAAATGCTGGTGACCGGCAATTGCACTCACGGTCAGCTTGGAGGTGGCCGTCCCAATGATCGTCGTGGCGGTGTACTGGGTTTTCAGGTAGAAAGCCCATTAAACTGTTTAGCCTGTCCATGCTCGTGTTGGATTCTGCACCACCAGTTTATCCAGCTTGTCGATGTCGGTCGGTCATTGCCGTGGTTATGGTGTGGCACGGTGCACCGGGTGATGGCCGTCGTCGAGACCGTGGTAGGGGTGTCGTCCGGCGACCATTATACAAATCAGGAATTAACTTCCATCGATGTCGCCCGGGGACCATTATACAAATCAGGAATTATTTCCGTCCACCAGCACGACCTCCGCCTTGACCTGGCTTAAGTGATGAACGCCAGACTGCCGCTGATATTCAGCGTGACCTTTTCCCGTGCCAAACCTTGAACCGCCGTAGGGACTTGAACCTTTATACACTTCGTATCCCGACTGCTCCAAGGGACATTTGCTAGTCGGACACCTGCTAGTCGTGCATCAACGCCACTTTTGCTACTGCGTGGTGTTGATTCTTTTTTATATGCATCTTGCTGTTGGACCGGAAGTGCATCGTCATATGGAAGGCTGGTCCCGGTGCATGCGCCCCGTTATAAGAAGTTCCGGTGTGGGTGGGTATGCGCCTTCGCCCTCCTGAACGTCGGTATGAGCAGCGTGGACATCCGCCCGATCTTCCGCAAAACCGGCACGAGTTGGAGTAACGGGGTGGTCGCCACGAGTGCCGGTCGCGCAGTATCTGAAGTGTGGTTCGGGTGTTCCTGTCAGCCTGATGGAGACCGCGAAAAGAAGAGTGCCGTGTGGTGGTGATAATAATTTTAAGGCTTAAAAATTTATCATGATTTTCTTTGTAATCAGTAGTTTTCCTGAAACAACGAGCAATATTTCGCGGATAACTACGAGTACTCTTTCATTGCTTTACTGTAACTGTATGTAATTATTTTGCTAATGAAGTGATTTATGTGTGCATGTAATCGCACTATTCTTAATGACGGTCGAAGACAAGTAACCAATAACCGGTAACGAATTATAGCCGGCTACCGTAGTTTTGCGAAATTATGCAGTGGTTACTGTATTAAGCGGTAATGTAATTAATTTCTTTAATCGTTTTGAAAATTTTGCGCAGTACAGCAGCTTTATTAATTTTTGGAGAAAACGAGCTACGTATTACGTTGCCGATACATGTTGCATTTGCTCTGAGATGGAAAGTTATGGTTTTCAACAAATCGTGATGTAGCTGTTTAATTTTCAAAATCTTATACTGAAATTAAAACTGTATTACGTGAGTGTTGTATGCACCGTACGCTTGCAGTATCACAAAATCGATACTATTCGTACTTCCGGGTCATAGAGACTACAGTAATTGTTGGCCGTCTGCTTGCCATATGTACGTGTTGGAAATTATGGTCAGAATTGTTTACACGCAATGCCGGGTTGCCGGTACATTACAGAGGTACCGTTAATTACAGTGGAAAGCACGGTCTGCTTTCTGCTGAAATATTATAATTGGTAATTTTTGTTTCATGAGCCCAGTTTTGCTATGCCAGTGTGCTATGCTATTCGTTTACGACATAATAAATGAGAAAACATGCACATCATTCCTCAAGTTTAACTTTAATAACTATTGTCGACAATGAGTAGGGTTTGGCAGGCTGTCATAACCATATCTTTGGGTGCAATATACCTCTGCATAGGAATGTTTCACGTTGTTTCTTACAAATTCCCGTTTCCTGTGGACCAGCTCAACACTACCGGTTATTTAACACTGCCTAGCTGGGATACGATAGCTGATAAAGACAGCCCTGGACCTGACGTGCTGAAAACAGCTATCATCCCCGAGCAAGGCAACGAGTTTCCGGTACATATCGTGCGACTGTACAAGGATCCGCCCAACCGAGACTCGCATACCCTTTGCTGGACGCAATGCCTGAGTATCGCTTCCATAATTCTTTTTGTGCAGCCGGCCAAAATCTACCTTCACACCAATTATCCTGACCACTGGCCGTTTGCTGGCTGCTATATGATCACCAATTATTCCGTGATCGAGATTGTCTACACTCGTCAACGGTTCACCCTCAACGGGCGCCGCATTGAGAATATCTTTCACGAAGCCGATTTCGTCAAGTACAACGTGGTGTACCGATATGGCGGCATGGCCAGCGATTTGGATGTATTTTATCTTCCACAAATCCGTTGTAAGTGGACAAACCTTTTACCATATATAGTAAACCTATATGACTGGCTGTAGCTTTAAGGAAACTACCACTACTGTTTTGGGGTGATCCGTGATCCAACGTGCGGCCAGTTATGCCCAGTAACGCGGATAGCTACCGATGTTTCATTATATGTTTGGAATTTGTTACCCTTTGAGTGTTTGTGCAGGTTTAACAAATAATATATTGGTTAAGTCTTTAATTCAATAAAGTACGAGCATACCAAGTGCTTTGCGTCCTTCATTTACAGCTTTGGTGAAAGAATGGAGAGATGGTAAATACGACTGCCTACTATCCCGCGAGGACCGCATAATGAACAGTGGATTCTTCGCATGCCGAAAAGGACATCCCTACATCCGGGACGTACTGAAGCGCTATCGCTACGATTATCAAACCGCTTGGCTGCACAATAGCGGCAGTGTCCCTTTAGAAATTTACAGCAAGAATGAACTGTATCACAAAACTCTGTACGTAGATACCCAAATGTCCAATCACTCCAAATACTACACTGGACCTGTGCCGTACAAGAACATCCCCGCGTGGCACTACTACGACCACGGTTGCGAAGGCACAGAGAGCAGTACAAGAAATAAAGCTGTGAATTCTTCCTTCTGGGAGATGCTGCATTTCATACAAGCCGAAGCCTGGCAAGTTTTTCGATTTGCAACGAGCCCCTCGACAAGGACAACGAGGATGCTGGCCACGAACCCGGTTGGAACGAGCACGTCTTACAGTAAACCTACTTCGGAGCCTACTGCAACAACCCTTGGACTAACGACAATGACGACAACTATAGCAGCAAAATCAAATTAAAAATTTCAAAGAGGTATTTAAGAGCAGAAACAACGTGCTTATGGGATGATCTACAGCAGCTGTTACAGATTGTCTTTGAATCCAATATTACTGGATCCTGATTCTGATGTAACAGCCATGTTTTGATGAAATCATGAAATCGTGTGCATAAGTACTAACACCATAGCAGAATTAACAGAGTGGCACTTTTTTGGAATGTAGCCTTAAAGTCCCTACACCGACCTTATTTGTTAGTCAGTCTAAAAGTCTTAACTGCAGTTGACGCTCCTTCATCGACATTTTCTTCTCAAGTTAAAGTGTACAAGTTTGTCCGGTAATTTCTGTCGTAGCTAGCGCGAAATTTGCGCTTAAAACGATGGCCGCGTCACTACGCTTATCGGATTGCTTAATTGCGCTCCGCAGTTAGATTGTCCATTACTACACCGACCGTTTTTTAGTCACCTTGCGCCAGGCAGTTACCGTTATTTTCATTAAATTATCTGGCGAGCACCAAGCCACCAGCCAGCCAGATGCATGTTACGTATTTAAGCAGTGTGGCATGGCACGCCGTAACATGGAGTTTGGCGTAACACGCAAATTTATATAAGTATTTCGCTGTCTTGAACGGGCAGAAATTACAGGACAAGCTTGTACTCCGAACGAAGTTTTTAAAAATAATAGGTTACTAACATAGGCTTTCTGGTGCAGTTGAGACACCGGCGCAAAACAGTCACAGTTTATCTTGAACAGCAAATTTCGCTTAGCAGGTCCAGTAAACCATCCACAAAATAATTTGTAGCATCAAGTTGAATTTGATTTTCGAGATGACCATACAGTAATAAAGTACCCTCGCAGTTGTGGTACAATAACCAAAGAAAGAAGTTGTATGCATATATTGTTCTACCGATTCTCATTTATATCCTTCCCGATCTGTCCAGCGACAGAAATCGAGTAATTAATGTAGCTGCTGTCATTGTAGAAAAGACTGGATATTGTTCAGCATACTTTCTGCAGTTTTGATACTCCCATTAGTCCCGTGAGGTGTGACCCTGTTGCCTGCTTCGTTTCTTTAAGTTTTTGATATTTGCTGCAACCGCTCTTCTGCAATATCGGCCAAAATAGCGGGAGCAACTTGAATTCTGAAGTCCATTCTTGGTACAGTTTTTCGGTTGGACATTCGAAAAACGGTCCGAATAATGTACAGGCAGTATCCACCATGGACGTCAAGATGGGATGGCCCCTCAAAGGATGGCCCCCGGCCAACGAAATTAAAAAGTAGCTAATACAACAAAGTCAAAATCCAGTGTAATTGTATTCAAAGACAATCAGCTGTGCGGATAAGTGGCGACCACGATTGCCGGTTCTCCCGCACTATAGAACGGTGATTCGGGCGTCTCGGTCAGTCTGATAGAAGCCCAGGAAAAGAAGAGCGTTGGGTGCTGGTTACTTACGGGATTGACGTTGGAGGCCTTCCGGGCCAGCACTTTCGACAGGCTCGATGAAAGCGGTGTTGTTTGTTCTCCGGGAATCTTGTGCCAACTACCACGCCCATGCATGCCCGTTGCCATCCCACTTAGTGCGCATCTGCTAGCGTCTGGCATCACCGGTGACCACGGAATGGCGTTGTTTTGGAATCCCCATGGAGGTGAAACAGCAGTGCAAAGATTGCGCGTACAGCGTACCCATGCACAACGAAAGCGATTATCGTGGCATATCTTCCCGCGTGAGGATTTACACGGAAGTGCCAGCATGTATTGTAGATACCGTTATCTATTTATTTTTATTAACCGTCCAAGAAACATATCGGTAACATCTCGTAACCGGGAAAATACAGTAATTTTGGCCAACCTTGTAATTGGTGGGTTTGTGTGTTTAGTGATAATACAATTGTGATGTACTGACCTAGCAACTATTATTGTTGTACTATTATTACATATCTACAGTACTCTATTGATTATTTGCGATATTAATGAATCAGTTGTTCTATGATCAGTCTGGAAGAAACGTCGTATTTCAATACGTGACAACAATTATTCTTTAAATATTTTTGGTAAACTTTTGCAATAAAGTGTAACTACAGATACAGTATTTGTAATGGAACCATGCGCGCGTTGCCGATAATGCATCTATTCTGAGACGGAAAGTTGTGATATCGGATAAATCGCAAAGTGCTTAAATCCTACACTTAAAGATTTTTGCTCTTTCGGGTTTTAAGCATGTATGTGCAGTGGGATCAATAGTAAAGTTTATTGTTCTTGCAGAGGAGCGGTTGCTCCATCTAGCCTTCCGACAGCAGAACCACATACAGTAGCGAATGACAAATATATCGAGTTATCAGCTAGGCAGCCGTAGATTCTTGTGGATATCTTGTATGAGTTGTATCTACAGCCGTAGATATCTTGTTGCATGCATTTGTAGTGCCGCCAGATCATTAGTAGTACCGCCGAATCAAGTCGATACTGTAACGCTTGTACGTTACCATCGGCACATTCTGTGTGTATACGTGTATATTCATACGAGTACAGCTAATGGTTATTCCTGTTTTCCTATTTGTGCATCTTCTGAGCAAAGGTGTGGACATTCACTAGAATCGCCTTTGGGCATTTCCTGAACATTTCTTAGTGTGCATGTGTTGAGCTGGTCACTGGTCAGAGGAAGCTTTACTCACTTCCAACTTTCCGACTTTCCGAATTGCAATTTCCGAATAAATACGAGTACAACTGAGAATTCGCCGTTCGATTGCATAACGATTCATACAGTTAGTAGCCATTACGCTACATTTGGTGCCGAGCCCCGCTTGACACGACGTTGACCTTTACCGTGCAGCGACGTTTGTTACGACGACGCATTGCGTCCCATCCCGAACTGCCGCCTACGCATCTTTTGCCAATCGCTCTCCCCAAACCCTCGCTTTCCCACTTCTGCATCCGGCCTGATCATCCGGATCCTCCTCTCCCCTGCATCTCCCACTTTCCGGCTCTAGCGGCGCACGTTCGACGTTTTCACCGACCACAGCCGTCAGGTAAGTACAAATTGCACCATAAAATCTCTCAAAAAAAACTAACGCATCGGAATTCGAGGAAGTCATATTTATATATCACTTATCTACAAGTTGCATACCCGTTATACACCGTAATTAATACGCTTAGTGTCACTACTTTTACTCTTATTTGTTATTATCATATCTACTACGTACATACTACTGCATATTCAATAATAACTTTATCTCTATTGATACAATATTAAAGTACTACTGTTACCGGCATAACAATTACTACGAGTATACATTACAATAGTATTATTATTCAGGTGATATAATCTCTCTACTTACTTACCACTTAGTTTCTGAACAAAATAAAGAAAAAAGTCTTTTGCGATTAGTTGCACCTGTGTTCCGACTGCGCTGTGCCGTACTAGTAAAAAACGTGTGTTGTTGCTGACCTTCAATATTAGTTAATTCGTTTGCTAACTTTACAATCTTAGCACTACTAATCGGTACTAATACTTACATAGTACTTATTTAATACATAACTTATATACTTTTTCATCTAATTATAAAGCGAACTCTCCAGTTACCAGACTAACGTTGCCCTTAAACAGTATTCGTGAATTATTACTCTAAATTGTACACGATTACTTTGTGCTTTGTATATGCCAAGTACTCCAGTGTGATATTGCATACTCCACTGTGCATTGAGAATAATTCACTGTTATTTACATGTATGGGCGTATAAACGGCAGCTATCTGTCACTTGCACACTTAATTTCAATCAACGCATTACAACTAAATAAATTCACAAACGACACAAAAACATTTCTTTTCTTAGTGTTTCAAGCAAGAATACATAGTCTGTATCAACTTTGGTGACTTTTAAGCAGGACTTAGTCGGCCGCACCCCGGCCGGTTCAGGCACATTCCGCATAAATAATTAGTGGCACGGCTTGATTGCACTTTTTGCATTTCGTCTTTATAATTGCACCTGCTCAGGGTCGTTAGCATTTTTCCCATCAAGATATCTTCCCATTATCTAGCTATTATCCACCTGCGTCCAGTTCGACCGCTCACTTAATACCATCATAAAATCTTCAGAGGCAGTCGTTTCCCATGTCATAAATCTTCTAGACTACTGTATACTTTTCTTTGCCCTGTTATTACCTCTCCAATACTTCCCTGGTCTTTTCCCTTTTAATAATTTTTGTCAATTAGCATTCCTTGCATATATTAGGTAGTAATAGCAGTACTCACAGATCTACTGAAGGCATCCCAGCCGTCAGGATACTTAGATTTTCCCAGGCATAGAAGCATCATTAACGTCAGTTATTACATTTTTGTGCATCATACAGTCCTTCAGCGCTATCAATAGCAATTATACGAGGTATCCGGTTTGACCCAAGTTCAATCGCTTTTAATAGCCGCGCAATACCCACCGGTGTTCCCTACACAAGCGCTCCGGTGTGCTGATCAACGCGCCTAGTTTATGCCGCATTTCCGCGGCGTTCACGCTGATCTAGCTTACAGGGTTGGGTTTTCCGTGCTCCGTAGGTCGGCTTACTATAGGCGTGTAAACTACGTTTACCAGCAGGCGTACATAGTAAGTATCGGAAAAAAATAATTTTTACAATCAAAAAATAAATCAGACTTCAAATAGACGGCCTCCACGAGCCGGGTAGCTAAATGATCAGAGATACTCTGAAAGACACTTTTAACAATTTGCGATCATCTTTTCGCAAACGAATGGAAGAAATCGAGAATCAAGATCGCCGCGAACGGTCGGTTGATCCGGATCAGCATCGTGCGCCTACGCCGCATCCTACATCAAACGACAGAGTGCGCGTCTATAGTCGGGCCGGCCTGCCGGGTGATGATCACCCCATCTCTGCAGGCCGGATTGGTGCGGTGCGCTACGCCGATGTTGTAGAGATTGACGCGTTGACCCGCGCGCTTGAGCGTACGGGCCTGGGAACAACGGTAGAAATTCCACGATTTGGTGGAAAGGCAGGCGAAAATGTTACTGCTTGGCTTGAACACTTCAATTTAACAGCCTTTGCTAATGATTGGTCGAGTGAGAAAAAGTGCAAACGTTTCCCTATGTACGTCGAATCTTTCGCTCGTAGTTGGTATATTCAACTACGAGCGAACGACGTCGGCACGGCCGATGGTTGGGATCTCTTGGAGGCAGCTCTCACAAATCAATTCCGTCCCCCAGATTTTATTGAAAATATGAAACGACAGCTACGCAATAGAAAAATAAAAGAAAACGAAAATGTAACAGACTACGTTAATGATGTTCTGGACATGTGTAACTCAGTGAATCCAATGATGGATGATAGCGAGAAAGTCGATTATCTAACCAGAGGGCTGCACGGTGACCTTCTCGAGAAGGTTTTACCGATGAAATCCAAGACGCCGGAGGAGTTTCTATCAGATTGTAACACAGTGTTTGAACTACAGCGCTTAATGCGTCGCAAACTTTTTGATGTAGATATGGCTCCGGTAGAGCAGGTCACATTACCCGACGTTGAAAATAAATTTTACGATAAACATTATGCATTAAACAAATTTCATGCTAAATCTTTACGTAACACTAGTAGTATTTTTTGTACTTACTGTAAACGTATCGGCCATGAAATTTCTCAGTGTCGCCGGCGCTCTCCCTATCGTAGCTCAGGTCCAGGTACTTCTCATGCTAGATATTGCACTAATTGTCGTATGCCAGGTCATAATCTGGATAACTGTCGCCGGCGCCAGCACTCCCACGCGGCCGGCTTCAATAACAAACGGTGTTCATTTTGTGGACGGTTTGGACACTCCGAAAACGAGTGTCGTACCAAAAGTAGACAGTTTTCCGAAAACAATAATAGCTATAATAATAATAACTACACTAATCTTAATAACTATAATAATCCTAATAATTATAACAATATTTGCTATAAGTGCAACCAGCCGGGTCACACTAGCCGATACTGCAACATCAACAATAATAATAACCCAAACAATAAACAGGCCTCTTTTAAATCGCACAGTGCTCCTAACCTGAACCATTTTACGAGGTCAATAGCTAATAGGCCCTATTGTGATTTCCACAAAAGGTATGGTCACTCCACGGACCTGTGCCGTGGACGCCAAAACGCTCAAATTAACACTCAAAATATGCGAGCGGAAACGAGTTCTCACCCACAACCAACTCATCATAACCCAAATGCACAAAATAATTTTCAACCTCTCACAAACGCGGTATATACGCCCAGACCTTTAAATTCTATTGGGTACCAGCAAGTTAACGTAATTAATTCAGAAGTGAAACCGCAGATCGAGTTGCCGATCGTTGAAGCAACTGTTAATAATTATAGCTGCCGGACCTTGCTAGATACCGGCGCAGGTATTAATGTATGTTCTATGTATGTGCTAAATAAGTGCGGACTATTACTAAATAGCGTAACTCAGAAAGTTATCCTAATTGACGGCACTCTGGTTTCCATTCTGGGGACCGTAGTAGCATCAGTAACGCTATTTGGAATAACGGAATCAATTACAATTAACGTTTTACCTACACTAGGTCACGATAAGGACGTGATTTTAGGCTTCCCCACATTAGGACTTTTTGGTATTATATTTAACTGCGGTACACGTGAAATTTATTCTTCTCGGCAGTATCTACCGATTAATAACGCTACACCGGCTATTACAGAAATAGTTTCACCTGCTCTATCTGATTCTGATTTTATTAACCAGACATATATTGATGCAGACAACGAATTTAAATTTGGCTCTTTAACTATTGGTACAAACATCTCAACTAACCAGAAAGTGGCTTTATTAAATCTTTTAAAATTTCACAAAAATGCCTTTCCCTCGAATAAAAAACCTTTAGGTTGCGCTTTGAATTTTCAAATGGATATTGACACTGGTACGCACATGCCGGTTAACTGTGCACCGTATAGAACCAACATGACAGAACGGCAGCACATTCAAGAGCAGATTAATGAGCTACTGAAATTAGACCTAATTGAATACTCTTTCGGCCCGTGGGCTTCACCAGCATTTTTAGTACCTAAGAAAAATAAAAAAATGCGTTTTGTCGTAAACTACTCTAAACTAAATTCAATAACTAAGAAGATGGCCTATCCTATACCTCGTATAGACGATATACTCGACGCGTTAAGTGGGTGTATGTTCTTTACAACCTTAGATCTTAAAAGCGGTTATCATCAAATTCCTCTCTCCACGAATGCACGTGAAAAAACAGGTTTCATTGTTAATGGGCAGCATTTCCATTATAAGGTAGTCCCATTTGGCCTCTGCAACGCGCCTAGTATTTTTCAATGTACTATGAACACAGTATTCTCAGGGTATTTATGGAATTTTGTACTAGCATACATAGATGACATTGTCATCTACAGTAAAACTTTCGACGAACACATACAGCATCTAGGACTCGTTTTAAGCCGACTACAGGATGCTAATTTAATTTTAAATCCCGAAAAATGTGTTTTTGTGAGCGACGAGGTCAGGCTGCTAGGGTTCCTAGTTAATCCTACGGGCGTTCAACCTGATCCCGATAATGTAAAAGCTATCCTTGCAATACCATCACCTAAAAATATAAAAGAATTAAAAACCATAATCGGAAAAATTAACTACTTTCGTAAGCATATAAAAAATTTCTCTACGATTGCTGCTCCTCTTAGCAAACTTGATCGGAAGGATACTCCATTTGTATGGGGCGTGGAGCAAGAAACAGCGTTGCAATACTTTAAGGACTGTCTGATGTCGTCTCCTATATTAAGGCATTACATTCCCGGAGCGCCGGTAACTATTCATACCGACGCTTCCGGCTATGGAATTGGAGTAGTACTTCTCCAAGAGTTTGAGAATTTATTACATCCAATAGCTTATGCCAGCCGCACACTGTCGCACACCGAGCAACGGTGGTGTGCGACAGAGCGCGAATGTTTTGCAGTCTACTGGAGTTTTGTAAAATTTAGGCCTTATCTAATATCAGGCATGGTGACAGTAGTAACTGATCACCATGCCTTATGTTATCTACTTAGTACTAATTAATTTATTTTATTTTATTTTAGTATTTTTAGCAGAGTACAAAATAACTATCCTTTACAATAGTGGTAAAATCATGGGGATGCCGACTGTCTCAGTCGCTGCCCCACTAAAGATATTGCAGTCGAAAATTCCCTTCATCCCTTATACGTATTAGAAGCGTATGATCTGCCGGCTTTACAGCGAGAAGACAAAGCAATTTTTAAAATAATCAAGCTACTCGAGGCTCCCATCAATTCTCTGACGGAGCAGGAGAAAAAGGATATTCGTTCGTACACCCTCAAGGACGAGATGTTATTTAAACATTTTATTCGTCAAGGGGAAATATATCAATTACTTTACGTTCCAAAAAAGCTACGTAGGCAGGTGCTCGCTTTATCTCATGACGATAAAATGTCCGGCCATCTAGGGTTCACTAAAACGTGGGAAAGAATTAAAAATCGATTTTACTGGCGAAATATAGTAACTTCTGTTCGATTATATGTTTCTAGTTGTCTAACGTGTCAGACGCGTAACGTAAATAATCAAACCCAAGTAGGTTTATTACAAAATTATTCCATAAGCAAATTTCCCTTCGAAACTATTTCAGTAGATTTAATGGGCCCTCTTCCGTTGTCTTATAATGGATATAAGTATATTATATTAGCTGTTGACCATTTTTCAAAGTATGCTATTGCTGGTGCACTCAAAACTAAAGAAGCGACGGAGATCGCTAATTTTCTAATCAGTAACGTTTTATTAATATTTTCGTTACCAAGGAAGATAGTATCCGACAACGGTTTAGAATTTACAAATCGAATTTTTGACCAAGTATTACAGTTACTAAATATTTCTCATGTGCATTCATCACCATACCATTCACACGCAAACTATCCGGTTGAGCGTGTCAACCGGAGCGTGCAAGAAATAGTGTCAAAATATATAGACACTTATCATAAAGACTGGTGCTTAGTGCTAGGTTATGCGATTTATGCCTATAATACAGCACTGCATAGTACTACCAAATTTACCTCATATTTTCTCATGTTCGGAAGAGAATCTATATTACCAGTCGATTTAGTCTTACCTACCGATGCCACGTTGACATCGCGCAATCTTTACGACAGGTTTTCAGAAATTTTTGAGCTAGTCATAGCAAATGTAGAACATTCTCAGAATCAAAACCTTAGTTATCAAAATCAGTTTCTGAAGGAAAATACAGCTTTTAAAGTAGGAGACCTAGTTCTGTTACATAAGCCTACCTTTAAAGTAAAAACTAGCAAAAAATTAACACATATGTTTAGAGGTCCTTATAAAATAATTAAACAATTAGGTCCAGTGACTTTCCTACTAGAAAATATAAGAGGCGCCAGAAAGCAAGAAATAGCGCACATCTCGCGACTTAGAGTTTTTAAAGATAGATCAGTGTTTACTTCCGATTCAGAGGTTGATATAAAACAATCCTCAGAATACTCTGCGTCTTCTGACAGTGACAGTGATAGCGATATATTATACACGCTAAATGATAATCCTAATATATCGGCAGGAGAACCCGAGAATAGAATACAGCGGCACAGCACGCGCCAGACGCGACCACCCGACCGGCTAATTCACCAGCTAAATAACTTACAAATGTATTCCGAACGACGTATCCAAGGTCTAGCACTACCGGGGTGTTCCCCGCGAGAGCTAGAAAACTTAATCCTGGATCAGGCCGTCCTGATTGCGGGCCACGACCTGCCAGGTTACGAGGAGTTTATAAATACGCCGACGCGTATCGTTGTTACGTCAGACCCCATCGATCACCCATTATTAAATCCATATTCCTTTCTCCGCGACGGAGAGCGGCCATTAAACTATGGATTTTACTTCCCTAAAAATGGCAAAGAATTTGTGGCAAATTACGTTAAAACCGAGTTGGAAGCAAGGCTTTATATTTTAGAAAATTATAAACCGGATTATCAGTGCTCTCCAGAGGAGAAGCTGGAGATTGTAAACAATTTTATTCTAACAGTTACACCCTACCATACTTGTTTTTATAGCGGCGATTTTTCAGTGCCCGCGTTTTGGGTACCCATCGATAACAGATCACCACGTAGAGCACCAAAACTGCGTGAGACGGCACCAGTGCCGCAACCGCCGCCTCCGTTCGAAACGTCTATATTCCGTGCGCCGAAATTAATTGCAAATGTTGCGTTGTTTCTATTGGTTTCGCTAATTTTGCATCGCGCGGGCGCTTACACGATCTCTGCGTGTGACTGTCAAGCACCGCGCTTTTTGGGAGTGTTTGATATGAGTACGTACGACAGCTGTCATGTCCCCGACTCCCACACGGACGTTCAACTTCCGGTATATTACCATCTCTACTCTGTGGTAAGTAATACGCCTACATTTGTAGGCTATGCATGTCGGATTTGGGTAAATGTATTATTTATCAATGAATTCTTTTGGGGTAGTACGGATACTTACGATCGTTCATACCCAGTTGCAGTAGGACCAGCGGACTGCTGGCACTTAGTACAAACTCTAGACTGTAGTGGCAATACTATGTTGCACGATGGCAACGGTTTTCGGTTCGAGGCACAACCAAATGGTACTGCCAAATGGTTGCGAAATAGTGAATACAAATCAACAAACTGTCTTTTTGGGGAGGTTACCCTCGAGCGGAGCCACGACAACAGCGTCGTGACCTCCGTGCAGGGTAACCTCTCCGGCCATTATTCTGCGGGATATGGTACACATGGACACACTACATATGTGTGGCAGCCCAATACTCAGGCACGCGAACAACGCAGTTGTGAAAAGTTTGCAAAAATTCATGAAGGTTCAGGTGTTTTAGTAAAAACTGACTACTCTATATATGTCAGAGACAAGTTCAGACAAACTGATATATACTTTAACGCCTCGGTCGTTTCCGATTGCCCGGCAACAAATATTACAAGTTATCCGCTACTTAATGATCAGACCTTGATCTTGCAAATTTTTAATTACTCTACTCGTAAACCACTACTCCTAAGTACTCCGGGTGTTGTTGAACATGTAGATATTTCAAAATTGACAGTACGAATGCAGGTATATTACTCCTCTTCTGTACATCAGCATAATCAATAGTTATTAGATACTGTAACAGATCAAGTTAATACCTTAATAAGTGAAACTAATACTTTATTTTGTAAAGCGCGACAGAATAAGAAAATCGATTTATTTTTGTTATCGAAATTATCGCCGGTACTAGCAGCTCATGCATTTAACTTTCCGCTATGTCATCATTTAGATGTTTTTGGAGAAACAGCGATACTTCGTATTTGTAAGACGCTAAATGTAACTTTCGCTAGTAGATATACGAAATGCGGCCCTGAACCACTAACTATAATAAATCACAAAAATTTTACTATTGGTAAAGATGGGTATACCTTACATCCTTTCTCTAGTTGTTTTTGGAATAACGGCATAACAAATTTCCACGGTATAGCGTATTACTTTAATAATTTCAGTTGGGTCCCTTTACAAATTACACAGTCAGCCGCTTCAGTACATATGCGTTCTTATTATATTTCTCCTGTTGATCACGTTTTTAAATCAATGTCCGAATTTTCTAATAAAGAATCTTTTTCTCTAAATATGATAGCAGAATTGTCAGCTTTGTTACAAAATTCAAAATCGGCAGTTTTTAATGAATTAATGTTGAACCCTAATCAACTGGAAACAGCTACAGTACATATGTCTGTTATTGAAAGGATAAAATCTGTATCTGTAGGGATTGTGTCACTTGCAATAACTGTCGGCATTCTCTATGTCGGCGTTCGCACTGGATGTTTTCGGTGCTGTTTCGCCTGCTTGCGGGCGTGTTGTTCATTTTGTTTTAAGTCTTCCGCAGGTGTACAAAATAACAGACCAGTGCGGAATGCAACATATGATGCGCCCGTTCCCTCTGTCTCATATCGCGCTCAACCGGACGATGTCATTATCCCGTTTATTTCTCAGCCACAATTGGAGCCGCCGCAGCCACGACGTATATTGGTGCGCTATCCCCGTTAACCACTCATAGTGGTTCCAGTTCATCTAAGGATATGGATAATGGATTCTCATTACGGCTACCGGATAATTACTTAATTGGATTTCCTAATGGACGTTACGTTTCAGGATTTAGTGTTAATATCTCCTGTCTTAATCGTTCTCAACATTCCTGCGTTTTATGTATTCCTGTTAACTGTTTTGTTTTGTTTGGCTTCGACGGGGACGTCTCAGATTCATATGGGGGCAATGTAACGCTTGTACGTTACCATCGGCACATTCTGTGTGTATACGTGTATATTCATACGAGTACAGCTAATGGTTATTCCTGTTTTCCTATTTGTGCATCTTCTGAGCAAAGGTGTGGACATTCACTAGAATCGCCTTTGGGCATTTCCTGAACATTTCTTAGTGTGCATGTGTTGAGCTGGTCACTGGTCAGAGGAAGCTTTACTCACTTCCAACTTTCCGACTTTCCGAATTGCAATTTCCGAATAAATACGAGTACAACTGAGAATTCGCCGTTCGATTGCATAACGATTCATACAGTTAGTAGCCATTACGCTACAATACTTCCAAGTTCCAGGTAGTAAAAACTGGCTGTTGCCACGTTACACATTTGCGCGCATTCGAGGTATGCCTGTCGTACTATGTACACTATGATAGGCGTTCCTTGGAGCATCGTATCGTTTTAACAAAATGCCGGATTGCCGGTACACTCTGCTGATACGGATTATTTCAGCGGAAACAACAGTCTATGCTTTCTGCTGAAATAATAATTACAAATTTACAATTGGTAATTTCTGTTCCATGAGGCTAGATCAGCAAAGTTAGCGCATTTCAAAGCGTTGCAATAGTTTCATTCATCTGCCGTAGATTAAAACGGTAAAAATGCATTCACATTATTTCCCAAGTGTGCATTAACGATACTTTACGATGAGCAGGGTTTGGCACATTGTAATAACCATATTCTGTTTGGGTGTCTTATACATCTGTATAGTCATGTCGCGTTGTTCCTAATGCCAAATTCATATTTCCTGTGGAACTGCTTAGCACTACAGGATATGTAACGCCCACAGTCAGTACAACAGCACAAAGCTTCGAAACCACAGCTGATACAGACAGCCCTGTTCCTGATGTGCTGGAAACCGTCATTGTTCCCGAACAAGGCAACGAATTCCCGGTACATGTTGTGCGATTGCACGAGGATCCACCCAGCAGAAGTTCTGGTCTCTGCTGGACGCAGTGTCTGAGCATAGCTTCCATCATTCTCTTTGTGCAACCGGCCAAGATTTATTTTCATACTAATTATCCAGACCACTGACCGTTTACTGGCTGCTATATGATTACCAATTATTCGTTGATCGAGATTGTCTACACTCGCCAACGGTTCACCCTGAACGGACGCCGCATTGAAAATATCTTTCACGAAGCCGACGTCGTCAAGTATAACACCGTGTACCGATATGGCGGAATGGCCAGCGATTTTATCTTCCCCAAATGCGTTGTACGTGGACGTAACTTTTGCCATATTAAACCTGCATGGTTGACTGTAATTAAGGAAACTGCAGCTACTGTTTTGGGGTGAACCAGCGTGCGGCCAGTCATGCCCAGTAGCGCTTGTTTACAGTTGTTTAAATATTTTCGAAATTTTTATTTTATCTTCCACAAATGTGTTGTACGTGGACTTATGGTTGACTGTAATTAAGGAAACTGCAACCAGTGTTTTGGGGTGAACCAACGTGCGGCCAGTCATGCCCAGCAACGCGGATAGCTGCCGTTGTTTCAATATTTGTTTGGAATTTGTATCACTTTTAAGTGTTTGTACAGGTTTAACAAATATATTGGCTAAGTCTTTAATTCAATGAAATATACTAAGTACTTTGCGTCGTTTATTCACAGCCTTGGTGAAAGAATGGAGAGATGGTAAATACGAATGCCTACTGTCCCGCGAGGACCGTATGATGAACAGTGGATTCATCGCATGCCGAAAAGGACATCCCTACATCCGGGACGTACTGAAACGCTACCGTTATGATTACCAAACCGGTTGGCTGTACAATAGCGGCGGTGTTCCTTTTGAAATTTATGCCAAGAATCAACGTTATCAAAAGACCCTGTACGTGGAAACCCAGATGGCCAACCACTCCAAATACTATACTGGCATAGTGCCATACAAGAACATCCCCGCGTGGCACTACTACGACCACGGTTGCGAAGGCACCGAAAGCAGTACAATGGATAAAGCTGTAAATTCTTCCTTCTGGGAGATGCCACATTTTATACAAGCGGAAGCCTGGAAAGCCTTCCAGTTCCCTACGAGTACCTCTGTACCTGGGCATAGGCAATGACGGTGCTAGCGAGTAGCGACGATTTCGGGTCGATCAAGTGCATCTTCATGGTCAAAAACGCACTTCGGCGTCTTATGCAACAGCCCTCGCATCAACGACAATGATGACCGCTAAAACAGCCCCCGCAAATTTGAAATTTCCTGAATAGTTTATTTAGAGCAAATTGTTTTTACCATTACTCCTTTGATGGTTCACTTGAGATAGAACCGTGTGTATAGAAGTGCAGATAGTGTAGTAGAATTGTACATGCTGCATACTCAAGCGGTAGCGAAAGCTTTTCGCAACGCCTCTACTGAAGAATTGAAAAACACCTCATAAAAAAATTTTATTTTGCAAGTGTATTGTTTGGAAGCAAATTGATGCGAGATTAACCGATCTACCTAAACGGTGCACCGAAATATGTAATGCAGCTCGAACGTGAAACGAAGCGAGTGTTATTGTGAATGACCCCATACATGGTACCAGAGCGTACATTCGGGTACATGCAGGAAAAGTGTCCCTCTTCGCACACTCCCGTACACTTTTTGCATCGTTTTATAACATTCTACAACCAAATAATTTGCATGAATTAGTGTGAAACCATTTGTGCGCGCAGCACCCGGTTATGTAGTTTTATATGGGTTAAACAAGACTCCAAAGTGTTTATACGCAACAAGTGTACCAAAAGCCTCTGGATAGACCGATCTTAAAATGTTTGACAAAATTGCACATAAGTATAAAGATCGTTTGACACGAAGCCATTTTTCCATCACGTTTTTCGAAATATTAAAATGAGTTTCAAAAGCTTTAAAATCAAAAACTTTAAAATCCGTTTCAAAACTTGGAAAAAAAGCTAGAATCTCGGTTTCGTGTCCAACGATTTTGCAGATCATAAAAAAGATGCTGAGTGTAGTACTCTGTGGAACAAAAGATATGCCTTGATTGCGCTTGCTGTATTACCACATCAAATGATAATGCAATAATGTACTGTAAGTATATATAGCATGTGAATAATGTACATAATTTAATATGTGAATAATGTGCATACGTACCATTTAATTATGGTTATGGTAACGAGAATTTTATGGGATCCATGGCAACCGGCCCCGAAGGATAATATACGTTACTACAGACTGTACATGCACTCGTACATTGTGGTGCTATTGCTGCGGTACGAGCATTAATTTTGGTTGTCATCGGAAAAGGAAAAAAATTGCTTAGATCGAAAAGCCCGACAGTGTGGTGAGCACTTTTTTATTTTTGTATCTCTCAATAATATCCTCCACAAACAACGCTTACAATATCAGTGATATTGAAGTACTAGAATCTCGTGCATCTTTGAATCAAATTATCAAGCCTAGTTATTTTATTTTTGTATCGGTAAGAAAGAGAAAGGGAGTATGCAACAGATGCTGTATTGCTGATTTGCTTGTGAGTTTAAATCCACAGTAAGATTTGTATAACTGCTCATCGCGTGATCATGAACTCCCCGCTTGAGACTCCCATGCTGCCGGAATGCAAAGACTCCACTTTGACTCTGCAGTACAAAATCCCCACAGAACACTTTGTGGTATGTAACAATTTGTCGTCGTCTCAGAATCTCTCTTACACTGTCGATATACGCGTGGGAAAGCAGTGGGCTCACCCTGAGATTACCGAACATTCTCTGACCGTCATTATCAAAGTGCAACAATCCGATGGCCGAGTATCCACCAAAGTTGTACCGGACGCAAAGACTGTTGCAATTGTGGAGGCAACTGTCAGGTAACTTTTTTCTAAACTGTACAGGAGGCTTCCGGCTTCGCTGAGCAGCCCGGTGTTACGACGGTCTATCAGACACTGAAAAAGCTTTCGTAAAGCATTCGTAAAGCGAGCTTGCAAGTATTAGCGAAATTAGTAATACCATGGTTTACGTGTATTATTCCACGATTACACTTCCATGGACTAAAAAACTGCAGTTCTTGTAAATTCCGAATTGGTTAAAGTGTTGAATAAACGAAAACTGCGAATTTAGGGGAATACGTGACGGAAATGTGAACGTCGAGCGGGGATACGAGGATGCTGCTCAATCCGTTCAGCGTCTCGTCATTCCGCCATATTATCCCGATTTGCCCTACGAATTAGACAAAGCAAAAGGGCGGCTAATCCATTTTATTGTATCCTACCGTATCACGCACCGCCGCAGCGATCTGAAGAACCTTCTAGACACCGGTGTTTTGACCGACTGTACGCTGATCTCCAGCGAAGGAAACCAGTTCCCCGCCCATCGCGCCATCTTAGCGGCTCAGTCACCGGTCTTTGCCGCGATGTTCCAGCATGATACCAGCGAGAAAGCCACCGGGATTTGCAAGATTATCGATTTCGAAGCAAACATTCTGCAGTTGTTAATCCATTTTGCGTACACCCGGGAGCTGTCGGCTGGAGACGGAGGACAGCAGATTATTAAGCTGTGGTACGCCGCTGACAAATATGACATGTCGGATCTGCGTCATGCTTGCGAAGACGCGCTGGTGGCATCCGTTAAAAACGAAAACGCGTTCGAATATTTTGTTTTCGCTCGGGAACGAGGTTTGCAGGTGTTGCAAAGGAAGGCTGGCATCTGCATCGGCAATAACCCACTGAACGTTTGAAGCGACATTCTATCATTTTGTATGCACATAGTAGTAATTATTTTGCCACTCTTAATATGACTGTCTGTAAGTGCTGCTAGTATTTCTGATCGAGAGTTTTGCAAAAAACTCTGGAGAAGTGGCAAATGTGGTAGAACCGTTCAAATTAGCTTATCTGCTTTGAGTGGGTTTTGATTGCGGACTGACTGAAGAAATCAAATAACCTAAAACTGCCAAGGTGTGCACTGTGCAGCCGTTTTCACTGGGTGTTTTTGCGACATTTGCGGCTTTTACTGCGCCATTGCTTGTGTGCTTGTCACCGTGTTTCAAACTCTTGTGTTTTTGTTGAAACACTGAATACTTCCTCTATAAAATACTGCGTAATAATACACTCGCGATCTAATTATGTTAACGATGGTACAGATACAATGCGGCTAGTTATTTTAACGAGCCTATAGGCTAATTAAGAGTTCATTCCAGTTTTAGGCTTCATCATCACAACGATATCTGAAAACAGCCATAAAAGTCGGTGCCAGGGTAGGTTGGTACACTGTATTATGTTTTTCGAAAAGTTATGCAGTCTTCTTTCATGGCACTGCTGAATGCTCATGCATAAGTCATCGATTCAATTCAAAATGTTCAGTCTGAACATTTTGAATTGAATCGATGACGATCTTTGCCGAATTCAGTTCAGGAGAAAAACTTTTGAGTATTGACAAGTTTTCTGGTATAGAACCCGCTCCCAAAGGCTGTCCACGCGTGACCGTAAAATTCGCGATCGACCGCGGGCAGGTTCTAAAGATTGCCGCGGTGGAGGGCTCCGAAAAACTCCGTCAGGTATTCAGATGCGACAATGCAGGCGCAGTACATACGGCTAGTGCAACATTCGACGAAGACAAAATGCAGGCAACCAAAGAAGCTTTGGAAAAAGCACTGGACCGTGCGAAGCACGAGGTGGCGTATGACGATCATATACGGGGCGCTCGAATAGCAGCACTGACTATGTGGTTTCGTAGCACACAGGATATATTGCTGCCTCTTTTGGATTATGAGAGGTGGTTGCGAATGCTGCAGTTAATCATATCGGATATCCATATCCTAATTCCATAGACATCCAAACTCCAAAGCACCTCCTACAATGACCTTTCGCCATTTGATTATACTGACATTGTAGCTTGATGCGGTCGTGTTCAGTACTTATCCATTTAATCTCAATGTCAATGAAGCGCTGATTGTCAATAGATGTTGTGCATACCACTTCTGTTTCCACTGGTAAACGACTCCGTTTAGGTATTACCATATTTGATGTCTCACTAGGTACATGCGCTATAAGCTGACAACCCAGCCATTCTCTGATATCAATGGTCTTATCACTTCCATTCAGTACATTTGATGCCAGTAGCGCCGCCCCTTCCGCAACGACGATCCGTGGATCAACGGTTGCGTGTACCTGTATCGCAGGAAATAACCCTATTAACACTTCGGTGATTTGCGGAACGAACCGTCCACACCCCATTATGATTACGTCCGCAACATCGCTTGCAGTCAAACTGGCTCTTGCTAGTACATCCTCGACTGGGACGATGATACTGTGGAACAAACCATGGCACAGGACTGCCAGCATCGACGGGGTTATAGCCACGGAAAAACTCTTTCCGCCAAGCACATATGGAGGGATCTTTATGATCTGGCGATCATTCCCGTTGATTTTCGTACATGCAAGACCCAGTGCAAGCATTACGTTGGCAACTAAACTGACACTGTAAACTTCCTTCAACATTGCTCGCACATGCTTCAGAATGCGCTCATCAATTATCTCTTCCGCTAGTCGCGTAGAATAATTAGACGAACACAACTTAGCTATTGTCGAACCAGGTTTGGATTTAACAACTTTCAGAATGGAGACAGCAAGGTACTGAAGATTCAGTTCAAGCGTCAACACATGTTGTTTTCGACACGGAAAACTAGTGATATATGGCAGGACTGCCGCAACTGGGTCGTCTAGGATCCGCGCCGTTTCCATTCCCGCCATGGCTGCAGCCAGTTTAATGGCCCGGCGTTGTACGATGGCCATAGTTGCTGGAACGGATATTACAGCGCTCCTTACCTCCCACTCGTTTAAAGCTTGACCACATTCGACAAGTTGCCGAAGATAAAACAGGAACATAGAAGTTATCTCTTCTACCGAATACTGTATAGTGCCTCCGTGCTCCTTAATTCTGATCCGGAGACTCCCGTTTTCATCCACGATATCATAGAGCAGATTATATCTGTGTTTAATTGCATCCGCATCTTCGAATTGCAGCCCAATGATACGAATAAGGCTGCCAACACAATTCTTTGGGTCGGCTTCCTTGAAATCCAACGCTTCTTGACCACAAAGTATGATTGTTTCATGACAACTGCCTTCGTCGAACCCAATATAGCTCGGAATTAACGGCTCATTTTGATGTGGTTCCCAACCGTTTCTATCCCACCGTTCGTCTGCACCATGACGCTACTGTTGTGTATCCCAAGACTAATACCAACAGTAACTCCTGTGACCGGTTTCCTTTGCTCTTGGTTTAATTTTCCAAGATTTGTCAACTTTTCTAAAATTTCGGATGATGAGATTCGGGAACCAGCTGCCGCGAAGCAAGAGGAAATACATTTCGCTATTTCCAACGGCACGGAGTGAGCGATCAGCGGCTTGTAACCTTTCAAAATCAAGTTAGCATACTGCGTATCGGGAATGGCGTCAGCATCGAGCACATCCGCGGGACCGCGGTGTAACTTCCTCTTTGCATTGCCCACAGCGTTGTTGCCCAATTCCAGTATAACGCATCCCACACTCCAGATATCACTCTTTCTTCCAACGTTTTCTGACGTCAGTTGGGCGTATTTCCGGTGAAATATTCCGGAGGGTTCCGCGAATGTTACGCATATCACCCGAACATGTGACGCTTTGTTGCATCTGGACGAGATCATCTAAATCTCCAATTAACAATCGACTGTTGTTTTCCAGATTTTGGACCAGAGCATTTGCTGGTTTAACATCACTGTGAATGATGTTATTCACGACATTTCACGTGGAGAAAGTTCACTCCGTCCGCTAAGTCAACAGCAGAACGAATTAGGGTTGTCATCCCACCAAGGTTTTGGAGGTGGGATGTGATGGGAATGTGAACAGGAAGTGATGTGATTGGTGGGATAGGCTATTAATTTATTGAATAATTTCTGACATATTTTTCACGACAAAAAATTCTTAAATTTTATGCTACCTGTTTTCAACAAAGATGCCTTTCAAAAAATTCGATAAAACCGCGCAACTAGTTAAACTACAACAAGTTGACATCAGTTCAGAGTTGACATCAGTTCAAAGCCAAAACTGGCAAGCAGCGAAGTCTTATGGTTCTCGCAGTTTTGCAGCGGTTCGGAAAAAGTGCAAAGCCGTTGCCGGATTTCGTCAAGTGCTGAATCTTCTCGTCGTCTTACTTTACGGTACGTCACTTCAGCATCCCAATCTCCGGACATTTTGGCAGCAAAATCTAATACCGCCATATCACAATGACGGTACTAAACTGCTACAAGCTTTTGCAAATATTTTTTAATTAAATCAAATCAAACCAGAGGCGAATCAAGTCACTTGTGCAAGTACAGATCTGTATGCTTGTGCAAGTTTTCGCATTTCTCGAATCTAAACTGCCTCCCACAGAATTCTTTAGAAATTTAACAAATGTTGTTAAAAATGTATGCACAGCTGATGCGCTATAGTTTGAACTGTCATTTTTAACAATAAAAATTCATCCCATCACATCACCGTCCCATCACTCATCACATTTTTTTATCACGCCCGCAATTGCTCGGCATGATGGGATTGTGAGCAGGAAAACGGCGTGATTGTGAAACTGTGTGACGACGTGATGACAACCCTAGAACGAATGGCGGTTGACACATCGGGTATTCTTCTGCTTTTTAATAGGGCTGCCAGATCTCCATCTAAAACAATCCATATTGCCTAAATGCAGTGAGAGAAGTTCTGGTAAGTACAAACTCCCCTTAATACTCACCACCGTAATAATCCATCATGAGTTTAATATATGTGTCGCCGGATATGGCTGATCGCGCAATACTAACTTGATGGTAGCGCACGAGATGATGCCAAAGCCAAAAAAAAAGCCAAAAGGAGCTGAAAAGCCAAAAGTGCTGAAAAGCCAAAAGGAGCTGCATGCAGCTGTACCATCTCGCGATTCTTTGATTCTCGCGATCCGTTATTGTTGCTCTGCACACAGGGCCAAAGGTTCCGCGGCCAATGTAATCCTGTTCGCCAAAAGTGTACCGATAAGATCTGCCAAAAGTATCTGGCTCGATCTCCATTAAACTATCTTTGCCAGACATAACAGCATAATTTTAGATATACTCATATTATTCGTGTACAACTTATTATGCCAAGAAACTCAGGACGCGATTACGACTTCTGGCAGATCGAACCACGGTGGCTGAAAACCGACGTCAGAGTACATAATATCTTTATAGCAGATAAGATAAATACCGGAAACTGATCAAAACCTTTGTCAATTGTACACCCACAGTAAAAAGGAATGTTAGCATTGTGCCGGCTATCCTTTGTTTTGCATTACTACAGATCTCAGTGTTGATCTTCTGCCGCAACTTTGTGAACGCTGCAACTTTGCAACTAATAGTAATTAACGAAACTACCACAGTGTAACTATTAGTGTTATGTACCAAACTGCGCTTCATAATGGACGGTTCCTTATACAGAGTACAAGACCTCATACGTACGACAACAAGCAAGATACTTCAAATCATTCAAACATTTAAACTGAACATTTACAATCAGCCAACCTGAATTCGGAAGGCCAAAAGCAGGTCCTCGTTATCTACCATATCGCTAGTTATTAATGTTCTGGGATAGCATATCACCCGGCTCCCGTTATATCTCAATGTTAATGAAGGAATGAAGAAGCATGTACTCATACGTTTACAAGCTTGTAATTATAATCACTGATAATTATAGAATTTTGTGCAAAGACTGCACTAGTTTATGGTGTGTTCGTTTACGTGTATTCGTGTGCTTATCGGCATGCATTTTTTATTTCGACGTATTGCTAATATATGATAATAAAATTTATTATCATGTATATTTAATATTGTATGCCGGTAGTCAGTTTTGCGCTAGGCTGCTAACATTCTGCATTCATATGCGCAAAGGATATGCAGATAGGCATACACCTACAGTCCGCGCACCATCGCAACCGTCCGGACTGATGAGTCATCCACCGGCCTAAGAAACGCCCTTGTAAATTTTGCCCACCTGGGTTTTACCCGGCGGTATCGCTGAAGTGATTGTGTGGGAATCAGTTTAGTTTTAATAAAGTACTTGAGCTGTCTAATGAAAAGAACCGCATTAATGGCCATACTGTCCACTGACCGAACCTGCTGAAACGTGCGTACCACCGATTAGGCCTGTGGAGTGAACTGAAGTTACAGGATCTCCTTTTAGTGTTAGCTGCATAGGCCAGGTAAGAGCGAAACCACTGCTCAGGCCAGCACAGTGATAACTGTTAAATGAACAGAATTGTGCAAAAGCTCACACGTCTATCCACCGACCAAGCCTACCGAATAAAGCAACACTCGCCACTGCCCAAGATCCACTATTATCACTGCCCTTTAATCGTTTTTACAATGATCGGAACATGCTGGATTTGATAAAAATTACACCTTTCATTCTATTTTGCCGCATTCTTGACCAAAAGCTAAAGCGTACTTAAACCTTTATTAAGTATCACATACAAGCACAAACTAAGTACCACAACAAATTCACAACAAGCACTTCCTCTGTACTATCCTGATCGGGAATTGTGCCCATTACAAAGCAAAATTATTTGTACTTAGTAGTATTTCATGCAAAACGCACAAAACTTTAAAGAGGTACTTAATGTCAGATTCACAATGCATCTACAATTGCTGCTGATACTTATTCAGCACGCTCCAAAGGGTCTCACATGGGACTGGCTAGGGATGTCAGTGGGTGGCCGAGAGTCGGCGATTGGCCAGCCGGCTGAGGGTTTTGCAAGCCAAAGCGGACCGTTGGCCGGCTGAGGGCTCCAGCTGGCTGTGATTTAGCCGGCGGTCGACTCGGCTGAAGCGGCGGCTTTGTGGTGCAACTTCAGCGTCAATTTCGGCGCCACCAAGTCACCTGATACTCCAGGTTTGTGCTGCTTCCAGTCGCATTCGTATGAGAAAATGTTGAAAGGTGGTGGTTACCATAACTCTCTCGTAGTCTTACTCTGCACTGCTACACTAGTGCGGGTGTTCATTAAAAATCGGTAACAATTTGCAGATAAGCAAGTGGACACATATTGCTGTGTTGACAGTCGCTGGCTACTGTGGCTGGCAATTAAGTAGTTGCCGCAGGAGCGGCGCGAATGCGAGGTGATCGAGCGGCTGATTCGCTCCTACTTCGAGATAGTGCGCAAAGATTCCTCCAACGCGGTCATGATCTTCCTAGCCAACCTTGCCAAGGTGAAAGTTTTTTGCGTCATTTCCGGTCACTTTCATCCTAAAAATGTCCTAATTGTGTATCTACAAAGCAGCCTGCAGAGCGAGCTCGACTCGCAGCTGTATAAACAGGAAAAGTTTGACAAGTTTTTGAACGAATCCAACCAGATCGCGCAGCGCCGTCCAGGGGCGGCCGACATGCTACAGGCGCTGCAGAGATGTGTTTTTGAAGAGATAGTACATATCTGTGATCCTGTAATCAAGTCAAACAAAATAGGGTGGCTGTGTGTCAACTGTTCGCCGACGCGTAGGATGGTAAGGAAACGTTCTTGGTAAATGGCAAGAAGTGGAGCTGATTTGTTTTCCTTATTTTGCAGTATGCCGCCCTTGATTTCGATTTTGAATGGATTGATAGGTACAGGTTCTGGCTTTTATCGCGGCTTTAACGATTTAAAGGTCAAGGCTTTGACTGAATAGCGTGTGAACTCATTATTGTTTTTTAAAAACTTGCTGAACTTTTACAGAAAGATTTTTCAGTTTACACATTCAACCGGCATAGCGGGCACAAATTTTTTCAGCCCTGGCGCACGTGTGATTACCGGGCGCCGGGGGGCTCCCCTGTACGTCCTGAGCACAGTAGCCCTGTCTAACTGCCAACAAAAATGTTAAATGTTATTAGGTGATGGGTTTTTCTGCAGTAAAGTGTGACGTAGCAAGTAGCAGCAATGTCCAGTTGCCGCTGTAACAGTTACGTAGTGTGTGCTGTGCTCGGGTGCGATAAATATCAATACGCGGACATATCGGTATAACTAGACAAGTGAATTAAACTGGCTTTAACAAAACGTTTATATGGGGTGCCAGAGCTCCCGATAAATAGTCGGATGGATGCAGTGGTCAGTCTGACGGACGTGTACGAAATAGACATATTGTGTTCATGGCCCACATAATAATTTAATGGAGTTTAATGTCCTTGTAACAGCGCTTGACGCCCTCTCTAGGCTTCAGACACAATCAATAAGGAACATGCAGTATGCAACTTTTCGACAACGATAAAAGCATATTTACAAAGTTTTCAGTCCATGGGACATGCGCATGCATAACCCGTGGAAAGCTAAGCCTTCGCACGTTAAAGACCAAAAGAAAACTATTGGCTGGGATAATACATTCAGGATGTCTTACAATCAGACAATTAAATAGACCACAAATTATGTAAAGATCATGTATAGCAATATACGCAATATCAATATACCCGCAAACACACAAGCCGGGTTCAAAATCTTTTCAAACGCATCGACCTTAAATGTTGGTGCTGGACTAAAGTCTTGAACGATGTGGTGCGACGCAGCTTTGCACAGAAGTGACGGTACTGCAAAAATCCTGTCGATTGTCGGTACATACAGCGATGAAAGAACTTCTGAGCCGAATTTTCTATAGCCCTGACCGAAAAGTTGGAACACTCACCGCCGGTCTCACCGCCAATAGAACATCGGCTTTCGGATTCTGTGTTCACGAAGAATGTGTTTTATGAGACTTTTGTTCAAGTTATTCGGTATCGTAATGTCACTCCCTATCGCTGAATCCAAAATTCAACGCCTTACACGTTTACATTTCTACATACGAGGGGATGTCAGTAGCGCACCTAGATTATCCCTGTACTTGCTGCCGTCAGCCGGCTGGAGTATGACGTTGTGGCTGTACATGGTGCGTATGTACCGCGCCAGATTTAGCTATATGTAGTGCCGTAACGTCACACTCCAGGCGGGTGACGGCAATACAAGGGATTATCTAGGTGCGCTACTGACATTCCCTCGTATTCTTTAAACCATTGTCTGATTGCCATATCTACCCTTCTGTCACTAATCAATTTGTTCCACCGGTGAAGTCACACCTCTGCTTCCACTGTCGTCATCTTTGAGTTCAACGAAGGTTTTCTGGTAAATCCGGTTGAAAGAAATAGAAAAGGGTTCTGCTATAAATTTGATAAATTTAATTTGACGGGTACTGCTAACTAGCCGGGAGCCCAGATATGGGAGAGTGAGCTAAGGAGAGCCCATATAAGACAGTGGTAGAAATATGGATGATTCGTAGTCGGAGCAATGCATAAGTGTTATCCAGGATGCCATGCCGAGCCGGATAAAAAAGTGACCCGTTAAGTTGTTATCAGTCGGCCGGCGCCTTGAGTTATTATGGAGCGGGCAAGGGAAGCGAATTGTGGAAGAGCAAGGTCACTGCGGTGAATGGCGACGGTGGCGGTGGCCCGGTGCAGGATCTATATTCTAGAAAATCAGAAAACTGTGGCGAATGAAACCCCGTGAGATTTAACGGATAGGTGTCAACTTACCTTTTCGTTTTATCCTGCGGAATTTCTCCTTCTAATGCTTTCGGCCGGATCGAAATCTGTTTCTTACCCATTTGATGATGTTGGTACTGTAGTTGGTACCAACATCATCAAATGGTTAAGAAACAGATTTCGATCGGGCCGATTATCGCTGAGATAATCACCATATATAGTAGCGCTGGTAGCCTTGGTACATCTTATTATATAACGAGATGTACCAGGGCTACCAGCGCTGGCATGATTGATTCGGTGGTGTGGGAACAAAAAAAGAATGAAAAAATGATGAAAAGGTAGAGTGCTGCAAATTAGGTTGTGCATGTTCTTTGTTGGGATATTCGCTTATATAGGAAAAAGCGCCAGCTTCAAATCAGTCAGACCTATCAACCAATCAAATGGTTCCACATCGTATCACATAATCATCGATCAGATGATATCCTGTAGGTTTTCCGCAAAGTAATTTTTGCAATATGCTTCCGGGGCCGGAAGAAAAAGAATTGTCAATAACTCATATTATTATACTCGTATAACAGTACATTAATGCCGACTCATAATATTACGTACTTAGCGAACAGACTTGCAGACTTCCGTGTCGCTGGTGCCTGCAGTGGCGGAGACGTAGCAAGCCCAATTCGAACGGGCGTTATTGCTATTGTCTGAGAAAACTGTGTAGATAGTGCCCCTAGTATCCGGTGGAATGGTTGGCCCGGGTAGACGGAGCCGCTCGTGGAGTTTCCGTCGGCCGTATCCGTGCTGGGTGACGCGGGATCGAGGAATTTGTGGGATCTGCGTCGCCTGAACACCAGTGAATGAGCGTCGCTGGACGCCGAGTACAGCTGCTTGGTCTCAGTTAGATGAATTAATCCTGCAGCGGCGACAGCAGTGACGCGTCGCCAGGCTGAAGCTAACCCAATGGAAGACCCGTTTCCCTTTGTAGGGCACCTTGCTGGGTGGGATGCGGGCCGCTGCGGATACCGAGGACGAGACCCGGGATCCGCTAGGCAAGGCCATGGAAGTACCAAGTTCCGCCAAACGGCGAATCACGGCGTATCTCCAGTGTGCAGTGAGCGGGGTCAGTGCGTTTCTCCATGTGGGTAATGCTCCCCAGCCGACGTAAGCGTAGGTGTTCCCCGGCTCGGTCGGAACTCGGATCGGGAGCGTCACGGTGAAATAGTTCACAAGTCAAGCGGATGCGGTCTCAGGAAGTGCATAGATGCTCAGATGCTAGGTGACCTTTTGGAATCCGCACGTGTGTGGGCTGCTGGCACGGAACTGCTGCACGGGCGACAGCTGCATGCTCTACTAATTTTGTAATTTGAAATTCCTTGTTTCTGTTCTTTAATATAGCTATAAAATATTTATTCGTGTACCATATAGCTGTATATTAAGAGATCGTTGCACAGTTCAAATATTTTCAGAAGCCGGTAGAAGACAACTTTTGTGGTTGAAGATTAAAAGCCATAACGATTAATGTTACGAATAAAAAATAAACAACGTGTTTGAATTTAAACTAAATCAAATCTAAAATGCCGTACACAGTCGACGCGCGTGTTTCCCCGTTGCACGCAGCATCAACCAATGACCCCGTAAACTAACGATTACTCGCTTGTTAACCTTCAACAATATACGCCACATGTACCGGCAGCTTGCAGTGCAGCGGATAGCGCAGGGAAGGATGCCGCTCCACTTCCGAAGGAAACGGTGTAAGCAGGTAAACAACTACACCAGCGCTGTTGAAGTAAAAACGGCAACACGGGATCGTACTTCCCGGCTGTTCATGCCGGTATACTGGGAAAACGGTGTTGGTCTTAATCAAGTCCTTACGGACGATGCCGGTATACGAATGTTGCAAAATGTTGAAATATATCGATTGTGTGCGAGTTTTGTTGTAAGTAAAGCACCGCAGGCAAATAACTTGGGTACTTTTGTATTGCTCACCATCAAAACAGGTTTGTGACTGACAGCACGGGTTTTAAATGATTCGTAACAAGTAATTAAAATTCCAAATTACTGTACTGTCATGATAATTATTTTATTGTAAATGACATAATTGCTGTTAAGCTATGGCTTCTTACGTGGCTACAGTCTCCAGTTCTTACTTGACAGCTGCTTGTTCTTACTTGTAACTGGCTGCATACAGTGCATAACACTACAAGATCCAATTCGCCCACAGACATAACAAACGCTTATAGATAATAATATATAATTACACAGTGCAATATCAACGTCGTACTGCTACCGCACTGTTCTCATATCCGTCCACGGTCTAGTACGAGTAAAAAATACAATTCATAGAACACAGCGCCCTTTGTGAACTGGCTCGCTGCTGCCAATTATTCAAGAACATCCGCTACCGGCTACCGTCAAGGTCGCCATATGTATGGCAAAGTATCTGCAAAAGCAAAAGTGTACGAAAATTAATACATGTGTAGAATATTAGTGCGCGTAGTGGCCTGCTAAGCGTTTCCGGTAGTGACACGCAAATGAGCATATACATGTACTGATGTACACCGGTATATTTGTATCACCCACGTTTAAAATCCCGTGCTAGACTGTCAACCTAGCCGGATACGGGCTACCTGCTCTGATTGTGATTAAATTGAATTAAGGTAGATTAAATTAAAATCATGAACGAGTTTAGTCACTCTTTAAGATTGAAACCAATTTACTTTTGTCTTAAAGAACATTGAGCTGAATGCCTTTGCGCGCTATATGGCACTGACATTGAAATTAATGTTTTTAGACACATGACTGATGCACATTGTATAAAATATACAGCACATTAGCATTTGCGCGCGCCATATTCTGCTGAATTAACTTAAGCTGCCACATTGCGATTTAATCACAAATTAAGTCCATGTTGATTATGTGCGTACTCGCTTTTCTTCAGTTGAAATGCTGGGTGATTCATTTCTTGCTCAAGCGCGCAAGAACTACATATCAAGCGCAATGCTGGTGTTTAAAAAGCCTCCACTATAGACACTACAGAGGGTGCGGCACCCAGGTTGTTAGGTGTTACACTCCCCAAAAACATTTCTCAAAATTCGGTTCATGAATAAAATGTTTTTTGAATTACCTACAAATTTTTTTGTACGGAGTGTGTACGGTTTCGCTGTATTTTTATTTCATATAATATCATATTATGGTAATCTTATATTTTTTACATAAATTATTTTTTAAGTTCTATAAACATGTATTACGTAATCCATTATTTTTTATAGATGAAGGCGCCGCGTACCACGGTTTACCACCTTTGACTCGTAGTTACCAAATGTGACTTCTAATATCCCTCTAGCAAAGCCACTTCCGTAGCACTGTTTGATTTATTATTTTTCAAGCTGTACGTTTAACTGTGTATGACTTTCCTTTGAGCAGTAATATGACATGGTAACGGAACTTCACAAGTTGTGTGAAGTGCTAAAATGCCGGTGTTGTGAATCACAACACCGGCATTTTAGCCACCGGCGACCTGTGCATATTTTTCTATTAGAATGGTTTTCTTACACAGAAATGCCAACTCCTTACAAAATTTCTTCATGATTAATCCACAAGTATATGCCATATCCGGGGCACTGAATCGGAAAAGCGTATATGTAACGCTTTGTTTGTTAGAAATTAACTGACTTTTATGATGTTTATACCGCGACACAACAGTCATGAGGCACATCAATCACTACGGCCGGTATTGCACACATAAGACAAAAAAACAACTAAAATCACTGTTATCAACAACTTTATTCGTTCCCGGTAGAGTTCCTGAAACCGCATCCGCATTGTCTTTAATAATTACAGGGCTAATACGCTTCTTTAAAAAAGGCCAAAAATTAGATAAACTATTTGAAAACAGTAACAAAGCCCAAAAACTTCTAGCCAGAATTAACGATAACGGAGACGTTATTGGTAGGTGGGCGGAGCCGGTGTGGGCAAAGCGGTGATGGTGCATCTCCACTTCTGGTCCGTATGTACGTAGTATTGTAAATGTACATAATATTACGGTATTCAAATTATTTCTATACTACTTTTATATAATTTTTCTTATGGCTTGTGCCTTTTTTGTTTCTTTTTCCCCGAATATTCTTTACTGTTTTCGTGCTGTTTTTATACAAGTATCATTGTATTGCTTTTCTTATGCCTTGTACGTTTTTAAAGAATAATTATCTTCTCGTTAATCTTACATTGTTGTCTACGCCGGCTGCCTTTTTCAAAAATGTTCTTCTTATTACTTTTTATTCAATGCTTACCATTACAGAATTAATGATTTAGGTTGTTTTTGGTGATGGACTGGAAGTACGGTGAATTATTGGCAGATAATAGAGAATTACATATTTCAACTAGCCGAATTTTCAGAATTTTGAAAAAGATTATTTAATGCAATATTACTATTTTGTAAGTCTGCACATTTTTTTGTAGAGTTTTTCGTGGCGGCATTGCGCGATGTCGTGGAAGAAACGATAAAAACTAATATTAATGCTAGTACTGTTATGCGTACGGTTATTCTTGCATATCACAATTTTAGCCTGTTAAGAAAATTTTTCTTAACAAAGGAAGGTGTAACGGTGCATGGCAACAATGCCAGCACCAGTATAAGATCTGTGGTTGTTTGTAATGTTTTATCAGTTTAGTTCACGATCAATTAAAGAGCAGTTAATTAAACAGCAGAGCAGCATCAACGCCCCTTTGATACGTGACACGGTGACAGCCCAGTGCAATTTCTAGAAACGAAATCAAGCCCGATCGGGGCACGAAACACTCTGGCCTATCCGGAGCATTTTCTGTTCCAGGATAATGGCATTTCCGGGCCAACGCATTGTGGGCCAGATCTGGTTCAGATTCGTGGGAAGAACTTGCCCAGCGTAGTGCTGAAATATTCTGGCCCAGAAAATCATAAATAATTACACAAATTCCAAGTTAAAAGCTAACAAAATTACATCAACAAAATTATTCAGCAAGTAATTAAATAAATATTATTACAATACAATGTACTGAAACATTTTGATGGACGATCTGGAACTGCCTGCCGGGGTAGTTTGCTTTTCCCGCGCTTGGAGGCGGTGCTACCGTTGCTGCAGTGTAGACGCACCATACTGTACTTATTACACATCAGTGTAGCGTGTTAGTGCTGGTAGTGATTGTTTCTGCAAATTGCAAACTTATAGCAATAAATTATAAACTGCTCTTCTCCCAAGTTCCCAACTTGATTTTTCTCAGACCTCTGTTTTTGCTTTACGGAATTGTTGTAATCACGAAGGCATTTTTGTATATATGAAACTTATAACGATTGCTCCTGGGAAATGGTTAAGATTGCTGTTTTTGCGCTGTGATTGTGTGAGTTAAGCCTTTGCTGTTGCAACGGTTAGTGGGTTTTGCCAGCTCTCGACTTGCGTCAGTTCACTGATTGTCAAAAACCTCTTTTCCACTGAAGATCCAACTTGTCGAAGCCTCCCATGGTTTAGGATCAAGCATGGAAGTTCCGGAACATGTGGAAATATTAGAAAATTAGAAAACAAGATGATCCCATGCAGGTGCGTGCGTGCGTTAAAAGTACTTCGAATACAGTGTTGTCTGTGTTGAGTATTAATATCAGTATGCAAACAGCACAGATACTGTATATTTTATTTGCATTGGGAATTCTTTTTACTAAAGTTTTACTGATGCGACACGTTATTACCCTTGTTTTAAGTTTTAAATAATTAATTATTGTCGAACCTGTATTGAATTGTGGGTGTGAAGTTTTCGTTTGCGAAGAAAATCCAAATTGTTTGTAGTCCAATTTCATTAATTTCAAAATGCAATAAATTATTGATTAAAGGTAATAAAATCATTATTTTATTACATCATTATTTTATTATTATTGTTATCATTATTATTATTATTATTATCATTATTTTATTATTATAAAACCATTATTTTATTACTAATAAGTGGACTAATAAATATAATATTTAATTTCAGGATCTTGCGCATAAATTCTCCCTTTCCGATGAAAATTTTTCCCGAACGCCTGCCCGCTGCCAGCACGCGCATGAACCCACTGAAGCTGCGAAATATTTCCGAGGAGAAGAACTTAGGAGAGAAGTTGTATGCCATCAAGTCGGATGTGCCTTCGAGCAAAGCTGATGCGAATGTTAACTACGAAATTATTGAGCCGAAATATTGAGAAATGAATGTACATATAACCGCTGTGCATCCTGTTTTTCCATGTTTATGCCGTGATTAATGCAGACTTGTGATCAGTGCATGTGATGCGCTACAATAAATATTAATAAAGCCTATTATGTCACTTAATAATAAAGCTTCTAAGTCATGTAAAGCGCTGGATTTAAGTAAAATACAAAATAAAAAAGCAACTGAAATTCTAAATAAATTTAATGTTTGGACTGGGCCCGAACGCCGTTGCATATCGTGTTTAGATAGGCCCAGGCGGAACCAGAACTTGCTCAGAGTGGGTCTACAAATAGGCCTTCCGCCCGTTTGCCGGTAGGCCTGAGCTCTCTGGCCCGCACAATGGCACCTCGGACTTGGTTTCTGGTCCCGAACAGGGGAGTTTGACAGGCCCAAACAACCCCTGTTCGGGTTACAGATTAGCACTGGGAGTAAGGTTATGAAAATAATATGAAGATGCGTACGTACGTGTTTAATCCTAAATTACGTAATATAAAGTCGAGTCGTATATAATATAAAGTCATATATACGAATTTATAGCATTAAAATGCGCATAATACGCATTTAATAAGTAATTATTATTCAAACAGATATTTAAATTTCTATATGTATATAGTTATTATTATATTACCCATATACGTTGTACGTACGCACTATATAATTATGCAGGTAATTATATAATGATACAATATTTTTCATACCTACATATACGGATTTATACATTTCTAAACGTATTCAATTACTTATTTAAATATTTCTATAGATATCCTCGTATGCGTTGTATATGTATGTAGCGCATACGATAGTATATAGGTGAAGGCTCCTCCAGTTCAGTAACCCTTTTAATCCAATTTAATTCACGTCGTTTCACTTGTTTTATGTTTATTAATCCATTCCGATAATTATCCATAATCTTTTATTGAATAAGGGCATACGTCGATATATACTCGTACTAACGATACATTTTAAAACTACTCAATGGCACTATTCAGTATAATATTATTTTAAAATCTTAAACAAAGTGTCGCAGCATTAACCATAGCTAAGAAAACATGAGAATAAAACATAAGAGACCATAATCCCACCCACAGCATTCCTAACGCATGCCGGCGCAGTGCGCTGTACGACTCAGCTAAAATATCCGCTTATCGTACAAGTGCACTTGCCACATGCGTACGGATATCTGGGTATGGGGTTATGGGTCTTCTTAGTCCTAAGCTGTAAACGCATTAACCCATGCATAAATAAACGCGATAGGTTCATGTAGTGTACGTACATATATAGACTGTACCTATTGTCGTATAGCAACGATGGTTATTGTGATACTTCTTACTTGATGTTATTAGCGAATTTGGGCAAGCGCCAGCATTGACAGTAGCATTAGCAATAGCAGTGCTCACGGCTATGGCCAAACGCACTGCAGCCCGGTTACTTGGCTGCCCAAACTCCGGCGTTGGAGAAAGCAATAGCAATACTGGTATCAATACTGTGCAGGGCACTGCAGGCCCGTATCGAGATCCCGGTTAAATTTTCAAAGAACTCCCCCCACACTTTCCATCAGAAATTTTTCTGAATACACCGTTGGATTCACCGTAAAATTCTAAACAAAATAGTTGAGGAAGATTTTTGAATTTCGCTTTCCCCTTAAAATCAACTGCACGGGCGGTCGCCCATACGAGTCACTCCAATTCCCCAGCGCTCAGGGGGCAATACCCCAAAATCTCGGGTGTCCTAGGTGCGACCGCCCGTGCAGTTGATTTTAGGGAGAAAGCGAAATTCAAAAATCTTCCTCAACTATTTTGTTTAGAATTTTACGGTGAATCCAACGGTGTATTCAGAAAAAGCCTTTGATGGAAAGTGTGGTAGGAGATTTTTTTAAGAAAATTTAATATCTGATATTGTGCACTCGTACAGCCGTACTGGAAAAGCAAAAACTGCCCAGTGTCTACTTTGTCAACCGAAGAAAAGTCAACTGAAACTTGAAAACCACAACTTCAAAACTCTCTGGTCCAAAACTGTGATTTCAGTATTGTTGCAGCTTTATTTTCATCTTAGTCTCGAATCGTTTTGCTTCTCTGACCAACTTGATTAAATGCATTCATCACAGCATTAATCTATCTGCGCCATGCAAACTGCCAAACTGGAGACACGCGAAACTTCTACGCCAGTCAGGGTCTTTTACTGCTGGATAAGGATAAGTTATTTTTATTGTTAACAATAAAAATCCTTTCCTTATGGAGAATAAAGGTGTAGCACGGACTGTAATCTTGCAAATCTATGTTGAAGTTTGTCGAAATTACATAAAAAGCGGGTATTTTGAATTTTGAAATTCGTGCCAGATCGGAAGCGAGGCACGATGCGATTTTTACAGGGAGTTGAGTTGATGCGCTACAAATAGAAATTTCATGATCTTCTGATGGTTCGTTTTAAAGTCATTTTAAAAATAGAAAACAATTACTGTTAACATTGTTAAACATCCCAGAAAAATCTGCATACTTTTTTGAACATTTCTGATTTTGGCTCCCCGTAGGCAGTTGTATTCAGCTGCGAAGGCAGAGGGAGAAAGAGGATGACCGTAGTTTGTCTTTTCTACGGTCAATGCCCGCTCTGCATTGACCGTGCCGTAGCTTTGAAACCGTAGCTAAAGACGATTCGGACCGACAATTGGTCCAAGACCAAAGGATATGGCTATGGCCAATGCTACGGTCGAAGAGTGCCCAAATTGTCTATTACCAGTTATCATTCAGTATCGATTGCACTGATGTGTGGTTATTAATAAATATTAACTACAATACGGAGAGACTTCACAATGGCGTGAAGATAGTTAATCGGACTCATATTGATTGGAGAGAGAGGAAAGTAGTGGCAAAGTGAAGGCTGGAGTGCGGAAGAAAGTGGAATGCCGCTGAGCCAAAGCCAAACGAGAGACAGTGCAAATGCGACGGGAGAAACACTGGTGGGCGTACCGGGACAACAACTGCTGAGGATGACGCAGTTCGACCCTGACAGTGATGAATGGCCATATTGGAAGAAACGCCTGAAGAACCATTTGTTTCTAACGAAAGTACCGGACGCAATGCAGTCTTCATTCCTGCTGGATTCGTTGTGCCCGAAGTCGTTCACACTTCCTTGCAAAATGTGCAAGCCGAAAGAACCGATGCAAATGCCAATAAAGGAACTCTATGAAATGCTGGACGCGGCATACCAGGAGTCGACCTTTTGGATAGCGCAGCGAATCAAGTTCTTCAGTGCGAAGCAGAAGGCAGACGAGACGCTGGTACAGTTTGCCAGCGAACTCAGGAGTAAAGTGGAACACTGCGACTTCCCAGAAGACGAACAAGAGAAAAGCCTGATTGCTGTGTTTGTAATGGGAATGAAGGATGCAGTGACGAGAAAGGTCATGAGTCTAAAAGACTTCAAGACACTGAATGAAGCTTTAAAGGAAGCTAAAGAGAATGAAACGAAGAGAAAGGAATTAGGAATTGGAATTGAAAGTGAATCGGATCATGAAGTGAAGAAAGTCCGAAAATGGAAAGGAAAGAAAGGAATGAAAGGAAAGAGAGATCAGAGTCACGATAAAGATGAATGTTTCCGCTGTGGTAAGTCAAACCACACGTCTAATGAATGCTTTTTCAAGGAGAAGGAATGCTTCAATTGTGGTCAAAGAGGACATACAGCCCGAATGTGTTCAAACATTGGAAACAAGTACGTCACGGTAGAAAGGGATCCGTACGACGTGCTGTAAGAGCCAAGGTGAATTGAAACTGAAGGGCGTACGTACTGGAAAGAACTAACAGAGTGAACTTTATGTCAAGAATGGACATCGTTGCCAAGAAGCGTACTTAATGCTATCGATTGTTGTTGTACTTTTACGACTGAAAAAGTGAAGGGCGAGTTGTAGTGTACGTACATATATAGACTGTACCTATTGTCATATAGCAACGATGGTTATTGTGATACTTCTTACTTGATGTTATTACCAGTTATCATTCAGTATCGATTGTACTGATGTGTGGTTATTAATAAATATTAACTACAATACGGAGAGACTTCACAGTTCACTTTGCGTACACCCGTAACCCCGCCTTCAATCGGAAGTGCAACCGCCTTGACTGCGGCGCCCCGGAATATGTTTCTCCTCCTCCTGGAACGACACCCGCGCCGCTTCCCGCCCGCCAGATCCGACATCCGCTTCCCTTTCCTCCGTTGACCAGGACCGTGGCGCCACTCCCCGCCGAGGTCATTGAGCTCAGGCGGCGCGGTGGGATGTACTCACTGGGCCAGACGGCGCTCCTGCGATGCAGGAAGCGTCCATCCAACGTATCACAGCGCACCACCACCTCCATCTGGAAGGGCCGCTGCGACATGGTGAGGGCGAAGCTGTTGCTCTGTATGTCCAGCGACTGGAGGTCGTCGTCCGCGGGGTTGACACTAACTCGCCGTAGGAGATTGGCCACCGTCAGGGAGAGAATGGCGCGCGCCACCCGCTCCCCGGTGCACGCCCGTTTCCCGGCGCTGAAGGTCACGCAGGCCTCGGGGACGCGCAGCTGCCCGTCGACGATGAAGCGCTCGGGGTGGAATTTGTGGGGCGCCTCCTGCAGGCTGGGATCATAGTGAATCGAAAACAGGTGCGCCACTAAACTGATTCTTAAAAACACCGTAAAGGTCTCCACCTCCGACCTCCGTTATATAAGCACGCCGGCTAGTGACCTTTAGGGATGGCGTAGCCGGCGATGGTGGTGTCCACTTCCGTGTAGCGCGGGATGCCGATGGGGCCGCCGGGGAACATGCGCATCGTCTCCAGCACCACGGCTTCCGTGTATCTACAGCGTGGTATCAACGGTGACCTTTATGTATATATAAGGACGCGGGGATTATGTAAGGGAAGTCGTCGCGGTAGTCCGGCGTGATGGGCGTGTTGCGGCCGACCCTCACGTCAATCTCCATCTGCATACGATACTTCACATCCGGTTTGCGCAGCACTATCGCCAACAGCCTATATATTACGCATATATTACGTATAATAAGTATATTACAGCATAATAAGTACCATAGCTGTACTAAAGAGAAGGCGTACGCGCGCCACTGGTGTATTTGTGTATTTGCGTGAAAATAACCAAACGTTTTATTATCATTATTCATCGAGCGTGTATTGTGATTCCGTCCTACTCGGCACAGATATATTCGCAGCACACACGCCATCAGCCGCCACTTTAATGCCCATTCCGCTGCGCAAGAGGCTCATCAGCGCGTCCTAATGTCATTCTGATGTTCTTGCTAAATATACCAAAATCCCGGTGCACATACCCCGCACCCGGCTACCCCTCCCAGTATTCCCAGTACGGCGGCGCCCCGCCCCCTTCCAACAGTGGCTTCCCGAATTATTACTACAGCTTCGCCGCTCCGCAGTGGGAATACCGCTCCCTGCCCGACCCGGCGCTGAGCTACGCCAACCAGAACTACCCGCCGCCCTTGGCGCTCTACACCGGGACGTCCAATCAGCGTTTGCCTAGGCCTCCATGTCGTTGAACGCCCAGCGTCCCGGATACCCCGTCCCGGATACCCCGTCCCGGCGTCCACGGCGGTGTTGCACCCCCCCCCCCCGGGGCCCTACTACCCACTGTCCCCGGCCGCGGCTAGCCGGTTCCTCCTACCGGCGCCACCGCTGCCCGAAATCCACAAAAACCACTGCTACCACCGGAAAGCCCATGTTCTAAAACGCGGCCAGACAGTGTTCGTTTTTTAAAAAATTGCATTAGAGCGACCAAACAAATCACCTGAACAATCCGGGTCTGCCATATATAGTTAAAGTACAGATACATCCATAGTATGGATGTATCTGTACTTTAACTATATATTTCAGCGTAGCAACAGTAATTTCTTTGTACAGACGTACTGTTCTTAACAATAAGAATGGATCAGACCTGTGCAGCTATGGAAAATTCACCCCGCGCTAGAGTTAAGAGCTAAAGCGACCGCGCGAGTTGCGCTATGAGTTACGCTATTTTTACAGGAAAAATCAGTTTTGAGCTATTCTCGAGCTATTTTCGAGCTACGCTATAATGTAAAATATCGGTAAATTGTAGGCGAGCTACGCTAAAGTTACGCTTTGTAGCTACGCTACAGAGTTAAGTTATAACTCGATAGCTCTAAAATAACTCGCGCTTCGCTAAATAGCTAAAAATAGCTGCACAGGTCTGATTAAGTTTGAAAATAAACAACCTTAAAGAAGTCAGATATAAGGTCTTAGCCGGCAAATTGCACCTCCCGTTTTCGAACATAAAAAAATTCGCAAACATAAAAAAGTTTCATGTAGAACATTTCGGGGAAACGTCGAAAATATTAAGCTAATCAGAAATCTTTTGATCCGAAATTCGATGACAAAAGTTCTGAAAATGGATGACAAAAGTTCTGTTCTGAATGTTCTGTTAACTTGGTAGAATGCGGCTGTGCAAAATTAGTAATTACAATTTACAAATAATGACTGTATTACCCGCTATGTTTTACGCGTTGAGCGACGTTTGAGTTACACGACGTTTCTCAATCGAACAACTCAAAACCTTTCATTAGCTGAACTTTCGCTCACGAGTCACGACCAATCGTCGGAAGTTTTATTGCAAGAAGCTTGATCAGGCGGCGCACTCTCTTTTAAAACTTTTATGGATTTGTTCACGAAACGTCACAGTTGGGTTATAAGAAATTGATACTTGCCATTACTCCCCATTGAACAGGAAGCGACCGTGCTAAGAGCCCAACACTACTACCATTGCTATTTAGTGCACACTGCCCGGTAGGTGACTGACTGACCAAACTACCACCGCTTTTAGTGGACACTGCCCGTTAAGGGCGTAAGATTTCGCTTCGGAAATTTAAAAATTTATCAATACACTAATCTAGACCGGCTGAGGACAACAAGAAATGCGGAGGCGCAGACGACTTCATTTCTTGTATCCAACAATATCATGCCAAAATAGTTTGCAACACACGAGACCATCTGTCATAATTTTTACTGGCTGCACCGAATCTCGGGTTCTATAAAACCACGAACTAAGCGTTTGTAATCGTACACCGCGCGTGTGATCATCATACGCCACATAATGCTGGGCACTGTCCAGGGCTTTTTCTAGAGCATCTTTAGCTTCCTTCGCTCTCTGCTCGTCGAACATTTCCCAACCCCGGTCGAGGAAGTTCAGGCTGTCGGATCTGAATACTGGGCGTTCTTCTCCCTCGCCATCCGCTGCGGTGACTGTCAGCACTTTGTCAGCATCGATTGTAAAGTGTGCAGTCAGAAGTGGAAGACTTTCCGTAAACGGTGTTATATTGAAAAACTTGTATGTGCTCAGGAAGTTCTTTATGCTGTTCTCTCCCTCAAAGACATCAATGTCAATAAAGCGCTGATTACCGACTGACGCTGTGAACACTATTTGGTTTTCGACCGGCAAACGACTCCATTTCTTTATCACCGGAATCGGGGCGCTACCACTGACATGTGCTGTAAGCGTATATGGCAGCCGCTGGTTTATTTCAATGCGTTCGCCAGTTCTATCCAACAGATTGGATGCCAATAGAGCAGCTCCTTCCGCAATGGCGATCGTTGGATCAACAGCTGCATGTATCTTTACGATAGGGAAGAACTCCGTTAGGACATCTGTGATTTGTGGAACAAACCGCCCACATCCCACCATAACAACATCCACCACATCGCTCGCAGTTAAACTGGCTTTTACCAGCACTTTTTCGATCGGTGTGACGATTTTATGGAATAGATCTATGCATAAGCTTTTCAGCATCGACTGTGAGACGCTCATAGAAAAAGCGTTTCCACCAAGCAGACGAGGAATTTCGATGATGTGGCGATCGTCTCCGTTTATCTGCTTGCATGCGGATGCCAAGCATCGTTCCGCCGTTCTGTTTCCAGTTAACTTGACGCTGTAGACATCCTGGATTATTCCAAATAAATGCTCGAAAATCCGCTCGTCGATACATTTTTCTCCTAAAAAGCTCGTGAACAGCGATGAATGTAATCCGATACGTGTAAGTTGCGCGCCAGATATATCGACTTTCACGATAGAGACCGCTAGTTGTTGGCTATCAAAATCTAGTACTAAGACAAATCGTTTCCCGCGAGAGAAACTCCTTATATACGGTATAACGGCTGCGATTGGCTCATCTAACAGCCGCACCTTTTCTATTCCCGCCATGGTCGCCGCTGGCCCGACGTTGCGCGATATTAAAATACGCTGGAACAGTTATCACAGCGCTTTTCATTTGGCGATCGTGCAAAGTTTGTTTATCCCCGGCAAGATGCATAAAGTAGCGCAGGAAGAGGGAAGTTGTTTCTTCCACCGAGTAAATTATACTTCCTCCATTTTCACTTATCTGGATCCTTGGACTCCCGTCTTCGTTTACCACATTGTAGAGCACAAGATTTTTTTGTTTTGTCACGATATCGTGGTCGAATCGCCGTCCAATCATACATCGGAGATTGTAGATGCAATTTTTTGGATTGATTTCCAGACAATCCACTGCTTCTTGACCGTATAGAATATTTGTTCCATATATGCTGCTTTCATCGAACGCTACACAGTTTGGTATTACTGGCTCCTTTTGGAGTGGCTCAAAAATTGTTTCCAGTCGACCATCGCGGTAGACAACAACACTGCTATAGCGAGGGTGTCGATCGCTTTTTCTGGCAGTTCATTCGCTTTTTTCAGATTCATTAATTTTTGCCGGAGTTCAGATGATGAGATTCGAGAATTTGGTGCAGCAAAGCAAGAGGAGATACATTTTGCTATTTCTACCGGCACGGAAAGTGCTATCAATGGCGCGTAGCCTTCCAATATCAGATTAGCGTACCGTGTATCCGGAATCGTATCGGTATCCTGTACTACTCCCGAAGCTCGGTGTAATCTTCGGCTATTATTTCCTACAGCGTTGTTCACTATCTCTAGTATAACACATCCCAGATTCTGCCTGCTTCTTCAAAAGTTCCGGTGACATATAGCGAAGAGTCCCTCGGATATTGCGAATGTCACACGAGCAGGTGACACTCTGCTGCATCTGAACTAGATCATCCAAATCCCCGAGTACCAGTCTGTTGTGATTACCGACTCGGTGGACCAGCACATTTCCTGGTTTGATGTCGCCGTGAATGATGTTATTCACGTGGAGATAACTGACTCCTTGCGCTATTTCAATGGCGTTAAGAATGGCCGTTGATAGATCCGGAAGCTTTTGGTTTTTAGCAGATTGGCAAGGTCTCCATCTGTAAGTCATAAAAAACAGTTACACAGCTTAACGAAGTAAAAACTTTCTGGTATAGCCAGTGATTCATACATACCAGCGTAATAATCCATCATCAGCTTGACAGACACTCCGCCGAACGCCGATGATCGTGCGATACTCACTTGATGGTAACGCACGAGATGCTCCTGCTGAAACGTCAGAAGGAACTGCATCCGGTTGCGCCATCTGTCCCAATTATCTTTGGAGGACAAAACTGCGGATTCTTTGTGTAGGTGGATCATTTTGACAGCCACGGTGTGATTTCCGGTAAAGTCACCGGGATCGGTTATCCTTGCTCTGTACACAATACCAAAAGTACCGCGACCAATGTAATCCTCCTCTCCGAAACTGTACCGACAGCATTTTCCGAAAGTATCCGACTGAACCTCCATCGAAATATTTCCGCCTGGATCCTTTAGGTCTTCTTCCTAATACGATCCGATTGGCGAAATATTCTTGTATGCACGTTATCCGTTTCCCCAAATCTAAGCAATTGCGTAGTGTGGCAGATACAACCAAAGAAATGCTTATCCGTTTCCGTTGCGGGCCGACGCAATCCGCCATAATTTATCTTACAAATGCTAATGCAAGATAAGATAAAAATACCGGTATCGTACATAAAAAGAAGGAGAAGAACACAGCGCACGAGAATGATCTTTCAGTACCTATTACTAAAGTTTGTAACTTAATGCAGCAATTGCTTATTCTAGCAGAGCAAGATAAAATTAAAAAAAACTCTGTTCTTTATCAAAAAGCGGTACAGTTTAACGTAAACCTATCTTACAGTTGCTAATTTAGGATAAGATTAAAATGCCGGTATCGTTAGCAAATAGCATGGGTACCTTTGCGCTTTGTACATATTGAGAAATAAAACAGATTATCAGCTATAGATGCCGGTGCTGTACCATTGCCGGCAACGCGTACTTACTTACCATACCGCATGTGCACGAGAACTTGTATTGCACTTGTGTGTCAAGAGGTGCGATTGCAAGCCATACCATTAATTTTGCAAAGACTGCATTAAATTAAACGGCACGAGCCGCGTACTTCAGATAGTACCTACACTTATCGCAAATCGTGTCAGTTGTGCATAATATTATAATATTTGAAGCATGCGCAGATCGGTAAACATTAAACAGTCAGCGTAGTACCATGGTATGATTTCATTGCCAGATCAGTAATTTGCAGCAAGCTTCGTTAATTTGGAAACCCTGTTAAATTGCTTCTGCTTTGCTACTCCCAAGAGATTTTTCCCAACATGGATAACCTGGCAACAATCATCGACAACGGATCTAGTACTATCAGAGCAGGATTTGCTGGAGATGAAGCGCCACAGCTCAGTTTCTCTACAGTAACCGGACGAACACGGTTTCCTGTACGTATTACAGAGGGTGAACCACCCACACTGGCTTTCTGCAAGCTAGCCGGTAACAATATATGCTACTTTTCTGCTTCCCACTGCTTTCTGCAAGCAAGCTAATAACAATATACGTAAAATTAAACTTAACTCAACTTGTGCAGCGGAATAAAATAAAAATACCCCTTTCGTTTTCTCTTTTCTGGTAAATTCAGGTGGACGAATTAGACCAGCAGCTGTACGTTGGCGATGATGCACAATCCAAGCGGGATCTTTTAGCCATTCAACACCCCATTCACCGTGGCGAGATCACCGACTGGGAAGCCATGGAAGCTATTTGGCAGCACACCTTCAACCTTCTCAACGCCAGACCGGAAGACCATCCAGTCTGCCTAACAGCTGCGCCCCTCACTTCCCGTTATGCCAAGGAAAAAATGGCTCAGATCATGTGTGAAACTTTTCACGTTCCTGCGCTGCATATCGGTAACCAGGGCATGCTGTCGCTGTACGCTTTTGGTCGCACCAGCGGCGTGATCGTCGGATCGGGCGACGGGATAACTTTCTGTATGCCGGTGCATAATGGGCAGGTTATTCCGGAGGGCGTCGCCCGGTATCGGATTGCGGGAAGTGATTTAACGCAGCATCTAAAGAGTTTACTGACCGAGCAAGGATATGGATTTCTTTCAACCGGTACAATACCGGTGCTAATTCACCATAAAAATTGAATTTGTGACTTTCAAGCAGTATTAAAATGCTGGTTCTTGTGTATGAAAATCAGGAAGTGTGTAATTTTTTATTATAGAGGAAGAAATTGCGCGGGATATCAAAGAAAAGCACTGTTATGTGGCGGCGAATTTTAACGAGGAGATGAGCACTTCCAATCTAGCGCTGTCCAGCATCGAGGCTGATTATGCGATGCCTGATGGGCGGATCATTCCTCTTCGGCAGGAACGTTTCGTTTGCCCGGAAGCTTTATTTCAACCGTATCTATTAGGTACAATTACTGTTGATACTTCACCAAATAACAAAGTCTGGTTCAACGCAACACGGAAATTATTCAGGCAAATTTAGCTGAACTTGGAAAATATTTACTTTATTCGATAGGAGCGGAAACCAGTGGTATCCATAAGGTTATCTACAATTCCGTAATGCAATGCGATGCTGCGTTACACGACGAACTTTTCGGTAATATCGTGTTGGCGGGTGGCAACACTACGTTACCGGGTTTCACCAATCGTCTGCAGCGTGAGCTAACCGCACTGCGCAACGAAACATCAACGGTTGTGTCGTCGGCGGATGTCAAAGAGTATGCGTGGGTGCAGAAGGCGGAAGCGAAGGCAGGAACCAACCCGAAGACGGTCCGCGTCATTTCGCCTCCGGAGGCAAAGGATTCCGCCTGGTTGGGTGGTGCACTGCTGTGTAGTGTTTCAGGGGATGAGGCCATGTGGTTGACCAAGGCCGAATACGAAGAGGGCGGTCCCTCCGTTGTTCGGCACAAGTTCACGTGATTTCGATGTTTTGTCGGGAAATTAATTTGCGGTCCATATTAAATTTGGCCTTCAGAAAAGTAATACTATTACTACCGTCGTCGTATCTTCGATGCTCGTCTATAGAAAATTTTTATTTCGATGACAAACCTGTGCACGATTCCAGCGGATGTCAGAAAGTAACAAGTGCTGTGCCGTATTAATTGACAAGTACTGAAATTAAAGTAAAGTGAAAAACGCGAAGAGCCAAGAAATACAGAGCCATTCAAATTTTTAATACGAGGAAGACATAATATTCGCATAGCTTCTGCGTTACGCTTAATCGAAAATAAACGGGTATTCTGTACGCCTCCGACCGTTCGCCTGACTGGTGCATCAAAGTCACGTCCCTCTGCTCTTCTTCCACGCCACAACGTGATCTTCACGAAGGCGCATGTCGGGAAAATACACATGCTGCCGTCCACCTTTGCCCTCGGCCAAATGGTAATATCTATCTGCCGCCTCATACACCACCCATCCCTGCGCACCCATGTTCAGTACTTGTCCACGTTTGAGGATGTCCCTAGCACGCACTACGTGGTCGGCTGTCGTCGTGCCGGCAGTGCCATCCTTCGTCCACGTGAACATCACCTGCTCAGTATCAGAGGCGGTAACCCTGGCTGGCAGCCACCAATGGGTAGGCGGCATGTGAACAAACACTTCTTCACCAGTCTTGAATTCTGTCCGGCGTTCCGTGGAAAACGGCAGCTCGGGCTTCACTGCGGCATCCTTGTACAAGAACAAGCTCAACAGCTGCGATTCACTCAGCAGACCGCTCTGTAACAGTAACATACATATTTTTAGCGTTACCGGACTAAAGACATTTAATACTAAACAGTGAACACTAGGAAACGATTGTGATAAATTTTGAAATCGGTCCTTTCAGTTTTCATAGAAAAACCGGGTTGGGTCGCACTAAAGTTCATATTACACTGCACGCTACCGATGAACGCAGCATTACTTGCATGCAGAGTTGCGCTTTAAGCCATAATACAGAGGTTGTGAAAAAGAGAAGCTTACTCCCTATTTTCGAATGCTAACGTTTTGATGTAATCATATCATCGTCAAAAAAATTAATGATAAAATGAGAAGTGTTCCTTCTTTGTACATGTGTTCGCAGTATTAAGTATTAGTCGGGATTTTAGTACGGTATCACAGTTGGGCACTCTCTCCCGCTGATTTACCTGGCCCGGGCCGTCGGCTAATTGTGCGTGCGTCAGCAGCGGAAACCGGACGAGGAACAGAGCAGCATCCAACACCACACGTCGAACAGCCGGAGAAGAACTAACACCTCGACGCGCACATTCCTCCGTTGCCCATCTGCAATGGCGTGCTAATTAGTTATCACACATGGATAGTCTGGGGCAAGTGTCGGATCTCGTGTTCCGAAGCGTTTGAAAGCATGAACTGTTTTAGTCCATAACGCTGTCTGTTACAAGCGTCACCAACTTCAGGTAAACTCTGGTAAAGGCTTTATTGCACTTTTAGCGCAAGTTATGGCAGCGCTTTTTTATAGGGCACGACGAAACCGTTTTAGATTCAAAATCAGCACATTACTTCTCTTTCGAACCCTACCAAATCGACAGGGAAAATACTAAAACTGCGCAAAAAATTGCGCTGATTCTGTTTATAGTGCGCTGAATGTACAGTGTACGGCATATAAAGTCGCTTTCAGTGTAGCCAGTAATACTGTCTGTAGCTTCATAATAGAAAAGGCCCTGTGCAAGGTGAAAGTTACTTATGCGAGGTGCCTAGTACTGCCTACTTCTCAACAGCCGTGTAGATTTCAAACTCCCCAATCAACAGCGTATTGCGCTGCAGGATCTTCTGCAGGGTGTCCAGTGAGATTGCGGTAAACTGCGCTGACTGCATGATCTCTTCAGCCTTCGAATCCACCAACGCCCAGCACTTCTCCACAATTTTATCAGCATGCCAGTGAAGAGCCTGCCGAGAAACACCATCATTGTCGTATCACGTCACTCATGCGTCATGATGCTTGCCTACGTTTTAATCACTTCTCAGTACTGAACAGTGACACACGTACCTCTTCCAGAGTTCGCAGGCAATTATCAGCATCAAGTCGATGCGTCACAAAATCCGAGCAGATTTTTACCAGGGATGGCACATCGTACTTGTCCGCGCAGTTCATCGTGTGGAATACGTTGTCCGCATTGAGATTATCCACCTTGTCCGTGTACAAGTAGCTAGAATATTTGGCAATGATATTTTCAAGCATTTTACACTGTCAATAATTCCTCAATAAAGGAGTGCAGCGTACAAAATAATTATGAAGTATGAACGCAAAGGAATAAAACAGATCGTGCCTTTTTAACATACCTGAGCAAGTTGGCGAATGCGTCGGGAATGAAATCCGGGATGTCGATAGGAACCTGACAATTCTGAGGCATACTCCCATAAAACATGGTGGCAAACACGGAGCTAGATAGGCTCAAGATATTCCTGCAAGCAAACAAACCCTGACCGATTTGCGCCAGCATTAGCTGCAAGAGCCAGGAGGTTCTCCGTTTTACTTGTGGGCTGCGAAGATCTTTACTGCACCAAACTGACGTCCCACAGTGTGATGCGGATTGTCACTGATTGTGGACCAAATTTGAAATCCGTGATTTGCTGCGCCCTGCAGCCTGGGGGCGGTTGGACGTATGCCATAGGTCTGCCCGGAAGCTATCGTAACACGGCCCATTAGTAACACGGCTTTTCCTTGCCACTTTTTAAACAGCATGCGTTCTCCAAAGATGATGTTTGCTACTGCGACAGGCATATAAAATTAACAGAACGTCACTTGCAGAGACACTATGGCGGATTCATACATCGACGCGACCTCAAAGTGTGCTGGCGCCGCCGCCGAACTGGCTTGCCGTGAGAAGATTGGAAAATACAAGTCGCTTACTGATCGCTGTAATTTTGTTCCCTTTGCATGTGAGACTTTTGGCACTTGGTGTGAGACCGGCATTGTTACTTTAAAAGAGATCGGCAAGAAGTTGTTTTTAAGAACGGGCGAGAGTCGCTCTACTTGTTTTTTGTTTCAACGTTTAAGTTTGGAGATTATGCGTGGTAATGCTATGAGTGTATTGTGCACTGTCCCTTCCCATGTTAATTGGGACAAATTCTTCATTTGATCATATTTGTTGAGCGAAGCTCGCCTTGTACATATTGTGAAATAAACTAATGCAAGAATGGAAAAAAAAAAATTAACAGAACACCATCATCAATGAACAGCAGAACGCATGCTCGATAAAAAAGTGTAATGTGCTCTGTAAATTGCGTGGCGGTGCCGATGCCGATCTGCCATAATGTTAAGTATCGCCATCACTACAAGTATGTACTGTATCCGTATCTACAATATTATATTATAATGTATCTGTAAGAGTTACTTTATATCAATGTCCAAACCGATGCTGGCGATGTGAAGTGCACTGGCTGTGTTCCTGTTGCACATTTTTTGTTCATTTAGATTTTGAACCGAGCACCGACCCGTCGATCTCATTCTTTTGGCATATATTGTAAGTACTGTACAACAATTAAAGGCATGAGAAAACGTTGACAGATCAGTTAGTCGATTTGCGCACGCGATCAGATGCAGAGTTTAAGTTAAAGCAAACATAGTTCATTTGGAAATCTTTTGTCTCAGAGGTGAAAACAAGGGGAGTGGCTTATGTGAAGCCTTTCCTAAACGGAGAATGCTTGACAATGAGCTCTGTGCATTCACATAGATCCATTCAGATAATATCTATATACACGCAAGTACCCGTCAATAGTACAGCAAGTACAGCGAGCATCCAAGCACATTCACCGAGTACTTCTAGTGAGTTCGAGAAAAATTTCTAAATGGGCTGTATCTGTACTATAAGTCTGAGTAAGTACAGTATAACAAGTAAGAATACAGAGAGCTGTATAACAAGTAAGAATAGCTCACGAGGCGCATTGCCCAACTCTTGATTCTCTGATCAGCCTGTGCTAGGTATCGTTAGAATCCTTATAAATTAAGCAGTCTTTTCCAAAAATCAACTTTTCCCCATCTAAAGAACTGGGATTTAAAGATCTCTGAGAAACCAACGCATACATGATGGTTAACTTCAATCAGAAAGGAAAGCAGACCCACAAGGAAAGGAAACTAAAATAAAGCACTGAGGGCTCGTGCGAACCACCTAAAAATTCCACGGGATGTCTCATTTTCGCTGCGATAAGAAGATACAGCCCTCTGGAAAGCATAGGAATCGAGTGCCGGTAAAGGATGTCCCCCGGCATTGAACACCCAAGAACTGAGAGGCAAAAGGTCATCGTACGAGAATATCAGGTACAGGAACTTAAGAGTTTTAGCCAGGAAGTAGCTTTGTTGAATATCCTCTGGCGCTGAGTGTTCGTTGTTCACATCGCTGACACCGCTGTATCCGTAAGGCGTTTTGCAGTACTTCTGTATAGCCTATCAAAACTTCATCGGTATTTATTCGGAAATTAAAATTTTGAGTCAACTTGCAGAACTTAAAATATTAAATTATTAAAACCATACCGTGAAAAAGCTGACACTACTGTAGTTAATAAACCAATAAAAAACGAACGATACGAACGAAAAAAAACGAACGAAATATACTAATAAATAAAACGAAACGGTACCCTGCGACTGCTGTGATCGTTTTAAAAAATTTTGAGAAATCCAATTACAACTATGTATAAGATCCTTGATTCCTGCGTTTCTGCAAAAATTGTTTCGATGATCCCAAATAAAGACCTTGCCTGCACGGCTTCCCATGCCCATTCCCGATACATCGAGTTTCCGGTGAATTTCCACAGATAAAAGTAGCTTTCAGTCACTTCCGGACGGAGCGAGTACTGCTGATTCCCTGACACGATTGCTGCCGGATAACCGTCAGCACTGTCCATCCTGAACGATTCCGGACCAAGTCCGGTACCTACAATACCGAAACAGATTACCGTATCAATTATCAAACGTAAGAAACAGTTAATAAACGTAAAATTCCGTTAATGATTTCCACTAACTTTCCGTGCAACATCCGATAGCACGTATTTTAACAGTTTCATTTGCATTTATCTGATATAATTTATTGTCCTATTTAGTTATTTGACTTTAACTTGAAAGAAATGTTACGAAACAAAATCTAAGTAGCAATTCATTATATTTCTGGCACATTTTCGTGACCGTTGGATGTGCTTATAAGACATATCAATAAGAGCGATAATATTCTTGTTATTTTTCTTACTAGTGAGACTGTATGATAAGTGACACGTTCGGGTAAAATTTTTAGCAAAGCTAAGGAGCCGCGGAACATCAACCGGAGTCTGAATTTGTGTAGGGAGTACAGCGAGCGCATAGAGTCCGCCGATAAAGCAGGCCGAATGTTCCATATTCGGAACTAATCCCCCATTCGGTTCCAGCCGGGCAAAATACTCAGGTTTACCGTATTGCCGCTCAAAGCATGAGCTGAAAGTAAGCCGCCCAGGAACCGAATATTCATTTCGAAAACGGAAAATGTCTCCTGTAGAAATTTAGACCATTTATTCCGTGATGCAATAAATCGACAGCAGCGAATAGAATCAGCCGTCAGGCAGAAGATTACTTCCCTATTTTGACGCACCGCATTGCGAATGTCGTAGTGTTTCGTGACCCACTCGGTAGCAGCATCGAACTCTTCGGTAAACCCCATCAGAAATAAGGTACTCAGGGAATCAACAATTGTCAGCCCCATTGATTTGCCCCCGACGGGAGCCGGTCCAGCAGATCCATTTCTCGATATTGGTCGCAGTTCGTTTGCGCCCCATGCATACCGCACATAATTGCCCCAGGCAAATTTCATCATCTGTAAGAATCCCAACATGAAATAAACGCAGATCCTTTAAAAAATTTTCAGCAAATACAAAAGCAAACAACAACCGGCCTGATAAAATAAATAAAGCAGCGATAAATCAATTTAGTCAGTTTAATTTAGAGAATTAAATCAGTTTAATTTCCAAAATTTAAGATGCCGCCAGGAAAATGTGATAGTACGTACCTGTTTAACGACGTTTCGTCTGTAAACAGAACGCAGAAAATATGTTGACCAGATGGTTGCGCATATCGCCAACGTCACACAGCACACCACCACCGGAAATGACGGCTTTCTCATTTTACGACGCATTGTCGATGAACAAAACCGAAATTATAAGCGACATCCCCAAGGTGCAGCGCCACATTCATAGGATTTTTCGAAAGAAGAGCCGCATTGTATTACTATCATTGTCTTTCGGTAAACAGTCAGTACTGGCGTTTTTTTCGGAATTGTTTATACATGTATCGGCAAATGGCTACAGCGTGCTGTAGCTTTCTGGACGAGCATATTATAGTCATGTACCTGTACAAGCTTGTCCGGTAATTTCTGCCGGTTCAATACAGCGAAATACACAAATTTGCGTGTTACGCCAAATTCCATGCTACGGCGCGCCACGCCACACTGTTTTCATACGTAACGTGCACCTGGCTGGCTGGTGGCTTGATGCGTGCCAGATAATTTAATGAGAATAGCAGTAACTGCCTGGCGGAAGGTGGCTAAAAAACGGTCGCTGTAGTAAAGGACAATCTAACTGCGGAGCGCATTTAGTCAATCTGATAAGCGCAGTGACGTGGCTATGGATTTAAACGCAAATTTTGCGCTAGCTGTACCTTTACGACAGAAATTACCGGACAGGCTTGTACACTGTACCTAACTACATTGTTATGACGATAGTGCATGCAGACATCATGCAAGGTCTGCATGATACACTAGCAGCTGCAACCGGCAAAAAAGAATGACTGCGCTTGCACTTTGCATCAGTAAGTACTGTACTGACTGGTGAAGTACATACTTATCGTTAGTAGTGTACTGTATTACAAGGCATTACGTATCGTTTGTTACCCGATAATATTATGATCTAACAGTCTTGTTTGTACCCGACATGGCTTCTGTGATCGTAAACCATTAGCCAGTAAACATTTCTGCCGGCTACATACGCTCATTAAAACTACAGTAGCTTCCTGACTGCATCCCAATCAATATTGCGTAGTGGCGGTAGTGCAAGGCCAAGTAAGTAGATCGCAGTCGTCCACATTGCTAAAAGAGGATGCAGTGTTTCCAACAGTGTAACGCAAGTAAGAGCCAACGATCAAGGATCAGAAACAAGGGCCGCATTAAGCATGAGCCGCCGCCTAATAATGCTGAAGCTTGCGCGGCGATTGCAAACAGAGAGTTCAGAACTAGCATCGTGCAGATAGTAAATATTAAACTGCCAAACTTTCCGCGTGAACAAAGCGCAGTACTTCCGAATGTATCGTGGTTGTTGCTATTGTTTTTATTGACAAAACCAAAAGAAAGTGGTATAGTACCGGTATAAACCTGCAGCGGATTGTCTTGAATCAGCCACTGAAGCAGTAAAACCTCCGAAATGTAAGCCGAACCTACATCGAAGCGGAAGTAGTCTCGCAGATGGGGCACTCGGCGCTGGCTTGTAGGATAAACGGCATCCTGCCCCAAATTACGGATGGTGGAAATCAGATCCTTGATGGCCGTTCCCTTACTTGTTTTCAAAATGCATGGTGTTCCACAAATTTTTCTGAATCTTGATTTCAAATACTATTTCCTTGGCTTGTGCTACTGAATACCAGTTCTTTTTCTGTTAGCTAGGTTCGAATTCCCACGATTCGCCAAAATCGTAGCTAACGAGTTACCCACCTTTAAGTTCAGTGAATAACGAACTGTAGTCCGGTACTGACAAATACGGGCTGTGAGCTAATTTATTAGACCATCTCAGCAGGCTTCTGCAACAAGCCGGTACTATCAGTACTACAAACTTTGTAGTACTGATAGTGATACTGATAGTACTGATAAGCTACAGAAAAATCTTCAAAACCTTATCCGGGATCAGATCCAGTGATTCATAGTCATACAGTATTACTACTATAGTCGGCAATGCGGCATACACATATGAAAAAAAGTGTTTGCAGTACAATAGTAAGCTCGGCGATTGCAGATTGATAATTTCGGAACGCATTATAACTATCCGTTGTACATCAAACAATCCAAACCTTTTTCCATTGAACAAAACTTGGCAGCTAATGTGAAGTGGAGGCGATCATACTGATTCTTTCGTTGCACCAGGTTACAGAGTACTGTACTAGAAAACCATTATAAATTTCTGTTTGTATTGAATTCAGCACAAAAGGATATACATTAAAGGCTCCAAATGCAGCAGAAGTTCAGTTAAACATTCAGTGGGTTCCTGCCGATGCAGATGCCGGCCTTCTTTTGCAGCTCGTGCAAACCGCGTTCACGGGCAAAAACGAAGTAATCGAAGGCATTGTCGATGTTGACGGACGCCACCATTACGCTCTCGCATGCACTGCGGAGATCCGACATATCGTATTTGTCAGCGGCGTTCCATAGTGTAACTATCCGTTGCTGGTCATCTCCAGTTGACAGCTCCCGAGTGTATGCGTAACGGACCAATAGTTGCAAAATTTCTCCTCCGAAGTCAGTGATGCGGCAAATCCCGGTAGCTTTCTCTTTGGTGTTATTCTGGAACATGGCGGCGAAAACCGGCGACTGAGCCGCCAAGATGGCGCGATGGACCGGAAACTGTGTCCCTTCGCTGGAGATCAGCGTGCAGTCTGCCAGGAGTCCGGTGTCTAGGAGGTTTTTTAGGTCGGGGCGGCGATGTGTGATTCGAAATGTTAGGATGACATGGATTAGTCTTCCGTCTGCTTTGTCGAGTACATAGGACAGAATTGGGTCACGGACTGCAATGACCAGACGCTGGACAGATTGAGCTGAATCCTCAAATCCCACTTCGGGAAGACAATTTTTCGTATTAATCCCCCTAAATCCATAATTTTTATTTACCGAATATCGAGCACTTCGGAATGTGTCTGGTATTTTCAAAGAAATTTGCAGTTGCAAAAGAGAAATATCAGTAATGTGAATAGCGCATGGTGCGCGTGGGAAATTACATCTCTAATACGAGTACAAGCCCGATTACATATTGAGCATGTAAAGGAGTAAAAAATACTTTTTATTCGCGTTATTAGCAACAAAATTTTCACACTTCTACATAAATCGTGAGAAACTAAACCACAAGCCAGTTACACAACATCTACAAACACAGGCGGGCGAATGACAGAGAATATTTCATCTAAATTCGCCGCCGGTGGTAAAGAGTAAAAACTTTTATTAAACATCGCGTACAAGTACTGTATACAGTATACTGAGTACCGAAACAAAATTCATAACAAAAATACTTTTTCAATGCTGTCCTGCTCGGTGATCGAACCCATAACACATATCGCGTTTCCCGTTGCAACTGGATAGATAACCGCTGTCTAAAAAAATCTTTTGCCCACTTCTGGCCTGTGGCGGAAGCTATGCCGTTACCAACCTTCTCCACTTGTAAAACACAGGTACTTAGTGTGAAATAAGCTCTATGTCAGCACTTGGACGACAGCCACTGCACTACAGTTGTGTCACTTTTGTGCAAAGAGAAATTGTGCTCCTCAGTTAGCTGATTAGATCGTCCTTTACTTCACGGGGTTTCGCCTAGCTCCCATCCACACAGCAATTACGGTGTTTTTATTAATTTTGTCATGCATCAACTATGCAAAATGCATGTAACGCAAGCTGAACCTTTTAAAGACTAGTCACGAGAGGCGGTGACCCCGAAAGTTGCCCCTGGGGACACCCAAGGTTGGCGTCCCCGAGTCAGCTGCTGTGGAACACTCGCCTACATTGAACACTTTCGAAGGAACCGCAAGTGTTCAAAGTATACGGATTTCACTGACCATGATCAAGGAGCTGCACAACAGCTTCAGTAGCGCACTACTGCGTCAAGTCGAGCTGGCTACCAATTTCGCAAACGAATAACCTAACGGTCAACCGTGGATGGTTGCCCTATCCAACAGCTGCGGCTGTCTGACGCTCAGTAACATTCCAGTTGCTATGGCGGATATTGTTACGCTTGTACCATAGCAACTTCGTAACCTCTGGCTATAGAGATGTGACTTAACTGGACACTCTGGCAGCTTCATATATTGACCGTGCTTGCGTCCACACCAGCAACGCAGCAGAGCTGGCCGAAACAAAAAACCTCGCGAAGCATGCTTGGGTTCAGCCAAAAATAGGACACTTTATCGCGGCGGCAACAGGACAATCACGAGGCAGAGAAATCTTCCGATAGCGCATTTCCATGCAAATCCCAGGAGGAACGCTGGCTACGTTATGGGCGCAGTACCAGACCAGGAACGATTACGAGTAAAGGAAATATTTTTGCTATAGCCTCTTAGCACCGCATTTTTGTTTTGTTGTTTCTTATAGAATGTGCGCATTTCACTTGGTTATTTTGTTAGATACTTCCACGTTTTGAGCAGAAACCGCATGCAGACATAAAGGAACCAAACAAGGTCATAGGACATTACGAAATACTTGTACGTCATTATTGTACTGTACAAGTTACTGTATCATTGTACATACACTACTGCTTCAAACTTAGTACACAAAGGGTCGTTGTTATATCAGCTGATGCCGACAATGGTTTCGTTGACTGGCGAATTTAAACCGCCGCCTCATAAAATTAATGCCATTAAACATGGACGTAAGCTATAAGCCAGTAAATGCGCGTCCTGAGTTGTTATACACTCCTCGTACTTGTACAACAATTTTAAACTCACGATTACACCGCTGCGGTCGAAAAATATTTTATAAGCGCATTATCTGTAGTTATACGAACACTATGTACTTACCAGACATGGGCCCCCTCAAAATCGAAAAAATTTCCATGTTCTCTAAAAAGGTAGTATACTATTATAGTATGCTTAAAAAATATTTCTCTCCCATCGTCGAGGCTGGCGTGGCCAGACAACAATTAAAAGCGTACACATTATCACAAAATTGATACTGTTCACTGCAGTGCACTGCAGTACAAATTATTCGTAATTATTACAGTATATTTATTTTTTACTGAAGCACCGTGAACTTTTGCAGCTGTCGAGTAGTGATGTACAAGAAGATCACGTAAGGCAGCTCGTGTCATTGCTGCATGAGTACTTACACATTTCTGAAAATATCTCATCGATTAGTGTCAAAAACAATAAGTTGTGAAAAAAAGGCTTTCTTCTACTACTTAATAAGCAGATGCGTGATGTACTTCATAACAAATTTCGAGAATGTGCACTTTGGCAGCAATGGCAGGAGATGCCGCAAGTGGGTTTCTTTTACATACATCATTACTCGACAAAAGTCCACTGTGCTTCAGTAAAACGTTAACATAAAAATAATTACGAACAACTTGTGCTGCACTGCATTACGCAGTATGTGATAGTATGTAATCTGTTAATTGTTGTCTGGCCACGCCTCCTTGACGATGGCAGATAAAAATATTTTTTAAGCATACTATAATAGTATACTACCTTTTTACAAAGAACGAGAAATTTTGAATTTGGAGGAGCCCTGGTTAATTATCTGTGCGAGAAATCGGCCCCTTTCCTTCCCGGCCAAAGCATCTCAGCTTCTAAGCAACAAATTTTTCTGCTTTGAAGTGCCGCAAAAAATTCTCGCTATTGGGGTAATCTCGAACTATTGACGTTTTGCCAATTTGATTTTGCGAAGCCCCGTAAGCCCACCGGTCAGTCAAAAGCTTGTTACCATGGACCCATGGTTGCCATAAGGCTTACACGAACTGCACCGTCACCATGGGCATACAACTGATTATTTTTACGTTTACATAGAACAAAAACGAAAACTGCGCTAATAAGCCTGCTAAAACTAGGTAGTTTGGGACTAAGTTCACACGCAGAATTTTCTTTCGAAAACGCACGACGTAGATATAGTAAACGAACCTTTTGAGTTACGCAATAACGACGGACGAAGTATTCACTTGGCCAGTTGGCCTAGAGCTTCTAAAAATTACAATCCACACCAGTACTTACTGCACACAGGGACTTTTTAAGAAATCGATTCCACAAGAGAAATGATTTTAGAGAAAATCTGATGAGCGCATCATAACCAGCTGATTTTTCTGATCAAGGGCCAAGGCAACAAGTGGAGAAATCCAATAAAAAACAACGGTTCTCTTCCCCAAACAATGGTACCTCGGCACCCACTCACGAGGCGGTTGTCATATTGCTGGAAAGCTTTTGCCAAGGGGAGTGCGGTGCTCTAGGTAAACCAAATACTACACTGATTTCGAAAACTGCGCTAACGATCCCATCCCCCTCACGAGGCGGCTGACCTGTCGTTGGGAGAAAATTATTTTTCACAGGGAACAGTTTGTTTTATGATACTTTTATCGCTAGATGGCCAAAACCGGAAAAACCCACTGGACGACTGCAGAAACCGTTTCATAGCAAATCAACCGCTCGCATTAGGATAAGCAATTCGACCTGGAAAACTGCTCAAAGGCGTGTAGAAGCATTGTCATGTTTTGGATTTTTGGCGAAACAATTATTGGCGGGAATTTGGTTTGTCCATTCTGCTCTAAGTTGTTTAAAGTTTCGCCATATGTCTCCTCGATCAGCAAAATTCGCTTATTCTAATGCACTAAACAAATTTTCTTTAAAATGATTTCTCCAATTGGTTTTATAATTATTTACGAATCGGAAATATGCTGTTTCCCCTGAAGAAATAATTTATCCCGCCGACCACCAACCGCCTCGGTCTGTGGACGTGGTGAATTTTGTTAGTAGAATTTTCAAAATCAGTGTATTTAATTTACTGTATTATCGCGAAAATAAGAGACACCCTTTCGAGCCGGTACGGCGAGTTTGCAAAGCGGCGACATTGATGTTAAAGGAACCGCAAAGCCGCCGCCGGCACTTGGGCGTTGTTGCGGTCTAAAAGGTTTCTTTTAATTTCGTGACAATACAGTACCTAGAGAACTGTTTTTCTCTTGAAAAAAACGTTTCCCTCCAGCGATATTTAATGTCGTCAAACAATTTTTCGTACATGCAATCTAAAGAACAAGCAAATTCACCGAACGGAATTCGCAACAGCTGCAGTGTGCAAAGCAAAAATAACTAACTGGGCTCCGATCCCACAAGAAAAGGTTTAATTACGAACTAGTAGACCCCGCGCAAATTGCGCTATCGTAACGAAACTTTTGGTTTCTCGCATGGCGTATTAAGTTCTTAAGGTCAAAAGTATACGTTTTACTGAATATTCACTGGTCAGAAAAGTAAGAAAAGTTTCAGAAACTTTATTCACAAAACCTCCGGAAACACAACGTTGCGCGTGTAAGTTCCAAGTCTGCCAGGTAGAGTTCCGGGTACAACTTTCACTTTTATATCGGAAAAAGATGATACTCTAGAGAATGCCACATAAAGCTGGCCATGAGAAAAAACTGGCTCTGGTAAATATAGACCCAAGCGTTTGAGCGTTTGTCCTTGAGATTTGTTGATAGTCATTGCAAATGCCAATCGAACAGGAAACTGTTTCCGCTTGATGCTGAAAGGCATTGTGGGATCTGTCGTGGTCAGGACAATCCGAGGTAAAAGCACGCGCTGTCCTGCACATTCGCCGGTCAAAACTTCCACGTCCAGGTAGTTTTCGTGAGCGAAACGAACAACCATCCTGGTGCCGTTCACCAGCCCTGATTTCCCATTGAAATTGCGCAGCAGCATCACCACTGCACCTGGTTTGAGGAAGAGCTCATGAGGTGGCAACCCAGCAGGCGTTAAGCTATGTATGAACTCAATGGGATAATTCGTAAAATCAGCGTCACTGTCTCCCTCCACAGAATCGACGCTAAAATATGACCGGCCATCCCCGGGTAATAACTGCTTAACAACATAATCATTGATTTCCGCGCAGTGGTCGTTCTTTGGCGCTAGAATGGCAGAATCAGCCAGACAGGAAACATTCGATGGGTCAATTGTCTGACCATAGACGTCTCTGACTAAATCCATTGCTGACCCTTCAAACACACATTCTTTGGGAACCTCGACCATATCTCCCGTCGCATCCGGAACAGTTTGTAAGCGTCCTTCACCTAGAAAACATCAACGACCATGCACAGAACAGGATGACTATTCAGGACCCGTTCAGAACAGAAATAATATACAACGTACCTAATTCCAGCAGCCACTTGCTAAACACTTGCTGTTCAGGCCCGGTTCGCATGTTGGCGGTCAGTCGTCTGACAGTAATCATAGGCCACAGTGAACTTCTTTTGATGCTTTCTTCCACTATCCTCCCACGCGATCCATGCCGTACGACAGGAAGTACCTGCCGGAAATCCCCACCAAAGACAATAATTTTTCCACCGAATGGCTCATCAATTCGCATAAGGTCCCGCAAAAGACGGTCGAGGGTAGAAAGCGCATGTTTAGGTGCCATAGGCGCTTCGTCCCAGATAATCAACGAAGCATCGATTAACTTGCGGGCTTCAGGCGAAGAAGGTTTCATACTGGATACGGACGTTTCATCTAAGTTTAAGGGAAACTTGAATACTGAATGGCAGGTACGGCCGCCCTTGAGTAACGTTGCCGCAATGCCGGTCCAGGCTACAGCTATGACCATCTTTCCACGTCCTCTCAGTATGTGGGACAAACAGCGGTACACATATGTCTTCCCTGTTCCACCGGGACCATCAAGAAACCAATGCTTAATGCCAAAGCCTACATCCACTGCGTGAAGCACTTCCCGCACAAATGAACTTTGCTCTGGATTTAATGTTTCTTGCAGTCGATCACCTTCACTCGCCTCTTCTTCTACGTTGTACTGGTCAAAGTGGGTGTCCACTGGGCGCACTGGTTGTGGTAGTCCAAGATGTTTACAGTTGAGTCCATGTTGTAGCAGTACACACTCGATATCCCACAATGCTCTGCTGCTGCTTTCTTCTTCGGAATAGGTGCGGCGGTAATCTTCCGTCAAACTGGCCTTGTGTTCTTCAAAGAGTGTGCAGGCATCAGCGGGTACGCAGAAGGCGCAGATGTAAGCAAACATCTCCCTTAATGCTTTAGGCATGCTGGACAGGCTTGCTTCGGATAAACACGCGCTCCATTCAGAATCGTCGTCCAATAGTTTTAACGCTTTGGCGGCTTCTTGAAAGCTGCTGTGCAGAATCCCAATAACAGTTCGAAGCGATTCAAACGATGTAGCACCTACAGAAGAGGCGTAACGTACACAGAAAGTACATGGTAAAAGTGTGAGTTTATTTAACTAAAAAGTGATAACGGACTGCCCCTTTGAGTGATGGTGTACAGTCTACATTTTTTAAGTTACGCATTGACTCGTGTACCATGAAGTACGTTTTTACATATACTCAAAAAGCATCTAAAACAGTAATTCACTCTCAAACATGCGCATTTCGAAAAGTGAAAATATACTTGAAAACTATCGCATTTACGTACCCTTTCTATGCAGCAGCAAAAGGCGTAAAAAGAATCGCTCACGATCCGATGGCGAAACCGCGTACATCCGCCCAATTACAGTGTCACCTCCTCGTTGTCGGGGGTGCCACTTTTTTTCGCGCCAGACAAAATGCTCAGGTATATCTGCGTAATATAATTGTTTTGCTGCTGGGACTTCGCTGTTCAACCTAAAATAGTCCGTGAGAGTGGTATGCGATAGTGCTGCTCTCGCCGCCGCACTAACTTCGTTCCCTTCTGCAAAAACCACATTCTGCATATCCGGTAGGTGTACTGCTAAGCGCACAATTGTATGTGACTGTCGGTGCATTTCGTTCTCGTTCAACCGCCAGATTCCTTCCGGTGAACTAACATATCGGGCGTTCAGGAATGTGTCGATTTCGTTCCAGTTGATCGTTGCACTGTTATCACCTGGATAGCGCTGCTTTATCTTGACGTTGGCACAGTCATACCCCTTGTACACGTACTTAAATAAGTACTTCACAGACTTCACACTGGTACATACTTCCACGTTAATGTGGGCATCATACTTGCAGGACAGCCATTTGTTATAAGGCACAACCCACTGATTGCTAACGGGAACATCGTTGATCAAAATTCTTCTTCCTTCGTCTCTGCGCTGGTACACAGGATAACCATTCACATTTTCTTTCGTAGTTGGAGAAAAATCTTTAGGAAATCCTTTTGTGCACTTGCCGTCCAGCATACACGGTGAGCCTGGATTGATAGTGCCGCATGGTCCATGTACCATTGTCGTACAAATAGTTTCGAACAAACGGGGAAATTCGACGGCATTGGGGAATTCAGCGGAAACAATTTTGTCGATATCATCGAGTTCTCGAATTTTAGAATCAGAGGCCAGGATCAACAGAATGTGCGCATGAGGCAGGCCTCGCTTCTGAAATTCAATGACGTAGACGTATGCTGTCACGGTTCCGAATACTTTCTTCTTCAGAATGTCCTTCATCAGCTCATCCAGCTTCAGTTTGAAAACCCTACAAATAAGTAACCAAGTCGATTACGTAAAGTATAATGCAGTACAGTAAATACAACTAAAATGTAAAGTAATTAAGTACAGCAGTGGAGAGCAGTTTTAGGAAGACTATGATACCTAAGTTAGAGCCGTTACAGGTTGCAAATAAGTATCTAAAAAAGAGAAAGCCGTAAGCCATCACAGGAACTAAATAGATGTGCGTTCGTGCACTACAAACTATCCCAAACCCCATGCGGTATTTTTAACTGGTAGTTTACTTTTATTAATCCAACGTGTGCACGCTTTACCTGGCAATTAAGTCCGGGCGAAATCCAGCACTCTCACGGTTCCGGAGATTGCCCGCGATTTCTTTCCACCGGGGATTGCAAGTGAAGGTCACAAATAGATCCGGCTTTCCATACCGTCGAACAATGGACATCGCGTCTTGATAATTCTGGTACATATTCCGTGGACTTCCAATGAATGTAGACGGTAAAACAACAACCCTGCCGGCAGCGATGTTGTTGTCTTCGGCGACAGTGTTTATATGATCTAACAGACCGGCATAAGATTCCGCGCGCAGTTGCTTTTGATTCAAACGGATAAACTGCAATCGGCTGCCTTCGACGCGTACGTACGCATCGACAATATACTGCTGAAACAATTTTCCAGATGCATGCAGTACGCTAAAGTTTGAACGAATCGCCAGTCGATAAGAATAGAATTGTAACTGGGTAATACGCTTGCGCTTAGCGGTGCTGTACAGCGGATCATGAGCCAAGGAGGGATGCCAGCCGTATTCTCCAGCGGGGAACAGCAAAGGGTACACCATCGGATCACAATGTGGACTGAGCGGTGAAATCCGGGAGAGGTGCTGCTGTTTCGTGTAAACTACAATATCCCGCTCAACAGGTGGTTCACCATCCGGAGACACGAATACTGCTGCAACTTCGCCAGACCGTGGATCATTGTACCGGCGGGGATCATTTCCGTTTGCCTTTAGAAGTACCAGAGAAATATCGCGCATTTCAGCAGGCAGCATCTCACTGTCGCGATACACTTCACCCATATGGCGAAATAAGTGAGCACTAGTAGACCCCGCGCAAATTGCGCGCAGTATATTGGCTACGGAATAGGAACGATTTAAAATAAGAACGATTCATTTTTTACATATCATCATTATTCACTTTTGGTGAAGAAGATCACGGTTAACTTTTTGTATTGTGCGCTGTATGGTTTGTGCGAATAAGTTTTTCGTGGCCACGTCACAAACTTGGAGCAATCGTAAATTCCCAAGGTCTGATACCGGAAACCGCACTATAACTCAGAAATATGGAACAGACGTTGATTTAACGTTTCCAGTTCCTGCATATCCCATCTGTACAAATAATTTTTCCACCCGTGCCCTTTAAACCCGAAAGTATCGGTATGGGAAGTGGTGGAAAAGCAGAATGCATAAGCACTCCCGTGCCAAAAAATTGCCACGATTAATGTCTCACTTAGTTCCGCTCGCGCCGCAGCTCGGCGTCGACTGCGGCTCCGTCTTTCGGTTCTTAGTCTACACAATAGGAAAAAAATCAGATTTTCAAAAAAATTACGACGCAAAGGAAGAGCCTAATGCTCCGTGACACCTGGAGCCTTCGGAGCCTGCTCTTCTCAAATCTAACTTTTGCTGGCTCTGCTACAGACTTACGGTCTTCGGGTAAGAGCTATCGAAAGATAGACCCCACGAAAATTGCGCGGTTAAAATCGGCTATCTATTCTGCGGACATAAATACGCACAGAAACACGCTAAACTATAACAGAAAAATTTCGGTCTGCGGATAATTCAGTCCAATAGCTGCCGGTATGAGCGATGCGCAACACAGTATAGAGTACTATAGACAGTTTTTATTTAAGTAACTCCACTAAGCAAAGTAGAGCAGGCGCCGTGGCTGGTGATTTTTAAAGATTTTCTTCAATTTTTTCTACCCTGCTGCTTCGCTTTCTGCTGGTTTTCAGATTTTACAAAACACAAAATTTTAGAAAACCCTTTTACAGCTCTCGAGCCCGATCTGCACTATTATGCCAAAAAATGCGCATTGCGCACTTCCATTGCTCACCAGCTGCTGCCCGTGGACGCGCTGCTACTTTAAAATTGATCAGGACTTCTGCGGGAGGGCAGTTGCTTTAATGATCATGGTGAAATTGTTCGATACGCTTTGTAGCTTTTTTCAACAAACTCTCCTTTCTTTTGGAGTCTGAGTTTCCATAAGAAATTAAAAACTCGGAGACGGGGCTACCCTATTACATAAAAATTAAATTTTCTTTCCAGTGAAGGGTTCTGGAAGCCCTTGGTTGCCTTGTCAGCAAGGGGGTTTTTGGCCGTTTTAATTGAGACAACGGTGAGGTGGTCGGTTCTGCAGTGGTGGATTCTGCACTTCTCCCGTAGACTTGGCATGTTAAGTTTTTTCGATTTTTTGTAAAAGTGGAACAGTTTTTCTGAAATCTGACTTTTGATGGCTCTACTACACAATAAGAGCTATCGAATGATACCAAGACATTGAAGTTTGGTTCTGTGTGTCGCTGGGACTGACTCCCCGCAGTTGAATTTTGTGCACTCCTTATTCTTTTAGTATAAAGGATGGTAGAACTTAATCTTAACCGAAAATACACGTTAGCATGGTGTACAGATGCATACCAATCTGTACAGTATCTAATACTTTTTCTAGCACTAGTGAATCAATACGGAAACGTTTTTATCGAAGTTTATCGTTTTTATAGAAGATGTGGAAGCGAAGTAAATTTATAAGTAATTTTAAGTTTGTCTATATATTTTCGTACAGTACTATTAAATAAAGAATGTTACTGCAGTACAGGTAGCGCCAACACTTTCAAAATACAGAGACCGTTTTAATCGTAAAAAAGATCCTCACCTCGCCGTCGCTTCCACAATAGCAACCGGAAATCCAATTCTATAGTAATTGTTGCTGGAGAAGTATATGGATACCCTGCCATCGGACTGATTCACAATAATTTTGGCCGTCAGAATAACTTCTGCAATCTCAGGGTAGTCCCACTGCTTTCCCACGTGCATGCTGGCAGTGTATGAGCGAAAGAGAGGGGTCGGATCGCTAATTTTTTCTACGAAGCGCTCATTAGGGATTTTGTACCGTAGAGTCAACGAGGAACTCTTGCTAACCGGCAATATGGGAAGCTCGGGCATCACGTTCATGATCAGACTGACCGAACAAACCGAGTTTAAAAATTCAACTTTCGCCGATTAGCTTTACCGATTAAATATACCGTAATATTTGCCGAACTTATGCCAACACACACACTAACGAGATAAACAAAATAATGTCTGACTGAATCCAAGAATGCACCGTTTCAGCAACGGAATTTCCCTAGTCGTCTACCTCATAATTGTATTAGAAGCACCCCGGTTGCTGAGCAACCGGTGTGCTTTGAATACAATTATGAGGACACTTGCGCCTTCTCACATTAAATCCAGGGCGGCAAACGCTGGCGCAGCTGCTTTGGAAGCGGAAGAGAAGAAGTCGCGGCTATATGAGTACTTGAGCGGCAGCCGGCAGGTATAAGTAATTTTACTCCTATTGCTTAAGATACGCATACAGCCGGGAATAGCCAAGTTGACGGGAAGCTAATGAAGCTGTGGTATAATGCCGACAAGTATACATATTGCGGGTTGCCTGGATGGTGGCAAATGTTACCATTTATGACATTATAATGACAATGTCATTAAATTTTACTGGCTGTTCTTATAATGACATTCGGAATGGTTATGTATTCTGCGTTTGACCGACGGCATCACATGGTTGAAGTGCGGCATTTTTGTCGTGCCTATATTGCATACTTGCTGAACCTTTTGTTTTGTACATTTGCGAAAATGTGAAATTATTAAAGACGAGTTCATATGTACTGTACGAGGAACTAAAATTAATTATACAAACCTCTTACAAGAAATCAAGAAATACAGTGCAATTATTCTTCCGGATAACTGCGGTATATGTACCCCATAGCTGGTTACGTGCTCAGCCAAAAACGTGGTTAATACCACTATCCTCACACTTGATCCAGAAGCACTCCAAGAAATATGAGTATGTTACGGATCCGTTATCCATTATACAGACAGAGACTTTGTGTCAAGGATTCAGCACGCCCACTGAACTCTGCATCTATACATGTTCCCCAGTCGTTTAGTACCTCATAATTTTTTGAGTTTGCTTTATTCACTGTGGTACAACGTATTTTGCAATAATTAAAAGGAAATGGCTATTCTCACCACCCTGACGCCACCTTTGGCTGTTGTCACCACCTTTCACCTCGTTTGGGCTATTCGCACCACCTTTTTTATAATATTTTTCACGCCACCTTTGGCTATTCCCACCCCTTATGGTTTCACTGCTTTAGTGCATTCGGCTGTTCCCATACGTTTCTGAATATACATAATATTATTTCTTCGCTTTCAGTCACACTTCACTTTTCTGTACAGTTGCGAGCCATAAACGTTCGAACAAAACTGGGTACTGACAGTGGTCGGTGATTACTCTGTTCGCATTGCAATGCTGTGCTGCCAGAAAAAATGCAAATCTATGCCAACTTAGAAGAACAGCTGGTGCCACTGTCAAAAATTGTGGTCACAAGGCTTACGACATAAAGAGCGCAAAGAAACAGTTTTATCTAAACTTGCTTTCAAAATTTCTTTAAGATTTTTAAAACTGTGTAATAAAAGAACATCTCCTATGAAGAGGTGGGAATAGTCAAAAGGTGGTGTTAGGTTTCATTTTTAAAAGGTAGTGGGAATAGCCTAAAGGTGGTGAACGGTGGAGAGAATAGCCAAATGGTGGTGCGAGGTGGTGGGAATAGCCACACCCTAATTAAAAACATCACAATTTTTACAACATTAAAACTTCATTAAACTTTTTCACTCCTTCCATTGTTCCAAAAATTAGTCCGCGTTCCCCCGTTGTATCTCGAGCGACAATCTTTGACGTAATAATTCATGGGAACGCTTCTCGCCTGTCTGGTGTTCCAATCGTCTGCCTAGTTTGATTATGGCGATAGCAGACGGTCCCCAAGGGTCCATTGTTTCGCAGGAGCAGTTGTCCGCCCTGTTGTCGGATATTATTTTTGAAATCAGCTGGGCTGCATTTGTCTGTGGCGTTCTCCAGTGCATCATTCGCAACACGGCAAACACCGCCGACTGCATCGCTAACACGGCTAGATGACCTGGAAACTGTGACTTAACACTGACCACCAGTGTGTAATCCGGTAGGGTCCTGATTCGCATAGGCAGCAGCTGCTGCCGACGCAGCTGCTGCCGACGCCTCTCCATTCCAGTTTTTGTCAAGAACAAATAGCCGAGATCCTGTTCTAGTCCATCTAAGTTACAGCGGTGAACATCGGCAACTACAGCATGCGGTCGCTATATGCTGATGGGCGCATTAGCCGCGTTGTCGTTCGATCGGGAGGCTGGGTGACTGCCTGACTGTTGGCGTATTACGAGTGAATTATTGTTAAAGGGAATTACGGGGGATAAGAAGTGCTGCGATGTGACGGTGGATTTTAACGACGAAATGAACAATGCCATTGTCTACTGTTGGTGCAAATTATGCGCTATCGGGCTCAAGCGTCCATTCGACAATACCGGCTTGTGTGTACGGCAGTTCCGTTACAGGTAACGCGACAGGTCGTCGCGGGAAATTTGGTTTTACGGACATTTAATTCGTCTAAGGACAACCGGTTCTTGTGGCTGATATTCATATGACTGTTCGCTGCCATAAACCACTCGATAATTTTTCGAATCCCCAGTCGCGCGACCAAAAGTAACACAACAAAATGGCTGCAAAACAAGTTGTCCCAAAACAAATTAGCCGTTGCGACGAAAAGCGTGTGGCGAAATGTCCCACGACGAAATGTCCTGCGACCACTTGTATTGTATTGCTGCTTCCGCCGTTACAAGCAGCAATACAATAAACTGATAGGCATATTATTACGCCGTATATTACTGCGTCACGCATGCGGAGCCTGATTTATTGCAAATTATACATGTAATAACACCAGTCAATTAATCAGTCAAACAGTTATTTGCGTTGAAGAGTTCAAAAACTCAAAAAATTTTATTTTCGTTCGAAAAGAATATCGGTGTTGCAAGGTCCTGCTACGGAAGGACGCATTTTAAAAACCACAGTAACAAAGCGTTTTTAGCAAGTGCAACTGACCTTTGATAGCCCTACTCAAGCGCTTTCTTGTATCAGTTACAGTATACAGAAAGACATCGTTTTATATGTAATGTACAGTAAGAAGGTCCTTCGAATAAGGCTTTCATCCGTTATAATAAAATAGTGTACTCAGATATGCAAGCTGTTTTATCCGAATTACAAGACTTCGCACTAAGCACTGAAAAAAAAACACTGCCTGTGTTGGTATTGGATCTCAGTCGCCAAGGCCTAGCTGTCTCCATCGTTGAGGTCAATAAATCCAAACCGGAATCTACGGAAGTTAAGCTAGAATCGGCTTATTACACCTGCCGCCTAGGAGAAAATGATATTGACGAGCGTATAATGGATCATTTGACAGGAACGATCGAGGATATCTACATCATCACTTTATTCAATAGTAAAGCGACATCACAGTTTCTAATATCTGCTTGTAAGCAGATCAATGGATCCGATCGCCAGACAATAGAGATTGCGAATTTGTTTGGCAGGGGCGTCTTTTCAATGACCATAACTCCATCGATGCTTGCAACGTTGTGTCTTGATCTGTTTCACAAAATTGTTGATCCAGTGAAGATAGTTACAGACGATGCCAGGTTGAAAGCGTCTGATGTTGCGGATGTTGTTATTGTTGGATGCGAGAGGTTCGTTCCACAGATCACTGAGGTCTTGATGGAGTTGTTGCCGGAGGCACGGATACACTCAGACGTGGATCCAAGGGTCACAACTGCGAAAATCGCTGCACTTCTGGCATCCAGTGCAATGAACGGGAAAGAGGAAAACATAAAAATACAAGAAGAGTTCCCTCGCGCCCTTATAGCACGCGTTCCTGGTGATTTAGGCAACCTGGTGATACCGAGGTGGAGTTGTTTGCCGGTAGAAAAGCAAATGGTATACACCACGTCTGCCGCCAACCAGCAGTTCATTGACGTCGAGGTTGTTGAAGCGCTTCCTAACGTCAAAAAATCCATAGGTGTTTACAGGTTTTTCGGTATATATAGCACCGGCTCCAAAAGGGTGTCCCCGCGTGAACGTTAACTTTGCGATCGACCTCGGGGAAGTACTGAGCGTTACGGCGGCAGAAGGCCACACAGAGCTCCGTCAAGTATTTCGATACAACAGCCCGGGGTCGCTATATTTCGGCTGTAAAGCGTTCGACGAGGAGGAAATAATGAAAGCAAAAGAAGCTTTCGAAAAAGCGCTGGACAGTGCGAAGCACGTTGTGGCGTATGATGATCAATTACGAGGCGCTCGAATAGAAGCGTTGAATATATGGTATCGCAGCACACAGGATTGTTTGCTGCCTGTGGCGGATTACGAAAGATGGTCGAAAATGTTGCAGCTAATTCTCTCCTAATTTTTAAAAAGACTTACGGTATTGTGGCGCTATGACAGCATTTCGCGGCTCCTGTATAATACTATAATGCCAAGTGTTTTGAACGTTTCAGCCAGATGGTTTTAGCAACGATAGCCATAAGAAATAACAAGGTCCCGAAATATTTGGATAACAGAAACAACACTTCTTTCCAAAAATAATACCCGCTCCTATAATACAGGCTTTGATGCTGTGTTCGTTTATTACAGCCCTATAACGAAACCGCCCTCGTAATTGTACTTTCAATAAAACAATTCGCCAAGCTGTTACCCAGTTCAGCGTAGCTAAATTTGTTAATTGACTTTGTCAACGTTACAGCTTCAGTCCTTCACAGCAATTTCAAATCTGATGGTAATCTACAAAAAAAAGAAGTAAGCAGAAGTACAGAAACAATAACTATAAGCAGAAGTAACCATCAATCAGTTTTACAGAAGCCGCAAATGCACGGGTGCAAGGACAATTAAGCGCATGCGCCGGGATTACACACGGAAAATTTGAAAAAAGGCTGTGCTGCGACCACCAGACAATACAAGGTTACAAACGCTGCGGATGGTGGAATTTTATTATTCGAAATGTTATGTAACACGTGGCAGCTAATAATAATTACTAAGGTCCAATGCCTTCTTAGGTTGCACACGTATGAGCGGACAAGCAAACTCACAAAAATGGGATGTGCTGCGCACGCCGTATTGTGCAGTAAGTACTCGTAATAACCGCAGAAGGGAAAGAACCACACGGACGGGACTCAAACTTCACATGAACAATTTGACACTTAGTAAAGTTTAAAACACTGAAATACGATTATTATCAAGGTTGGTGAAATGCTAAACTTACCGTAAAACGATCTGTCGGCTGTTAATGCTGGAAACGCTGGCACGGTCAGCAGCAACGCTGACCGAAGGCAGAATGGCGTGTACACCTGTGACAACGTATGGCACACCCAATCATTTTATTTCAATTCAGCAACGTTATGCAGATACGTACACGCCAGAGAGATGCCTGTGTATTAGCATGTACACAGTACACACAAAAACAACGATCGCAAGAAAAAGCAAAATAGACAACAAGCAAAACTTGTAAATTCTATTAGTTTGTTAAAACAAATTTTCCCGTAAATCCGATCGATCAAGCGTACTTCTATAGGAAATAGAGATTATTAAAACCGTAATAATAGGAACAGCGAATAAATGAGAAAAAAGGAAAGCTCGTAACACTTATACTGGAGGCATAATCAAATTTCTATTGTCACAATACTTTCGTTATGTTTCCGCAATAGTCAGCAAATAATAATCATCACGTCAGTTTCTCCACCAAAACACATGCGGTTATGTAATAACTGAGAGAAAATTCAAACATTCAAAGGATCATTTCCAATACACGAGCCTGCCTTCTTCTGCAGCGCCGGCAGGCCTCGTTCACGAGCGAAAAGAAAATATTCAAAGGCATTTTCCTTTTTAACCATTGCCACCATCCAACGTTCACAAGCATCCCGTAAATCCTGCATATCGTACTTGTCGGCAGCGTGCCACAATTTATTCAGTTGTTCGTCACCTTCGCATGACATATCCCGGTTGTAGGCGTAACGTACAAGTAGCTGCATCGTTTTCCCGTCGAAATCCTTGATGTTGCATGTCCCAGTAGCTCTCTCCAGCGTATCGCCCTGGAACATGGCAGCAAAAACCGGCGACTGTGCCGCTAAAATGACGCGATGAGCCGGAATCGTTGCTCCGTCACTGGACACCAATGTACAATCCGTCAGGACACCCGTATCGTACAGCCGGTGCAAATGCTGCAGAATTGCTGGCGGATGGATGACCTCGAGTACCAGGGTTACGCATACGCACGGCTTTGGAGCACCTGTAGGCCACATACCGCCAGTGTTCAGCCAATAGGACCGGTGCTGACTCCCAATCGCGCCAATCGGTGTAATGAGACGTTTCATAGTAGCACTGGGATCCTGAACGATCCCTTCCACGGAGTCGCACCTACATTGAACATTGAATAAAGTGCACGAAAATGTATGATTGGGAAAACTGTCGCGGTTTCACCAGTTTGTGTTACAGCGGTTGTTTTCTAATCGGTATCTCTGCAGTCGGCAGGAAAGTAGTGCGCAATGCGTATGTTCACTTCTGTGAGTTGTCAAAAAAACACGACTGCACGAGCGAAGAAAAGAGAGAAGAAATCACAGAAGAAAAATTAGTTACAGAAGTAATGATCAGTTAGGTTATTGAAATTTGAATGTACAGTATATTAGACACTGTTGTTTTACGCTTTGCTTCTAAGAAACCATATAATTTTGTCGTCTTGAATTTTATAGTTTGCATCGCACGTTTATTCTGCGCAATTTTTGGCGGAGTATGTAAATACAAGCAAGAACACCGGAAGTGTGGGCGGATTGTCAAACACATGAGCTTGAGTCACTGAATAAACTATGCCACGTTGCGCCGTGGTTTCTACGATAAATGCGCCTCTTGCTCCAGGGACGAAACAATAAGGATTTATGCGACAATTGGTGGATGCATTGAATGCACACTCTCTGTCACATTATCGAAACCACTTTACTACGATAATTTTTATTTAAATTGAGCACACTATGCAGTCAGTTTATTTCGCGGGTTTACTTTCAGCCTGGCTTTGTATGTAGCAGTTTCAGCTCAACTTCTGCTGCAAGTGCGGGCTAAGCATGGCATTAAAAAAGTAAAATATGTTATTCGTACCGGACGGTGGCCTCCTTTAAAAACTTCCGAAACTCATCACATTCGTTAGGCGTTACCCAGGTCATCACAGCACCATCGGACTGCATCACATCAATCTGAACCTCCAAGGTGCATTCGGGGATCTCAGGATAATCTCGCTGCTTTCCCACATGGATTTGGGTGGAGTGGCGCCGGCGACTTGGCGAGTGCGCCGTCACAAACTTGGTTGTAGGAATTATGTACTGTAGCGTCAACGTTGATGTACGTCGTGGTAGGCAGCTTTCTGGTGCCTCGTCCATCTTAAAGCTGCCGTCACAATTAGCAATAGTTGAGAGTTTTGAATGGACACCAGATGAACCCGCGATTATAAACCAATAATCCCCGCGAACCCGCTAATAATCTATCAACCGTTTAAAAACTTGAAAAGAGAAATTATAAACAGCCAAATACTGTAGCATCACACTTTTTCTTCGTAGTAGCAGCACTGATACACTGTGCGGTCTTCGCAGTACTGGAAAGTGGAAACATCGATCTGACATGCAGTTCTTTGTGAATTCGCACCAATGGCGTATAAACTCTACATGGTAGTAGAGCAGCATGACGCCTCGACCCACTTAATTGCTGGACGAATGCGAAATTGTCGGGCAGCTAATTTATGTCTATATATGCGCGGGGTATAGAGATAGACAGCAGTAACAAAGCCACACCCGAAGCGTTTGTGGTGCCGCCACCATTGCGATTCCGATTACTGTACTGTTATTACATCTGTATTTCCCCAGTTTGCCTGGCCGGCCGGACTGGCCCGGACATATCAGGCAGCTCATGCGGCAGTATGATTTCATATGCTTTGACCGCATCCCCTTACGTACCGAACCTACCGCATCACGATAATTACCGGTAAACCGACATATTATTTATTTGACATTGGCCATTGAAACACTAGTGAAGCGTATGCGCGATCACAAAACCTTTAATGATTCAACATTAAAGGTTGTGAACGGCACGAATGCCTCTACGGCGAGCGAGCAAATTATTTAAACCATTCTTCGAGAACTGCGTACTTCCGGCGTTCGCTGTCCGCAGCTAACTGTGACGCACTACTGCACTTTCTTGATCATGAACTACGTCCACACCCTTTTCCGGAACTCCCCTTCACTACTTGCACTTGTTGGTCCAAATCGGATTTAATTTTACTGTCCGCTTGATTTCGTTTACATTAAAATTATTTTCTCCAAGTTCCGTTAGTGTTTCGGAAAAAGCTACTGCTCTCAGTAAATGGCGGCTCAAAATAAGTGGGAATTATGTTGTATGTGCAGTCAGTCTCTGGATCCACTTCTTTAGATACTTGTAGTACTGCATATATTCACAACAGTATCACCTCCATATCTAATCTTTTTGTCTACGTATTGCCAAAATATGGTGCCGAAAACATGCATCGAAGTTCTTTCCCATTTCCGTCCATAGAATAACGTAGAGGACGAGAAAAGCTGTACCACTGAATTGTACTTGGGGTGGTGGACGGAACAGGAGTACTTTAGTGCACGGAGTCAAAGGTGCAGTTATCACTCTATCTTGTGCCTGTGGTCTTTTCTGTTTGTGCAGGCAGTGTTTTGAATGATAATCGTATTTACTTAATCTTAATATCAATCGGCAGAATAGCTGTAAAGTATGTCAGTGTGAAAGCGAGCGTGGTGGATTTTCGTCCGGCCAACAAAAGATAGGCAAGCGTAAATAATTCTTGCTTTGGTTTGCACCTTCAAAACCACACAATCGCTGCTTTAAAAATAGTTTTATCGAGTGCCATCTCTACACCAACACTTTTCCGATCTGTTAATTTCATGTGTATTTTATGAGCAGAAATGCCGACCGATGATATACTGAAATCGGAAGTTAAGTCAGATACTTTTGGAAAGGTGTGTCGGTACATTTATGGGGATGAGGACTACATTGGTCGAGGTACGTGTGGTATGGTTTACAGAGTGACAATAACGAATCCCGGTGGTTTTACCGGTAGCGAAACTATGGCGGTCAAAGTAATTCCGCTGCACAACGAGTCCGAAGTAATGGCCACAACGGAAAATTGGAACAGCTGGAAACGCCGAATGGAGTTGTTGTTAACTTTTCAACACGACCGCCTCATACATTATCACCAAATTAGTATTGCCAGGTCCTCAACATCTGACGGGGTATCTGTCAAACTCTTGATGGATTATTATACCGGTATGTTTTTTCGTTTATCTGTTTTTTTTTCGTTTTCTTACATCTTGTAATTACTGATTTTAGAAGGGGATCTGGCGGGCCTCCTGAAAACCGCAAAAATTGCAGACTTGCAAACAGCCCTTCGATATGCTATTGAGATCGCCGAAGGTGTGAGCCATCTCCACTTGCACAATATCATCCACGGTGATATCAAGCCGGGAAACGTATTGGTCCACCGGCTGGGCAACCATAACAGACTGGTGCTCGGGGATCTAGATGATTTAGTGCAAATGCAACAGAGTGCCACCTGTTCTGGAGACATTGGCAATATCCGTGGAACGCCCCGGTATATGTCACCAGAAATGCTGAAAAAATATCTGAGCTTACCGATGTTAGACAAAGTGGGTCGTAAGACCGATGTATGGAGTGTGGGATGTGTCATACTTGAGTTGATGGACAGCGCTACAGGGAATACGAAGAGAAGATTATACCGAGCTCCAAAAGGAATACTTGACATCGACGAAATGAATAATAGTCAATATGTTGCGCACATTGTGGACGGCTATGCGCCATTAACTGCTCTTTCCTTGCCGGTACAGCTGGCTGAATGCATATCACTGTGATTAAAAATTGCGAGTTCTCACAGAATCATGTCCGCTGAATTACTTCAGAATTTGCTACATTTAAGCATGCCGAATGAGCGAAATGGACCTCTTGAAGACATCGCTGTGGGTATTCGTTTCGGGTTGGATACCAGCAGCGTTGTAATGCACCGGGATGGCGGGTCAACAACGATCACGGAAGCACACCAGAATGATTTGGTAATTCCGACTTTTGTAGCCTTCGACCAAGCCACCGACTACAAAACAAAAATACTTTGCGGTCAAGAAGCAGTGGATTACCAGGAAATAGATCCGAAAAATTGCATTTACCTCATAAATCGTCTTCTTGGGCTGCAATTCCACGATGGAGATGCAATTTGAACAAAGAGACAATTTGTTGTATGATATCACCAATGAACAAGGAAGTTTAAGAATCACGGTAAAGGAGCGTGAAGAAACTGTAAATTATTCAACAGAGGAAATAACTTCAGAGTTCCTTTCGTATCTGATGCGTCTTGCTGAATGTGGGCCAGCTGTAAGCAAGGGTCAGGTAGAGAGCATTGTGATAACCGTTCCAACGTACTTTTCTATCGCACAACGCCAGGCCACAAAACTGGCTGCGGCCATGGCGGGGATGAAAACGGTGCGGATCCTTGACGACCCACTTGCTGCAGTCATGCCATACATTGAGAGCTTTCCCTTACGAAAACAAACGTCTTGGTGCTGGATTTCAATCGATATTACCTCGCAGTTTTCATTGTGAGAGTGGATAAATCGGTTATTAAATCCACACCGAACTCAACTCAGGTTAAACTGTGCTCGTATCATTACACTAGTTGCCTAGGGGAACACGATATCGACAAGCGGATTTTAGTGCATGTGAGAGGGATTATCGAGAATATTTACAGCGATGATTTAATCATTAACGAACCGTTTGAACAGCTCTTGATATCCGCATGTAAGCAGATCAATGGACCTGATCGTCTGGTCATAAAGATTCCATATACCTATGCTTGGCGGAAGCAGTTTTTCAACAACCATAACCCAGCCAATGCTGGCCACTACGTGTGTTGATTTATTTCACAAAATTATCGCACCAGTGCAGAAAGTGCAACAAAAAAGCAGGGCTGACACCGACCGATGTCGCGGACGTGGTCATCGTGGGATGTGGGCGGTTCGTTCCTCAAATCACCGATGTCTTAACAGAAATCTTTCCTGTAATGCACATACATGTGACGGTTGATCCAAAGACTGCCGTTGCGGAAGGAGCTGCCCTAGTAGCAGCTTTCAGTGAATCAAGCGAAGCTAGGGAAAAAATTGAAGTAGTAGAACGACCCGCCTTTCTGTTTATAGCGCACATTCCAGGTGAAGCACCAAATAATACGATGATGCGTCTACCTAAAGGAAGTCATTTGCCGGTGGAAAAAAGAAATGGAATGCACAACGTGTACCGACAATCAGCACTTCATTGACATTACATTCGTAATTGCTTTTGAAAGTTCCGAAAACTTCATTAGCGTCTACAGGTTTTCGGGTATAGCACCGGCTCCTAAAAGCCGCCCACGTGTGACTGTAAAATTCGCAATCGATCGCGGGCGAATAGTGACAGTTTCCGCGGTGGAAGGTCCCAGAAAGGGCCGGGAAGTCTTCTTGTGCGACGATAAAAACTTGACAGAGCTGTATTATAAAACGTTGGACGAGGGGAAGACGCAGAAGGCTAAAGAAGCTTTAGAAAAAGCATTGGACCGTGCCAAGGAAGATATAGCGCATGATGACCATATTAGAGCCAGTCGAATTAAAACTCTGACTATGTGGTTGCGTAGCACAGAAGATTTATTGTTGCCTCTGACGGATTACGAAAGGTGGTCCCAGATGCTTCATTTAATACTATCCTAGTCTATAAAGATCCGTGAAATTTTCGATGATTGGCTGTACAGTCTGTACTGCATGATGACGTCTTCCGGCTCCTGTATCACTAATTCACCCAGAGAAAACGATTTTGAAAAGAAACGAATGCCGATGCCACTAGCAAGAATAAATACGCTTCCACTTTCCAGTAAACTTACTCCACCTATTATGAAACGTCTTAGGACCTTGGTGAGCGCGTTTCGCTGAGTATTCTACTGTAGAGGGAATGAGGGATGTGTGCTAGCTGCTTTGGGTTTACTGAAGTAATTTGCCAAACAGAACTGAGTGTTTTCACCGTTTTGTAATGCAAGATGGAGTAAAACTCAGTTAACAACGAGCAGAGTTCAGTTTTTCATTAACGGGTTAAAATGTAACAACAGTCGAGAAATAAAAGGTCAGAAACAGAGGCGCACTAGCAGCCGCAGAACTAGTGCAAAATCATTCGCCGCGAATGTATACAGACAAGTATAGAAAATGTTATTCTGCACCTATAATAATCAATCCAACGCTCCCGTCGCACAAAACAGCAGTATGTCATAGCGACTGTTAGTATCTGTTCAGCAATTATTGAAAAAAGGCTAACAAAGACAAATCACATACCATGTCACTGAGTTAAATTCCACTCAGTTCAATTATTTTAATAAAAAGACAGTGAAGAGCGCCGATTCAAACATGCAGTGGATTATTCCCGATACAGATGCCGGCTTTCTTTTGCAGCTCCTGCAGACCTCGCTCACGAGCGAATAGGAAATACTCCAGAGCGTTTTCTTTCTTGACAGATGCCACCATCAGATCTTCGCACGCGTTACGCAGCTCCGGAATATCATACTTGTCAGCGGCGCACCACAGTTTGACGATTTGTTTCCCACCGTCTTCAGCAGATAATTCCCGGGTATACGCGTAACGGACCAGCAGCTGTAGAATGTCTCCTTCGAAATCGATGATGTTACAAGTCCCGTTGGCCTTCTCGCTGGTGTCATTCTGAAACATGGCGGCAAAGACCGGCGACTGAGCCGCCAAGATGGCGCGATGGGCGGGAAACTGGGTTCCCTCGCTAGAGACCAGCGTGCAATCGGTTAGTAGTCTAGTGTCCAGGAGGTTTTTCAGTGTGGTGCGGTTATTTATGGTGCGATAAGTAACAATGACGTGGATCAACTGTCCGTTTGCTTTATCTAATACATAAGCCAAACTGGGATTCTGAACTGCTTTGATGAGCCACTGTAGGGATTGAGCGGAATCCAGGTGTCCCGCTTGGCCAAGTGCGTAAGCATTCTCATTCACACATATTCCCCTAATGGATAAAATCCTGTTAAGCGAGTTATAGACAATTAAGAAAATTTGAATAAATATATTTTTAGTAAATTTACAGGCGCTGTATTCGGGCAAAAATTACAAAATTCTTATATTATATCTGTACTGTATTTGCATTATACAGCACATCGTCCTCTCTACAAGTAATAAAGATAATTTCGACCGTTGACGTTTATGTTTTTTATAGATAAATAAACTGATAGGATCATATGAGTCGACGGAGAAAATAGCAGGCTGTTTTAAATAACAGGATAATAACGGGTATATAATAAACAGCTGCCGAAGCAGCAGATTATTTAACAGTTAAAGGCTCAACGGCTGCTTTCTGTGATAGTACTGGCTGCCATCCCTTGGTGGGCGGCCGTGCTGCACCGGCATTTGGTTACGTCAGGAACTTTATTACAGATATGCCCTTGGCTTGAGTGCATCAGCTAACGTGCGCTCTCCTCGCAAAGGAGACAGTCCAGTTACGCCGCCGAAGTCACCATTTCCAATTTAACACAGCCTTACCTGGTAGTTGCTTCCACTACTGGAACGGGAGATACCACTGTGTTCTTGTCTTTCGTGGCCGGTAAGACGCTGATGGTCTGTAATACCCGGCCATCGGACTGCAGCACATGAATGCAAACTTTCAAAGTATGATCGCTTATCTCAGGATGATCCCGCTGTTTCCCGACATCGATATCAACAATATACGAGCGACACCCGACCCACATCGTGCTCTCCACAAATCGTTCGGTGGGGATTTTGTACTGCATAGTTATCGTATCATTTTTACATTCCGGCAATATGGGAGTCACGAAAAGCGGGTCCATGGCCATGAAATGCGCAGATAAACAACTCTGGATTTCGATGCTAACTCAAATCAGTAGTTTTGGATATACGGTGATTAAATTGCTAATATAGCACGCTCTTCTTTTAACATAAACGGGATAAACCTAACCAGAAACCAGAAAGCTGACAAAAAACTCTTACGGACCGTAATGTATACAGGGCAAACCAAGCTGCCCAAGTGAACATGCTTAAGACTGCTGTAAGGTCTGGTTTTATAATAATCTTGACTCTTGAGTACTCTTTAAGCGCGTTAATATTATGGAAGCACGAATGCTGTTTATCTGCAGGAATATTGTGCGTAAAGTATTTACTGGTTGCGTAGTTTTAAAGTCCATTACATGGCCGCAAGGGTCAGAAGGCCTGTGGCTTGTCGGTACTCTTACATTTAGTGCACAATGTCATCAAGGCGGATACCGCAAATTGCAGATGTAATTAACAAAACCTGTAATGCATATTATGTGCACGCGGATATTTAACCGATTAATGATACATCACCGATATGTGCACAGAAACGTCTGTTGTTTTTATTTGCCAGCCAGCCACGTAGGTAATTGTGTTTAACCGGGCTTTAATGCCTAAGTACTTAGAAAGCCTAAAATAATATGTAAAATTTTTGAGAGATACTGTAAATATAATTTACTGTTTTAGCGCAGCGCAACAAATTAAAAACTTAGCTTCTCCAATCCCCATAAATAGCCTACTTAAATGCGTAAACGAAATGTGAAAGCTTATAATTTTATACTTTATGGCTCAGACAAAAATAAGTCACCATCAGAAACACATGGTTCGTTTGTAATTCCGTTTTTATGCTTTAGTGGCGGCCATCCCGTCAATCTTCCGCTGCTCATCGGGTGTGGGCGGATTCTCCGGGCAGTCGGGCTTGGATGCGGTGTATTCGCATAAGGGAATCTGTTCAGCCAGAATGCAGAAGGGGCCGAATAGCTGATTGAGCAGATTGTCGATTTGTGCCGCTTTTCCGGGCGGGAAATCTTTGGGGTTCTGTCGCACACGGACATCCACGTGCGGTACGTCACACGATTGGGTGGACAGGTTGGGTTGTTCGCAGCGGTACAGAATCCATAAACCTTGGTCCTGGTTTAGATAGACGGTGCAGTACGTGCGAGTAGCTGTGAACGACGCAAAAGACAACATTAAATTACTGTGCAAATCGTTCATCTTTTTTCTTGTATATATTTATCTGCTCTGTAAATTAAAATCCTATACGCTTATTAGCTGACCTTTAGAGCAGCGTAATTAACCATTGTTAAGTGTTGACGCTTTTGCAATATAATGATACTTTGCCCATAAAAATAAATTAAATTAGTTGATGTGATATTATTAGATTTTGTGCAAATATTATGCAAACACTTAAATATTACGCAAATACGACTAAAATAAATACAACTGAGCCGTTGCTATTGTTTATTGTACGGCAGGCAGGTAACCCATTAAAGGCTAGGATCTATGCATGCTATTACATGTACGTACTGATGGGTCTAACATCCTGGTAGACATCCACAACCTGGATCCCGTTCCAGGCGATGAATCCCAAAAAATCCATACTCGAGCACGTCGTGTCATTGGACGTCGGGTACCAGGAAATGGCGGTGCGTTGCGCGACAGCAGGAATATTCGTCATACCCGGCATAGACGTGGTAGCCAGGATGGTGGTGCGGTATATGCGGTTGATCCCATTAACGCCGGTCAGCAGATGTCGGTAGATGTACCACGTGCCTTTCAACTTCGAACACCATCACAATCTCACCATTACCGTAAATGCACGTAGATATAAACATTAAGATAATTTTACATTACATAAGATATTTTAATAACTGAACTATGTACAAGCACAAATAATAGTTTGAGCGGGTAATTGAAGGGTTGGCGTACAATATTGGGATCATAATAGTTACGATCTGGGCCGCATGTCAGAATGGGCCGTGGCAAACACTGATGGTACACCGGTCCAGGGTTCTGACCGGGATACAAGGGCGGCTGACCAGGATTCGGGTAGGCCGGACCGGCGGAGTACGGGGGATACTGACCTAAAATTATGACAAATAAAGTCCAAAATTGACAAAATATTAGAAAAGAGAAATACTAGTGTCATATCTAGTGAAAAAACAGGTTACCCTTTAGTACTGTATAATATCATTATATCAACCTATAAAAACTGATGTACAGTGCGAAATTGCTTGCGAATTTCATAGGGCGCGGTTTTCTTGGTTTAGCAGCACATTTAGAGTAATTTTAGCAAAAATTTGGCCATACCATAGACCACTGCAATGGCAGTAATCCAAAAGGCAATCCCAAGGCAACCCATTTCCGTTAGGTTATACAGTGATTACTGGGAACTGGGAGTATATACCGGTGATTGCCGGTGGCCGCTTACAATTAATTCCGGTAGCCGCAGGAATTAGTAGCGCTTTGCTTATACTGTGCGTTTAGCAAGTAAAATTAAACCTACAATCAGATAAGTGGTAAGTTTATAATCACGCACATGTACGGGCGCAGACAGATGTCTGTGTTACTTATAATAATTTAATTGGGTGTGCTTAGTGTTAGTGCATGCTGTCGGTTGTTGCAGGAAACGTCTATGTTGTCAGTGGCATTTCAAAGTTGCCGACAAAATGAAATTTAATCGGCCATCTCAATATAAAACACAATACCATCCTTTGATCGGCAAGCATCCCTAGATAAATTACTTAACCAGCAGGTAGCACAAAAACGCGTAGCTTCTGTAAGGAAGGAAGGAGAATGTGTTAAAGGCGCTTATTACTGCCTTCTTTAAAGTAAGTGCAATACCATGTAGGTCCGTATTTTGTTTTCCAAAGACCTCTATACGGATTACGTTTTGTACGGAGCACGAAAAAGTACAGTGCTGCCGATACGTACAGCCCTTTAACAGTTTTAAGTATGCAGCGGTCCTTTTTCGATTGTGTGCCTATGGTACGGCACTTGATGCTGCAGTACTGTAAATTTCATTGAGTTTTCACGTTAAAATGTTATATGCTACCAGTTGTCACAGAACCCAAGTTATCGACGTTATGCAGTACAGATAAAATTAAAACAACTCGTAGTCTGGTTACTCTCGTAGTAATAAGCAGACATTCCACAATAAGAAAATGAACCACTTAAATTGCTTGCATTTCCACGGCATGTACAGTATGCAAGACAAAAAATAGGAAAATTTAAAACTGGCGCAATGGCGCTATTGTTCTCGCTCGAGGAGAACAATGGTTTCTGCCCCTTCTGAAAAGCTCGCGACGGCCCTGCAAGTATGTACCCGTATAATTTGACTTTTGTTACGTTAACGTTGACATCACGTTAACGCTGCATATGTCGTCAGATGTGTGATTCCAACAAAATTTCAGCGCTGAAAAGATTCCCCGTTCTCACCTAAAGCAATCTGTGATCGCGGTCCAACGAAAAAAAACTTGCTTACATTTCCATGGTTAATCAATGCAACCTTGGTCGCTACGCACGCCTCCGCAACGCCCTCCCATACCGATCTGCATCATTCACAAATGTTCCAGCGACAGGTTCGCCGGTTACGGAGTGCTCACGATTGTACGCTTACCGAATGGTGAGCAAAAGGTCATTCGCGGCATCGTCAATCGATGAGTTCGTCAGCCTTAAAGCTGCCATGATGAGAGTCAATTGTTTTTGCACAAACCATGTTCTGGAGTACTACTAGGCTGACCGGTGACTGTCTGTTGACGAAGTACAAAATTTATCGTTTATAAGTAAGTACCATAAATCATTACGCAATCCGTCATGGCAGTATAGCCTCCGTTAGGTTTAGCGGAGGCCGTATTTTTGTTCAGTAAATTTAATTTGCATCCGTGCGGCTTTTTCGTGGAACACATCCTGATTTACCTGAAATCATAACCGATTATACAACGCAGTAGCATACAATCGGTAGCGCAGCGAATCCGGCGATTATATACAGGTAGTCATTACAGCTTTGCCGTGGAAAAAGATATTTGATAGCTTCTTTGACAATCGCAGACTCGCACTAACTTCAAGTCTCAAATGTGTTTTCTTGCATTCCTTAGAGGGCTGCTGACCCGGGTAGAATTTGGGTGGCAGCCATCTTTCGAAAACGGTAGCTATCATTCACATTCATAGATCCCAACATCCATCAACCATGGAAATTCTGTTTGCTCTCATATATTTTGTTATACTTATCGGGATTGCGATTTACGCAGCATTGGTTTTGAAGAACTTTCATATGCGCAAGCTGACCTCTGGTCCCTCAGTACCGCCCGCGTCACGGTCAAGAAAACTCAGTGTCACACTGAAGTACCAGATCCCGGCTACACAGTTTGTCGGCACCAAGGGAGTTGATAGTCAGTGTATATACTATGACACAGCGGACGTAGCTGTGGAGAAACAACTGGACTACCCGGAAATCCCTGCTTCGGTATGGACGGTAACCATCAGGGCCGATTCCGGCCGAACTGGCCTTCAACTGGAATCTAGTGACCGCCAGTATCGCCCCGAAAGCCGGCCAAAAATTTTTGATTAGTACGTATGATGTTGCGGTTCAAGGAACAGTGAGGTAAGACCTTGTTATTTCTATATCATGATACAACACTTAACGAACTTAGAGGAATGCTGAAATACCTTCGTATAAATACAACTATCTGTATGTACTCGTACTTCCACTATTTTCCTCGTTTTAATTTCTTACTATTTGATTTCCATTGGTTTTGATTTTCTTCGTTTTGCTTAGTGAATGACGAGATACTCTGTACTTGACATTTCGATCATGAAAATTATTAATTTATCAGTTTATTACGAGGTATCAATATTATCAGTATGTTGCCAGTAGAAATATTTATTCATTCTCTGGATTATTACGAGGTATCAATGTTATCAATACGAGATATCAGCCTTTTCAAATTTTTGGTTTATGAGTATTTCTTAATTAAAAATCACTAAAATTCCGTATCTCGATAAACAACATAATAAAACATTTAGATCAAAGCGGATAAACGGAGAAGTTTTTTGCAATAACTTTTTCATGATGATGTTTTCGATTTTATATACAATAGTGATTTCACCATTTCAAAAGGGCAACAGTCTGGTTTAATATCCAGTACTGAAATTCTTTACCTACGATTTTATTTGGCAGTGCATCGGATGAATATCCCTGGATCCATGACAGCTTTCAGATTCATCAAACAGGATGGAAACAATGTCATGTGGAAACTGGCCCAGAATTAAACACTCTGTTTTGCCGACACTGTATCAGTAACCACGATCCAAACAGCAACACGCCACAGGTGCTGAACTGCTTTCCAGACCGCTTCATCTATGCCCAACTGACCTTTCAAGTATCTCGCCACGAGCAGACGGAACTGGAGCGTCTCTTGGATACCGGTTTGCTGAGCGACTGCGCACTGGTCGCCAACGATGGCCGTCAGTTTCCGGCGCATCGTGCAATTCTAGCGTTGCGTTCACCGGTGTTTGCCGCCATGTTCCAGAACGATATGCACGAGAAGACGACGGGGATACGCGATATTGCCGATGTTGATGGTAGAGCCCTGCGCGAGCGCCGAGCCTCGGCTCGGCTCGTGAGCGCTCGCGGCTCGCGAGCCGAATGAGCGAGCTTGTACCGCTACTGGCGCGAGCCGAGTCGAGCCGAGCGGTCGTTTATCGATGGGCGAGCGAGCCGAGCGAGCGGCAGTCAGAGGTCACGAGCGAGCTGAGCACTGCTTTCTGTCCCGTACTATTTTTTATAGAATTTCTAGCAATTTTCTTGCAAAAATGCGCGTTGGCTTCGCGCTTCGCGCGAAATAAGCTGTTCCAAAACTATTTTTTTTTCATAATTTCTAGCTATTTTTCTGTAAAAATGCGCGTTGGCTTCGCGCTTCGCGCGAAATAAACTTGTTTAAATTCATACAGAGGTGCTGCCATAACAAAAAAGAAGTACGTTTTACAATTAGTCCGCATATAACTTTGCTCGCGAGCAGTCTGAGCAGAAAAATTTGAAATTGTCTACGAGCCGAGCGATCCGAGCTCTAAGAAATCTGGACACGAGCCGAGCGAGCGAGCAGACGATTCAGCACGAGCGAGCTGAGAAAAATTTTACAATAGTTAAAATGACACGAGCGAGCGTGAGCCAAACATCTGACGCTCGCGCAGGGCTCTGGTTGATGGAGAGCTGTTGGAGATCATCGTCCGCTTTATCTATACGCTTAAACTGGGGCTCAACGCCGATTGTCGGAATTGTGGTTGGCGGCCGATAAATATGATGTACAGGAATTATGCATGGCTTGTGAATTTCGGATGGTCGAAACGCTTACCACGGAGAATGCCATGCGCTACTTTAGCTTTGCTCGTAAACAGGGTGGTTTGCGGACGCTGCGCCAAAAAGCTGGAAGACTCATCGAACAAAACCCACTAGTGGCTTAACTTGCAGTTTACTGCCATTCGCAAACTCTAATTTGTTGCTGTGCACTGGTAATCTTTTTTCGCTGCCCTTGTATTGATTGAATGTAATTTTACTGCAATTCATAACAATATTCTTGTCGTAAACCAATAGACGTTTGCCTTTCAACACATTAATCTTGCTGACACAGGGAAGACTTTTTTTATTACCCTACCATGGTACAATGCGTAAGTTGCTGGTGTTTGTACATAAAAATGGATTTGCAAATATAGGGCCTACTATCTAACGTATAGTTTGGGAAATTGATATTATGCCGTATTTCTTACAATCAGTTTGTACTTTGTAGGCACTACATTCTGTAGTTGTCGTGTAATTGGTGAGCCATAAAGCATTTACAGAATTCGAATACCTCATGATTTTATCATAACAGGCAGTACAGTCTCCTAAAGATTTAATGGGAAATAAGAGTTAGAAGTGCAAATAGGTAAATCGGATTTGTGCTAGCCGGTAAACGCATCGAACAGAAAGGAAACTTAGTGGTGTCGGGAAAAGCTGCATGCAGAATGAAAGAAAATGCGGAAGGTTAAGAAACGAGTGGGCTGGTGGTTGTAAGTACCTGTACGTCTTTTCAGAAACTGCGTTTGTATTGTAAAATTGTATCAGTATTAATGCTATTTAACGCTCAAGGCGTTAAATACCGTTAACGCCGGGCGAGTTTGTATGTCCCTGGCAACACATCCACGCCATCCAGTAATGACGTTAATAAATTAATAGAAGGAACTCAATTGTTTTCGATTCAATTCTTAACTATTAGTTCACAATTTTTCGCTAAAAAATGTGAACACACTGGCACACTGAATCGAAAACACGATGAATGCCAGTGTGCCAGTGTGTCCACAATTTTTCGCTAAAAAATGGCTCCTAAACCTCGGTCCGACGCGCCCATCGCACCCAGCACACGCAGACGGGGGATTGCTAAGAAGAAGTCAGAGCAACAATCTTCAGATTCCATCGATTTAGTTGCCCTGCAACATACTGTTTCTCAACTGCAAACGCAACTGGCTGCTTTAGCAGTCCAGCAACCCCAACCGCCCGCCCCAACCGGGTCTTCACCTTCAGTTAACACTCCGCCGCTGATTGACCTTTCTGTTTCGGAGCCTACTATGTCATTTAAACCACCGTCTAACCTGTGTTTACCCACACCTGACAATCCTACGTTAAAGTTACTGTCCGATCGTCATGGCTTCATCAACTTGCATAAACTTCTACCGATTAACAGAGGAGTCGAATCAGTATCCGATCAGCCCACGTATGTGCCTGATAACGACGGCAAACGGATTCCCACTACCGCTGTGACTAATCGCCGGAAGATCGACTCCTTTAACCCTTGGCTAGATGCCTTTTTATTTTTGCTCGTTACCGCGTCTATTTTCATCCCGGTCTGGCTCTGGCGCTGTTTGCATACATCGACATTATCCGTGGTCTATCACTATCTCGTCCCCTGCTAATCTGGCTTGAATATGATCGAAGGTTTCGGGACAAGATGAGTAACCGTGACATCTCCGACAACGCTTGGCTCGTGGAAGATTCTTCTGTTATTGCCGAGGTCATGCGCACTATCCCACTGAACTCCACGGGTCCTCTTTTACAAAAAGATATCCGACCGCCACCGCCGTCGGCTTCAGCGAAGCCGCCATATGGCTGCTATTTGTGCCGTAGCCCTGATCACTATACGCCAATTGGTGCCCCCAGCGTCGTAACCCGTCCGAAGCATCTACTTCCGCTCAGCGTCCCGTTCCCCTTCCCATCACCCAGCCACGTGATCAGAGCGCTACACAACGTGTAAATCAGCCCTTTCGTCCACCCCGCGTTGCAGTCTGCCGGGATTACAACGCTGGACGATGCTCCAACCCGTGCCCCGGTCGTCGACTGCACATCTGCGACGGATGCTTCGACGATTCCCATACCCGGCCTTTCCACTCATCTTCAACCTCGTCTACCAACTAATCCGTTCACTCCTCTTCGGCCCTATAAATTCCTTGGCTACCTACGTGAGTACCCGAATCGCGGCGCCGTGTATCACTTTATTGCAGGTTTGCTGAATGGTTTTTCCATTGGCTACACTGGCCCAAGTTTAGTTCGTTCTACTGCCAATGCGCTCACTGCTCGACAGTATCCAGATATAGTGCGTCGTTACATTGCTAAAGAGATTGAACTAAAGCACACGTTCGGACCGTTCACATCTCCGCCTTTTAAATTCTTTGTCAGCTCGTCTCTCGGAGTCAGACCGAAGAAAACTGGAGGAGCACGTTTGATTATGGACCTCTCCCGGCCTTTCGGTAGCTCCGTGAATGATTATATTTGCAAGAAAACGTACACCATGCGTTTTTGTTCTGTCGATGACGCAGTCCGTATTATTATCAAGCTAGGTGCCGGCGCCATCATGGCCAAAATGGACTTGAAGCACGCCTTCCGGCTCATACCTGTCAGGCCAGAAGATTGGCACCTTCTCGGGTACTGTTTTGATGACCGTTTTTATTTCGATGTTGTATTGCCTTTCGGTTGCCGCTCTTCGCCTGCAATTTTCGACAAAATGGCAGGTTTTTTGGAATGGATTATTCGAAACGTGTGTCATTTTCGGGATGCTCTGCACTATATGGATGATTTCTTCTTCGCCGGTCCATTCGGTTCTATTCTTTGCCAGTTAGCTACTGAGCTTATGACGTTGTTGTGTTTGGATCTAGGAATTCCGTTGGCGCCTGATAAAACGGAAGGACCCTCAACAAAGTTGACCTTTCTTGGTGTCGTCCTCGACTCCGTAGATCAAACCATTTCACTACCACCAGGAAAACTTCAAGACTTAATCGATGAGTTCACGGTGTTCTCCACCAGACAGTCTGCGTCTAAGCGTGACCTTCTTAGCTTAATCGGTAAGCTTAGTTTTGCTACGAAATGCATTCCGGCTGGTCGGATTTTCTTACGACGGATGATTGATTGTGCCAATTCAGTCCGCCTATTACATCAATCGGTTCACTTAAACTCTGAATTTCGAGCTGATTTAGAGTGGTGGATTAAATTTTTGCCACTGTGGAACGGTACTGCTTCTTTTATTGAGCCAGACTGGACCAACGCTGACAGTTTAAGCTTGTATACGGATGCGTCTCACACTGGGTGTGGCGGATGTTTCGGTAACCGATGGTTCCAGTTAATTTGGCCTCCTGACCTAATGAATCTGCATCCGCATATCACCTGGTTGGAGATGCTGCCAATTCTTTACGCGTGTAGATTATGGGGTACACACTGGCACAGCAAGCGGTTGACGTTCTTCTGTGACAACCAGGCCGTAGCGGCAGTTTGGAGCAAGTTCTCTTCCAAGCATCCTGGGGTCATGGCACTGATTAGAGCATTGCACTTTGAGGCAGCACGATATAATTTCCATCTCCGTATCGTCTATTTACCGGGAAAGAGCAATGCTACAGCAGATGCGTTGTCCCGTGACAATATCGAGCGGTTTTTCGAACTTCTACCGTCTGCAAATCGGCTTCAGGATGAATTTCCGTTCAATATCGTTGAATTTTTTGACGTTCTTGCCGCTCCTCGCAAGTGCCGTAATCGCCGGTTAAAGTATTGTTTGCCTTCTTATGTTATTTCGTTGTTCACCGTTATTAACAATGTGCTCTATTGCAGAAAATGCAAGCGTACTTAATGCTCACAATATGTCATTTCGTCCAGTTATCCAAACTCTGCTGCAAGCGCATTTATCATCTGCCAGTCAGAAAGTGTATCGCGTTGCATTGCGAACATTCCATTCATTTTGTAACCGTAATGGTTTTCCTTTGGTGCCCACGGATTCTGCAACCATCTTTAATTTCGTCGCTCAGCTCTTTTTGGATAAACTAACCGTAGCCACTGCGCGAGTGTATGTTTCGGCCATTATAACCTATAGCACTCTCAGCGGCTTTCCGGACCCTGTTCCGGATAAACGCCGCCTGGCGCTACTTTTTTCTGGATGGTCCAAAATCCGTGGGTCACCTCGCGGTAAGCGTGCCGGACTGACAGTCACTAATCTGCGTTATTTGTTTCACTACATCTAATCACTCCCGTATTGCATGTTCGATCGCATCATGTTGCAAGCTGCCACGATGATGGCGTTTTATGGATTTATGCGTGTGTCTGAATATTGTGCTACTACTCAATCCCGTTCAGCTTCCCACAGTCTTCGTGGTTCTGATATTTTCTGTGATTCTTATTGTCTTCAGATCACTTTGCGCAGAAGCAAAACATCTCAGCATGCACCTGTTGTGATATCAATTCCTTCCTTGTCTGACATCACTTGCCCTGATACTGCTGTGTCTCGTTATCGAGCGCTTCGGGATGCCCGTTTTGACTCTTCATCTCCATTCTTTTGTTTTTCAGACGGGAAATATCTAACTCGTCAGCGTGTATCCATTTTGCTTCAAAGTTGCTTCGGTCACACAGTGTCAACCCATTCGTTTCGAATTGGTGCAGCTTCAACAGCTGCTAACGCCGGCATCACATTGACCGATGTTCAAAAAATGGGACGTTGGACTAGTGATGTGGTTAACAGATACATTCAGCAGTCTTCTGTATCAAATTCTCATTTGTACAATCGTTTGTTATCATGCAATCTAATCACAGTTCTCCCTTGTTCGGTTGCGTTTTGTCGTTTCCGGTTTGGCCGCGGCTTCGCTTTGGGGGTGTTCGGCGCGGCTTGTCTCAGCGGAAGTCGGCGACCAGCGGCGCCGTTCAGTTGCGACCGTTCGGACATCGTCGGCTTTCGAGCACTTGCCCCGACATCCTCAAAGCGGCAACTGATTAAACGAGCCCGAAAGCGTTAATGTTCTTTATCATAAATGGCAAAATCGCCGAATTAGAGCGGTATCAGACGAAAGAAATTGTTGCAGTTAACTAGGACGCCATAGTGCCGGATGTGGACATGTACGTATGTAGCCGGCAGGAATGTGGACGGGTGGATACTGGATATTCAATGGAATCGCATCCACCTATCTGCCGAAGGTGGCAGATTGGTGGATGAGCCATCCACATTTCTGCCGGATCCCATCCACTTTTTTCGAAAGGTCATAATTATTTTAAATTCCTGCCAGTCTGCTTTTCCCATAAAGAAAAACCGCCGCTCGGACTACAAACTGAATCTTTTTGCGTTGCTTTGAGAAGCAGCTATATCAAAATCAAAGTTATACAACGTCAAATTTAAAACTGACTCTTGTCAGGATGGTTTCAAAAGTTCCGCAGTAGTCAACGAAGTAACTTTCCCACCGAAAACGTTGAAACTGCACTTGGAGAAAAATTAACAGGTGAAACAAATCTGAGCAATCTCAAATTTGATAACTCTTAATACATTTTGAGCAAGTATTTTACGTTTTTTTCAAGCCAGATAATTGATGCAGTTGCTTGAAGTATTGTTTTCAAAACTGTTCTTTAAATGAAACTTCAAATTTGGGGTAACGAAGACTATATCAGGTACAGATGCAAATATTAAGTGAGGGAAGTGAGAACAAGTAAGTGCGACACACTTCAGAATCAGCGTTGTTACGCTCATATTTCTTCCAGGTAGCTGAACACATGTAGAACTGGAAGATTTCTGCTAATTTTTTTGTACAGAAGAGCGGATTCCAATTGGGATTGAGTCCGCGAAGAGGCAGACGTGAGCTCAAACAGTGCACACACAACATGAACTGTAGTAGTACTCCGTCAGGAGTATGTACAGCGGATATGTAGTGTAAATGTGAAGTTTTAAAGTTTACTACTACCTGAAGTTTTAAAGTCAGCTGCAGCTAAGACATGAGCGTGTTGCTACTTAGAACATGGTAATTAAGCGATCTGGAAGATTCCCACGAGAGAAGTCTACATTCAAAGTACTATTTGTCTATGCGATTTTTTTATGGGTTTGGCATACGGAGAGGTGATTTGATGTGCCAAACAACATCTGAGTGGCAACTTAAGTGCGGATATATTCCTAATCTAATGCTCAGTCTCAGGAAGAAATGATACGTTCTAAACTGAATGTGCGGCACTAATGGCTATTGCCTAACTCTAAAATCAACATTTCTGACTTTTGCTTGACACTTTGATAATCAAGCGTGCTTCTGAACGTCTGGCTCTGCTGTTACGGTGGCTGTGTTTATTTCTCTTAACAGAAAAGTTAAAGGATAAAAAAATAAATTTCATGATGGCAAAGCAAGTAATGTTTTTAAACTTTGCGAACTTATCTACCCGACTTCATTTACGTTGATGCAAAGAGGCACTCGTATTAAAAATCGAGACATCAAATTTCCTATTTATTTGCTTTTCTGATTTACATTTTTTGCATTAATTGTTGAAGATCGTTACCTGAATTTTATGTTTAACATTTCTGGCCGTAACCTTTTGATTGTATGAAACTGTGCGCAACCGTTATTGTAAGTCTGCATCAGATCGGAAAAATAAAATCGCCATTTTTAGACAAATAACCTGCTCCGACCATCAAAAACGTTTATGAACTAGCAGGCAACGGGCCAAAATATCAGTAGTAGAGCTATTTCTATACCGCAATGTCCTATTACACACCGAATTAAAATTCAGGTGTATTCAGTGCAGCACAAATATACATGAACTTTTGGAGAAGGTGAATAATCTTTCAGGATGGATATGCGGACGAAAAAACGGATAGCCATTATAGCATGTTCATTAATACCGACAGAAAGATGGATGGCCTCCGTTAATAAGGTGAATAATGGCTTATACACATTTCATCCAAAGGTCGGTAGAAGCGTGAATGGCCTTTAGAAAAAGGTGGATGTGATCCGGGCTTTCATTTTCTCCGCTGTCAGAAAAGCCAACTCTACGATCAAAATTGTTATAAAAGCAGTCCACTACGCATCCTCGAATAAGTTATTCAAAAATGTATTATGCCGCTGAATCGTTCAACTCCTCTCGGTACCATTTTTTTCCACCACGATGATTAATATTAGCATGACAAACAGCATAAAGCAAGCACGACCAGCGTTTGGCAGCATTGTACTCGTATGTACCGGTAGATAACTTACAGATACTTCTATAACAGGAGTACAAGATAAGTGTAAATTAGTTTGCAAACTTACTGGGGTTTTTGGCTTCGACGGCGGATTCCTTCGCGCAAACGAAGCATCGGTGTGTTTGGAGGTCCGGAGTTTCCGGACTGTTTTCCGTGGTCTTCCTGCCCATGTGGATGTCCTCGTACAAACAGTTACTGTGGACATTTGTGTCAAGTATGTCATGTCAACATAGCAACAGAGTGAGATAAACCATACTGCTAATTATTCATGATTTCCTTTATTCCAGTAATCTTCTATCTCAGCGTGGACCACGGTCTGGTGTGATTCATTACTCCCCGTAGTTCTAGGTAGTAGGTACAGTAGTTAGTATTTTTATAAAAGAATCATCTAGAAAAACCTCAGAACTCATGATTGGATACCTGGGTGTGGTCTGGATCTTTCTGCTCTGTTTGTGTAAAAGGTCACGTTTACGTACTATACAACAGATAAATGCAACCACAGTGCATGTACTATGAAATCCACTCTGAACTGCGTCAACCAAATGAACCAATAACATCGGAAAAGCCTTGCCAACATGTGTAGTACCAGAGTATTATTGCATTGTACTTCCTCGAATAACACCACAAACTCGGAATAGCCATTTGAAATTACAATCATATCAAAAATTCGAAGGTTGTAATTGATTGTATGAAAGACTGTATCCAACGGTTCACTCACTAAGCAGAAAAATGGCAGTGCGTGTGCCCTGATGAAATACTTAACATCCGTAATTAATTAACGTTTTGAAAGCCGTACATAGTTTGGTCCGCGTTGGAAAGATTAAGGGTTAAATGAATTTTAAGTGGCTATGGCTACTAAGCCACTTACTACTTTAATGCGGCTACTTTCTATAGCTAATGCCATGCGGATAAATCCCTTCCGGTTTTCCAGAACAAGGGTATTCCGTCCAGGCTAGACTTCGAACATTTCCCGCTCCTCCGGGAGTCAAAACCATAAAATTGCCGGTGTTATTTTCTGCAATACATTTGATGTTCCGCTTGGACGCACTAGAGCAGCCGCCACATAGAAACGTTTCACGGAACAGAGGAAAAAGAACGCGAGCCGTGTGACCAGAATATGCAACCGCATCCCTGGCAATCGTTGACTGATCCCCAGACCTTCGAAGATGAACGCGCAACGGACATCGATGGCCAGAATCCCGTTAGGATGGCATGCAAAAATGTAGTTGTTATCCGGAGTAATCGGCTGCGGCGCGGTTACGTGTAAATCGGCGGAGAAATACTGATAGCAGCAGTTGGTAAAACTGCAGTTGCGTAACGGTCGCCGTGATCGTCCGCCTTAATTCTGAGCATCGTCGATCAGCATCCACGCAAGGAGCAGCAACGGTATCCAAAAGTATTTCGTAAATAAAAGCTTTATCAAAACAGGGTACAGAATGATCCATCCTCTCCAGCATAGAAATATAATACTCGTATTTTTGCAATAGTACCAGAAGATTACGGATAGTTTCTGGCTCCCCATTAATATTACCTGAGCAGTCATGCTTGTCGGGAAAAATCCTGGTTATAAGCCTAGATTGAATTAGACGATTTGCAAATTCGATTAACAGCGCGCTTATTGAGTGCTACATGTGGAGCGCATGCATTCCGGTATGTACGGGTATAAGCGCAGTTTCGGACGCCAGTTGATTGATGTTTATTGGATGATTCATGCATTTTACGATGTGAGTACATACTGTACATTCGTGCGGTATCCGCGTTATTTGCACCGAGCGCGAAGCGCGAGGTGCTGCAATAAGTCTTCGTCAAGAGCATAAAATTTGTCTGACGCCACGAAGAGCGTACGTCACGCTTTTCCAATTCCACAATCCCAATACCTTTTCGCAGTGGTACTGGCGCTCGTGCAGTAATGTGGTTCGCAAACCACCGCTAGTAATCAGTAATTTTATGGGCCTCAAACCGGTTTTCTGTTTACACAAGGTCCTTACTAACCTGTACAAAGAGGAAGGTAAAGTAAAAAATTCGGCGCCTTAGATCTGGTATGAAGAAAGGGTCTACATCAACGTCAAAAAAATATGCGCTTACCGGCTTACGTGGGATAAAAACCTGTATGTAGAGCTTCGTCCCGGTCAACAGCTTGTACTACTGCGCACAAAGAATCCGTAATTACCTCACTGCTTTATGCAAAAGAACGTTTTCTAGTTGAAATCGATTTTGTATGGAGACACTTCTCCTTTTCCCCGTTAACATAAAAATATGTTTTACTATCTGAATTACTGAATATCTAAAAGTGGCGTAAAAATAAATACCATAAAACCCGATATTAACGCCCCCGACCTTTATTTTTTCGAGAGCTTTGGGAGGGGGCGTTTAAAACCGCACGGGGCGTTATTACGGGGGGATGGGGCATTTAATATTTCAAATGAATATCACGCTCATGATATTTAAGTTTTAACTAGATTTGTATGTGTGGAAGGAATACTAATTTTAAAACCAAGACATTTTCTAGAAAATCATGGTTTAACGGGTGTGCCTAAATGGAATTCACCTAACTAACAAGATGTACCATTCAGACTGTAACGACAATGCTCTAAAAAAGCGCGGCACCGCAACTTATTAGGCGCCCCGGGGCGATAATTTTGGGGGAGGGGGCTTTTAATATCGGGTTTTACGGTACCTGTACTGGCTGTGCTGTGACCAACCACACAGCCCCATATGAGCTATTTTGTGGCAGATTCCAAGCGGCAGCCGAATCGTGACTAGCTTAGCTACATGCGGTATACGACGGAGATCAGTCGTAGCATATAGCTACTCTAGTAGCGTCCCTTTCGGTCGAAAAATTCCTGTGTAAACAAAGAAAATTGTGGCGGTCTACAGCCTAATTGGTCAGCTGTACTTATGGAGCTCAGCCCGTATGGAGCCCGTATGGAGCTCAGCCCGTACTACGTATGGAGTTCAGCTCACTGGTCATCCCATGAAAGCCAGTTTTATGTGATGTCGGTCGCTACGTCACTAGATTTCGTGTATACATACAAGTTGGCACCGCGAATCCCCTACTAGTGGATTTGCGGTATATGCAGTATATCCATACACAGCATACATACAGCATCCATACACAGCATGCATACGGTTTTGTATATGCTATACACACTATACAATGTATCAAAGCTTTGGGCAAACGACTGGAGCAGCACACAGGCGAAACCTGTTCCCATGAATTTTTACGGCAAAGATTGTCGCTAGAGATTCAGCGTGGTAACGCGGCATCTGTTATGGGAACGATGGAAGGAGCGGAAAAGTTTAATGAGATTCTGATGTTGTAAAAATGCTGATGTTTTGATATATTTTCAAATTACGTTGTACCGCAGGTAAAATAAAACAAATGTATACCCTAGTACTTGAAGTATAGACAAAAATACATTAATTATGTGGTTCACAGTACAACCATATCCTAATTCAGATTACCGAGCGGTGCACAGAGCCCGTTAGGGGAACGAATAACCAAGCAACCGGTACTGTACTGGGTACAGAACCCGTTAGGTAAGCGGGTGGCCGAGCTACCGGTACTGTCCAGTGGACGGGACCCATTAGTTGAGCGGGCGACCGAGCTACCGGTACTGTTGCTTCGACGAAATATGTTATTTAATAAATATCCATTGAGATCTAAATAAAGTAGCCGTTGACCACAAGAAACGCGGAGGCGAAGCCGAGGCTGTTTCTTGTATTATGTATCTTTATTATACATGTATCCAGTATACAGTACAACTTTTGCAATACTGTATACAGATACATGTATGATGTGTACGGATGTTGGCGTAATGGTTCAGAATTTCTGATCCATGGCGTGTATTTTCTTTCTCTTTTTGCTCTGGAATTAAAAAAAAACACTGGAAATGATACCGAGACAGTAAGCTAAAACGGTCGCACCTGAAGGTTGTACCATGGGGCAAACATTGTAGCGATATTATTTATACGAACGATAAGACCACCCAGTTATGATTCACCATTCCGTCGCGTTATGAATTCTGTCTACTTTACCGGCTACTTCTCCTTTTCACGAATTTCTAGAATTCAGTCTTCTACTCAGCTTGCTACAGCTTGCACCTTCTTGATCAACCTTGTGCTAAATCTTGCTCCGTTTCTTGCATTGCCGTTGTCTTGAGTTATGGTTTAATGGTTTATCGTCCGCACACAATCAGGGAAGGATCCCAATTCGAGGCAGCAGACACTCACAACAACAACAATTTAGTTGATATTTACTCATACTACGCATACAACACACAGTCTGGGTGCTGACGGTGCCTCTGTACTAACTTACAAACCCGGCACTTCATCATAAGAAGCCACGAAGCGGCCATATACAGACATACATACTTTAGGTGTAAGAGGGGATGTCAGTAGCGCACCTAGATAATCCCCTGTACTGTAATGTGCCCAACTAATTTTATCTCGCATTATTTCGAACCATATTACGTAATACGGTAACTGCGAAAAGCATAACTTCTGCGAACATTCCCGGCCCAACGCAACAAGCGCTAATAGCACCATACACAAAACTTAGGGTATCTGAACATGCGCAAACGTGCGCTAGTGAGCAGATTCTACAGCTCCTTTAACATTTTGCGGTGTAAGCCACGTCCGTATAAAGTATAAACCATGAATTAGTACCGTGGCTACGAACGTTATAATTATTGTAATACAATTTATGTTATATTGTAATAAAATGTTAGCGTGTTCAGTAAACATCAGGGTTGATTTTACCACAGAAAAAAATTTTAAGTCTCAGCTTATAGTTGTCTCGCATGTAATATATATGGATCCAATAGGTACAAACGCTGCCAGTGCCAGACTGCCAGCTATGTATCGAAGACCCATCATGACACAGTGCCGCGGGCAATTCAACGGCAGCGCTTTATACCCGACTTGACTTCCCTCGGTTTAACTTTTAAGGATGTTTAACGAAATATTTTTATTGTACGATTTTGAACTTTGACATCCGGAAATGGTTGGGAGCGAGACGTTTCTAAGGGGATTGTGCCTTATCACCAGTAAGTACAAATGGTAATTCTGATTGAAACATAGAAGTATCGTTACTTTTTCGCGCAGCTTTGGGAGAACTGGTGAAACTGAAGGAATAGGTGAATCATACTGGGCTCTTAGACGACAAAATTATGATTGATTTGCAAAGCACATATTCTGAGCATATGCACAAAAAATTTTACTCCCGCTTAAGCATTATTACTAAATAATTCGCGTTCCTTTAAATAACTGCAGAAGAAAATCTGCAGTGCTCCATGTGTTTAAAGATCAATTACAGTGGTTGACAAAATATGTAGTTGCTTGGAAAATAGTTTGTTGGGACCAGGATCCAGTATGGTAAGATGAATAATTATAGAGCTAAATTCATAAATACTGACTGTAACATAATACTGCAGCTGTCTTAAGTACAGATACAGATACAGGATGCAAGACTTAAACAATCATGAATTTGCAAAACTCGTACAGCAAATAACTGACTTGCCGTTCTGCTTCCATTTTCAGTGATGATGCTGGGAGTTCAGTCTTTACAACCACTTCCTCAAGAAAGTTCCGACTGGTGCGCGAACAGTAAGTACATCAGTTGTTAAACAAACAGTATCGTTATAATTATATAAATCACATAATTTAATTGTATTATGCACAGTACATGTATCAATGTTGTTCGGAACGTGTTTTTAAGTGTTTTTAAACCTGCTGTACTTATGGTTAGCGTAACTCAATAAAAACTTCATATTGCACAATATGGACAAAAATATAAAAATTAATAATATATGCAGACCGAAAGCCGTATGCAAATGCCTTTTGATCGTTAGCAACGGTGTTAATTGTAGGCAGTGTGGCGTCCAGTACACCGCCACCGCCAGCCGTGCCCACATCCTTCCAACTGGCTCCCTTTCCCACCTTCAACTGTCGGCCCATGAAGCAGGAAGAGTGTGATGACATGGCCTTACTTATGTGCGTAAAGACTGCGACATTATCGTTATTTGTTATTCAGTACAAACCCTATTTATCAATAACCATGTGACACATTCAAAACAGTGCTCCGAACGAAATTCGACTTTGAACGAAATTCGACTGAGCCGATAGTGGGTGCAATGATCATCATGAAATTATGCATTTATAGCCGCTTCCAGTGTAATGACCGTTATTAAATAATAATCGCTTATTTAGCCATACGTCCTCAACTTTATGCGTTTGACACCACAAGTCTTTGAGTGTTATTGTTTGGCTGGATTGCAGGATCCCTGAATGTGTGGGCTGGACGGTGGTGGACCTGGATCTCAAGCACCCCAATCGTAGCCAGAGCTTGTCAGTTTTCCGCAACATCAGTCTAGGTATTGCCACGGTCCGGGCGGATCGCCCAGTCCGGCTGGGCACGTATGACACCTACCTTACCATGACTAAGATGGCGGTGGCCGTGGACTACCACTATCTCCCCGAGGGTTTGTTCATCCACCAGGCCCTGGATCCCATCCGGCGCAATATCATCGAATTCACCATGTACAATTGCCACTACCGCTGTACCGGCAAAATGCCGACCCTCAATTTCTCTAGTCTCCTCAGCTTCACCATCGACAAATGCGACTACAGCTACCGGAAACCGTTAACCGTGCAGCGCGATGATTTTGCCCAGAACCTGTATCTGCGTTCTATCATATTCAGCGAATGCGTCACCATGGAACTGGAGCCGTATACCTTCACCCACATTCCGGATCTGCGTTTACTGGCATTGGAGAAGAACTTCTTCCGCTATTCATGGATGGAGGCAGAGGGTGCTCGGGATAGACAGTACTTGCGACTTCGGCATTGTGAATGCGAATACGCTTGGTTGCGGGATCTCTTCCGGGTCAATCCTGGATTGATCGCACCGAAAAGTGCCGGTCAAATCTACGAAGTTTGCCAAGCCGTTAGCCCGGTGGTAAAGAGAGAAGAAATCTTCGTGCCGATTGACTGCACGAACCCGAACCTTCCTGAGGACAAGAATAAAGTGGACTGGACTGAGACGCGCTTTTCCTCTAACCATGCATCCCGGCAATTTTTCCGCTCGTTGGTTTTGATAATTGGCGTTGTTTTATATGTGATGGTTTGACAACTGCATATGTGATCTTATTTGATACAGACCAATCCGAGTATCTAAAGATGCCGAAACAGCTATCAGTGCTCATAGTAAAATCTCTGCATTTTCAATCATATGAAAATTAATTATGGTTATAACTATTCTATTGGTAGTTGTATGCTTATTGCCTGTCTTGGCAATCCCGTTTTGTCCAAATCCATTATTTTTATTGAAACAGTTCATGTGCTGTAGGGCTAGCAATTCATCCAGTATTTTTGTCTCAAGATTAGTACGAATAAACTATATAGAGTAGTCACACGTGGCTAAACAGTAAACTGCCGTATCTGTATTTGCGTTGTACAGTAAAAGGCAATCCTCGGGCTCCGGCCTCGGTTTGCAAACGTCGAATCTGTAAAATTTTAGAATGAAATTTTGCTTTTAAATAAAACTGTTTTCGTATTTTCGAAACAGGTTTTATTGAATCTACCGAATTCTGTAATCTACCGAATTACAGAATTGAATCTACCGAATTCTGTAACACTCCAGTAATGACACGAACAACGAAAGCGTAATTAATGATTAGGATGACCTACTGCAAATGCTGCTGAATACAGCTGAGCTCACTTTAGGCCAGATCGTAGCGTACTTATAAATCCCCAAACAAAACTAGCTGATAAATTTAAGCAATTTTTTAACAATTTGTAAGCTGAGAAAGGCGAGAAAAACCTGCGGTTAAATTAGATATCATTAAATCTGTCGTTAAATTGGTCAGAGGCTCCCCCCTCAGAAAAATGCCATTTTTTGTTAGAAGACAGAATAAGTACATAAAAAGGTATTTTCACCGGCAATGGTTCATTTTTCGTGGCCAGAAACCAGTTTTGCGGATGCAGGTGTTGTTTGTGCTGTCAATACGAAACAGGAATAGGTATATTACATGCTAAGCATGCAGTACACTGCCAAAACATACGATCCTTAAAATTGCTTTTTGACCACGCCCACTGGATCATTGCCGGTGAGAATATTTTTTAAGTACCGTACTCTCGATGCCTACTGTCTTCGAACAAAAAACGAAATTTTTTGAGGGGACCTCTGACCAGCCCCTGGTTAATTATTATTTTTTATACCCGCGGCCGACCCTCAAGCGACCTGACCCAAATTATGTTAAAATAAAGCTTAAAAATTGACCACGCTCTTTTTTTTGTGTTGCATTTTGCTTTTATCGGCTTCTTTTACATCAAAGCAGCCGACAGCTAGTGCTGGCGGTCCTGGGTATTTCTCGGTCCCTTAATTTCGCGTCACTACAGTACTAATTGTAAGTGTCACCGGTGAATTCCCCACTATCGGTGTTTGTATAATGAGTGCTGTTCAGTCAGTGCATGTATATCACTGATCCTTTCCAATTCTGACCACCATTTCGACAGCACAGTTTATGGGCGGTACATATCGATTTACCACAACCAAAATCTGATGCATACGATTATAGATAACTGTACAGAAACTGCAATACATATAATGGTAGACAAAATTGTTAGCTATCAGTTATTGAGAACAGTATTTTGAATGCAAAGGTAAAGTAAAGAGAAGTACTTCGATACAAGTAAATACTTTGGACTGAGAACCGGTAAAGCCAAACCGTGACGTACCACATTGTTACGATTACATAAGCAAAGAAGTGCGACTTGTGCTAGAGCATTCATTATTCAGAACGAAAAAATATTAAAAGGTTTACGACGACGTCGCTCTGTTAAACGCCCATTGGATTCTTCGCGATATATTTCCCCACGCTTTGCTGCAGTTTTGCCAAACCAAATTTCCGAGCGAACGCATAGTAGCGCATGGCGTTGCTTTCATCAACGCCACCCATCATTCGACATTCACATGCCGCGCACAGCTCTTTCATCTCAAACTTCTCCGCCAGCATCCACAACTCCTCCAGTCTCCCATCGGCGGTGTGCAGCAAATCCCGTGTATAAGCAAACCGGACAAGAATTTCCACCAATCCCCCATCAGCCTCCACAGCGCCCAACAGACCCGCGCCTTTATCGTTCTTGTGGTTCTGTAGTAGTTCGGTCAGCATCGGCGACTGTACGGCCAAGATGGCGCGATGCACTGGAAACTTGCGGCCATCCGTAGAAACCAGCGTACAATCGGTCATTAAGCCGGAATCAAGCAGACGCTGCAGATCGTTGCGCTCGTGCTGCTGGACGCGAAAAGTCAGTTTGACGTGGACGGATCCGTCCATTAATGCCGGGTACGGGCGACTGACGCCTTGCTCATCGACAGCTGTTTTACAGCACACCAGGTGTGCTAGTTTGATTTCGTCCAGAACAGCTGCAGAATACGCCCATCCAGTCGGTCCAATGGTGATAGTGGTGCAGGTGGACGGGTCGTTTTCGGTAGCACTGCACCGTCACACAAAACATTAGGCACCATACCATCTCAACACACTACAACTGTAAGCATTGAAGCTGCTAAACGTCAAAAAATAGCCACCAGTGCATCGTTTAAATGCAGGTATTGATTTTCTGGGTAACAGGAAGAGAAAATGGTATGAACTGATAGGCCATCGCGTTCGGTTCGATTCACTAAAACTGGTGCGACTGACAAGCTTAACTCTGTTCGATCTGCGCTTGCAGTTTATGCGCAATGAATCATCTTTCGCAGGCTGTTTATCGATTTAATTACGAAATTTGATTCTACGGACCAGAAAATTTTTTTAACTCTCACATTAGATTTCTGTAAAAACAGTATGGTCACTAAAGCGAATGCTGCATTCGGTTCGGTTGGAAAGAGATCGGTACAATAAATGGTTTATTTGAACTGCTCGCTTAATTTTCAAGAATCTTACCAAACTTTTCCTTCCACCACGATTTCAGCAGGGCTGTTCAGTTCATTGTAATCATCCTTGGGGGTCACTTTGGCCCGTGGGGCGTATCCATCACTAAACAGCATATGCGGATGATTGGTAGCATACTCGGTGGGAACTTCCACGGTGACGGTCCACGCTGACTGGGGAATCTCCGGATAGTCCCACTGTTTCTCCACCAGAAAGTCTGCTGCGAACACCCAATGGCTCCGTCCGTAGGCAGTGTCGTTGGGCGACCGACCTCCCACAAACTGGGCCGTGGGAATCTGATAGGCAAAGGTGACGCTCCGTGTACGGTTACTGTACAGCGCCGACTTTGTAGGAATAGTGCATGGTTGCTTGGGTTTGTCACGGCTAACTGTAAAGCGCTGCAGCCACGACATGATAGAATGTTAGAACAACTGCAGTAAATAAAAAGCAAGGTGCACAATTTCTACTTTAAGAGTAAAGAAGCCGAGGATTTCACAAGGCACGCTGCGGAATACGAGTAGCGCTATGTCTTTGACAACCCAGTTGACTACTGAGCATTGCGATCTGCAAGGAATGCTACTCTACTACAGCCGGTTACAAGTTAGACTAGTGCAAGGTCATATCTGTTCAGTGGTGAAATTGTACTGGTATTAGGTTCACTATGTGTCGCCCATTAATGCTCGTACATGTGGGCTCTTATAATTCAATTCCCAACGCTTCACCGATGCAACCACTAACACGGTTAATTCGTATTGTAAAACATCTCTCACCTCTCTCCGATCAATAAACAACCGAATGAATTCACGCTGTCACGACGTCGGGCATCCTCTGAAATCTGACTCACCACCGCTAGTGGAATCGATTATTATCCGATTAGGGAAAAATGAGTCATTTTTAATGACAAAAATTTATGACCGCTAGCAACTTCCTGTTTTTTTATACAGACTGCAGCTCCTGCAGCCGATGTTGGCGTGCTAACATGAAATCACTCTTGGTTAATTCATGCGACCATCGTTGTCTTAATACGTACGCTTAACACCGTAACGCTGTCATCTCGTATCGATGTACCGCCACTTCCAACTGTCTTCCGCCCGCGCCGTGCGCTAGCTAGGTCTTATAAAACAGAAAACTTGGACCTGGATTACTTGAACTGGACTGCTGAACTCAGTTTTGGACTATTTAAAATTGGAATTAAGGTTTGTAGTGTATCCAAAAGCTTCGTAGTTTCATGCTTTATTAGTATCTTAGTTTATCGCGCCAATGGGGCATGCATCGTGTACAAGAATGACGCACACGCGCATTGTGGTGGAATCGATCCTAGTGCGGTTTAAAGGTCACCAGCGCAGGATCGACAAATTTTTTAAAAAGAAAATAGCGTATCGGAAATTCCAGTCATCGGCATCGATGCGCGAGACAATGAGCGGGTTTACCGCCTCAAAATTTAGCTGTATAGGGCAGACATCCGCAAGACCTGGCAGACTGTTTTATTATCGTTATCCTTAAAACTGCATTAATGCTAAGAAAATCGAATCACATTAATCTCTTAATGAAATGGAATGTTTTGCCCAATGGTCTTACCGGAAATTCCGAAATAAACCCTCTGGGTCTTTAATTTTTCGAGAGCTTCGAGAGGGAGTGCGTTTAAAACCGTAGGCACTTTTTAATATTTTAAAATGAATAACGCCCTCATGATACTCGTACAAGCTTGTCCGGTAATTCTGACGAATTAATACAGCGAATTTTACAAATTCACGTGTTACGCCAAATTCCATACTACGGCGCGCCACATTGTTCAAGCACGTAAGTTGCATTTGACTGGCTGGTGACTTGGTGCACGTTACTACATATTTTAATGACAATAATCGCAACTGCCTGGCGGAAGGTAGCTAGAAAGCGGTCTGTGCAGTAGGGGACAATCTAGCTGCAGAGCGCATTTAGGTAATGCGATGAACGTAGTGACGTGGCCATCGTATTAAGAGCAAATTTCGCGCTTGTTGTACCTTATACGTATGTACGTATGAAATTACCGGACAAGCTTGTACTGAGTTGTACTGTACCATGTATAAACAGTAATATTATTAATAATCAACCAGTAATAATAATAATGAACCAGCACGGAGAAGCCATGGATAAAAATGTGATCATAATTGTTAATCTTGTAAATACAGGAAATCCTTAGACTACAAGCGGCGAAGTTGAAATTTTTTTGTTTGTCATAAAACAGGGTCACAGCGCAGCAGTCCGCACTTGCAATTTGTTAATTTAATGAATGTTTCCTGAGAAGTTTAGCATAGAGACGCAGGCTACATTAACTGTAAAAGGTAGGAGAAATTCCAAGACAAACAACAGCAGCTAGAGGAGCTTTAATTCTAAATAAATGCAAAACACTCAAGATCCACCTTGGAGATCCCGACCCAAACGCTGCTTCGCTTGTGTACTTCAAACAGCCATTGGATTTTTGCCAATGTAATGCCCAACATTTTGCTGCAGTCTCACCAAACCGTGCTCGCGAGCGAAATTAAAATAACGTACTTTCCAGAAAAAGGGCGGTACTGCGCAAGTAAGCTCATGACGTAAAAAACAAACAAAAAAATTAAAATTTGGGTAGATGAATTTTGCAGACTGTAAAGCCGGAAAGAGCCCCCACAAATAATACGAGTACCCATATTGATATGACTGGTTGTATATAGGTAGAAGCACGCTAAAGTGTTATACAGTATCACCAAAAGGTCAGCATAGAATAGCGGTAAAGCATTTGCGACGGAGTATTCTACAGCAGTGTTAAACACCCATCGGATCCTTGCCGATATATGTTCCGGCGCTTTGCTGCAGTTTCGCCAAGCCAAACTCCCGAGAAAAAATGTAATAGCGCATTGCGTTGCCCTTATCGACGCCAGATATCAGACGGCATTCACACGCGGCGCACAATTCTTGCATTCCAAACTTCTTTGCCAGCATCCACAAGTCTTCCAGTCGCCCATCGGCCGTGTGCTGTAACTCCCGCGTATACGCAAAGCCGATGAGTGTTTTCAGCAGTTTCCCATCCGCATCCACAACGGCGAGCTGACCTGCGGTTTTATCGAGCTCGTGGCTCTGCAGTAATTCGGACAGCACCGGTGACTGTACGGCCAAGATTGCGCGATGCACTGGAAACTTACGGCCATCCGTAGAAACCAGCGTGCAGTCTGTCATCAAACCGGAATCCAGTAGACGCTGCAGATCGTGGCGCTCGTGCTGCTGAATGTGGAAGGTCAGCCACACGTAGACGTATCCCTCGATCAAAGCCGGGATTTTCCGTGGGTGACCGTGTTTATCGACAGCCGTTTTACAGCACATCAAATGGCCCAGCTTCAGCTCAACACCGAATTTACGAGAGCGGGTCCATCCAGATGGTCCGATGACGACGGTGGTACAAGCGGATGGATCAGTGTCGGATGCCCTAGATTTACCAGAGCAACTTTAGAACTGAGCACGTGTTTTATCGCGTACCAAACCAAGAATGCAGCATTTTTCTAAAATCTTAAAGCGGATTTCCAAAAAAATTAAATTGAATTTTTAGATGAACGGACTTTGGTTGGGTGAGAACACGGTCTACCTGTACGTAATTACATAGATGCGTATGCGTGGGAAATTTGAAGAAGATCGGCCCTTCATGAAACGTTTTGCGTACACGTTAATGCGCTTAAACGTTTTTAGGTTTTGTATAGATTTTGTATAACTTTCCAGTGAGATGTTTGATACTGATTTTATAATGGCTATGGCTATTTTGCCGCAGTATAACAATGGGGGTCTGAATAGCAAAATAGCCACTTCGTTTTATAATTATACCCCAAAAACGGTTTTGATGCTGATGTATGCAAATTCTTTGACTACAAAATATCGGATAAAAGGGCAAAAAAGTATTATGGAGTGCGCGAAATTAAAATTTTCTTGTACCGGGTAGCTTTACTTAATATTACAGGGAAGCTATTAATGCGCGGTCTTTGTGTAGCAACATGGAATCGTCAACGGAAGCGGCTTGTTGTTTGTGTCCGTGCATCGCAAAAGATATCAGCACCGTACATTGCACTGCAAAATTGAATTTTACGATTTTTGGATAACGGGAAAGACATAAAGGAAATGACGTGACAAAGTCTCCACATTCAGGATTGTTTGTCAGAACCTGCTGCGGAAGCGCACTTCTACAAGCAGTCTTGAAGCGCTTTGAACTTTCTGGCGTTCTATCTAACCTGATAACTGGCGTAGATTACTGCTGCGTGCGCAATATGCGGTGATGATAATATCAGCGAAGAAAAAATAAAATTAAGAAAAGTTCATTTACGAACCGGTATACAGAGTATGTACCAAAAATCTCGATCTGCCTTTGCGTAAGCGCACGAGGATGGTTTTTTACCATAAACCAACCAACGCACGAGGTTGTTTTATGATAGGATGGTTTCTGCGTAAGCGCACGAGGACGCACGAGATGAAACAAAATTAACCAGATTTTAAATTTCAAAAGTCGAGGGTCGATTACTGTGTACACTGGTTTGAAATTCGAACATTGACTATTTTGATAAACTAATAAATTCTAATTAAAACACTAACTTAGAACCGAGAAAAAACAGAATCAAATTGACTTAGCAAACGACAGCGGAAGGATTCCGGAAGCCGAACGAGAAATCTTTACATTTCACGGATAAAATCGAACAATTTTCAAAAAAATAACTTAAAGTAAATATTTGCTATTTATTAATTATTAATGTTAATTATTGTTATATTTGTTTATTATTTGTTATTATTATTTGCAACTTTTGATTAACTTCGAAAATAGTTTTACCTAACTTTTCCTTCCACCAAAATTTCGCCAGAGCCAGTCAGTCCGCCGAAACCTTTCTTGGGAACCACCTTGGCTCGTGGGGCGTACTTATCGTCGAACAGCAAATGGGGATGCCCCGTTACAGTATCTTGGTTAACGTCCAGGCTGACGGTCCACTCGGACTGGGGAATCTCCGGATAGTCCCACTGCTTCTCCACCGTAAGGTTTGCTGAGAAAATCCAATAGTACCGTCCATCGCCATCCAAATAGCGGAACCGCTTGCCCACAAACTGTGCCGTGGGGATCTGATAGGCAAACGTGACGCTTCTTTTGCGGTTGCTGTACAGCGTCGCCTTTGGAGTGGTGTTTGAAGAGGCTTTGCTAGATTTGACTAGGCCAAAGCGTTTGAGATTCAGCCACGGCATGATGGAATATTAGAACAATTACAACAACTGTAAAAGAAAGAGTATTTACTTGAAAACAGATCGGAAAACTTCTTGTAACACGAGGAAGAGAACCGAAATGTCACAATGTTAGCCGTTCAATAAGATTACATACGGTCACGTCGATACCGTTGAGCAAACTCACAGTTAACCACCTGCCTACTAAGACCAGCCCGGAACGTTGCTTGACTTTAAACGGTTGGAAAGTAGAATTGTGCTAAAGCGTGATATTAATTGTACGGTTTTTACAGTATAAAAACCATATAAGTACATGGGTGTATGATCTTTATCTTTCTGATTTCATTGGTACTGACAGCTCGCAGATCGTCTGTGGAAGTACATGGCAAGTTGAGTCCACAATACAGTACTTCTGTACTCACGTCTAACTTCCAACAATATCTGCAGAACCCGACTTGAGAAGTCCTTATGACTCCTGCATAGGGGCAGGATAATGTTTATGGTGTCGAAAAGTCGGAAGTACTTCGAATTAATGTTACTTAATATGAACTTTGAAATCTGAGTCAAAGCCAGTGAATGGGTGGACGCAGGAGGCTACCACGGCTTGAGCTGTAAGAAAAGTCGGGGCCGGAAGCCAAGACACAGCAGCTTAAACGCCACGCTCAAACGAGCCTTCGCCTCAGCCACCATTGAGACTGAACTCGAGCCTTTGAGTATATCGCGAACCAACGGCAAACGCCCAGACGGAGTCACCTTAGTGCCATGGGAACGTATATCAGCAGCGGCACAGGCCGAACGGAAGAAAACTGGGAAGTACCAGAACATCACGCAGGACTACCTGTCCCGTGCGGTGGGCGTTGAGACACTGGAACCACTCGGACCGGGAGCATCCCAGCTAATCACTGAAGTGGGCAAGATGATTCGTCAGGAAACAGGCGAGGTACGTGCAACGGAATACCTGCGCCAGAGGTTCAGCATCGAAGTCCAACGGCGAAACGCGGCATCCATCCTGGGAACGGCACCAGCCACGCTGATTTAGATCAAATGTTCCATGTAATCCGGCCGCCTGTTTCCGCTGTTTGTTGTAAATTCGTAATGTAATGTTTCTTTTGTGGATGTCAGATTACTTTGTATTCGCTCATCAATAAATACTCCTTGTCAAAGCCAGTAGAATCGACAAGACTGGTACTAGTGCGTTCGTATCAGTTTATAGCACGAAACTTGTCAAAGACCTGCAGATATTTTGTTATGCACACTTGACAGTAAACCGTTGAACATTCGCAAAATATTATGGATCAGTTGTGCTTCCAAAAGGGTCAACTTTTAGAATAATTCAGTCTAATCAAATTTTTAATTATGGTGTTCTTAATGCTTGGTCAATTAGAAACCTAATTTTAAGATACTTTTAGAACAAACAAGACATTTTTGTAAAACACAGATACCTATGGACGATTAGATTTATTTTTATTTTATGGACGATTAGATTTACGTTAGATTTTGTTAGGCTTGTTTTTTACCTTTATCCGAAGTATCGCGCCGCATCTCACGGGCTCCTCCACGAAGGTTACTGTGCAGAGACTGTGGGATACGCTATATGATCACATTAATCGTAACAATATTCGCAATACGTGTTGAATACTAAAATGATGTTTGCATGCGTATCACCTTCGAAAGCCACAGTATCCCACACTTTACTGTCGAATATCTTTCAATTATCCGGATAATTTTTTGGAATACATTCAGGATGCATAAAGGATGCTGCAGGGATAAGGTGGGATACGACAGCAGTCACAGCAGTGAAAAAAGTGGAGAATTCGGAGGACACACAAATGATGCGGAGGATTCGGCGGGATACGGTGGATACTGGTAAAAGCATGTGCCCGGAAAAATTTAACGTGCACTAACCGTGCCACTGGTGCAGATCAAAGTAAAACAAACTGCTGGATTGTGCAGAAACAGGATGGCTGCTTGGCGTCGCCACCATGGTAGTGGCACCGGTAAGATTTTCAGTCAATTCATCAACGATTTTACAGGTTATATTAACTACATTTATATTTTAACTGTATTATAACAATTCAACTTCGAACTGGAAATTTTTCGAGCAGATATGATTTGTGCAACGGCCACTCGAGTTCTGGCGCAAAGAGAAAACAGGTTGCTCCACACTGCAAGTGCTCCACTACGTAGAGACTGGGGCATGAAAAGTGGGCATGCCGTCGTACGCTTTACAGCACGACGTGGTTGCTCGGTGCTAGATTAGAGATTTGCAGTTGACATCAAGTATTAATATGTGACATTTTTGTGCCATTTTGTTTGTTTGACAAATACTTGGTGCATGTATATATCGTCCAGCATTTTTGGTAAAGCAGTGGATTACAGGAGTCAGAGTTAACAGTCAAAGAAAAAGCAGCCATAATACGACAAAAATGGAAAAGCACCAATGGTGCAGTGCATGCAAGAAGAAAGTGAACCATGTCGCTTCAAAAAATGAGTGTAGTTTTTCACACTGCCATTGGATTCTTGCCAATGTACGTCCCGACCATTCGCTGCAGTTTCACCAAACCGTGCTCACGAGCGAAAGCAAAGTAGCGCAGGGCATTCGTCTGGTCGAAGATGCTTATCATGCGGGATTCACAAGCCGCCGACAGCTCTTTCATGCCAAACTCCTTGGCAGTCTTCCACAGCTCTTCCAATTTTCCGTTGGCGTTATGCGATAGTTCCCGTGTGTATGCAAAATTCAGCAGAATACTTAGCAATTCTCCACTGATGTCCGGGATGCTCCCCACACCTTTCGCTTCCGTTTTAATGTCTGGCCACAACCCAGCAAACACCGGCGACTGTGCAGCTAAGATGTCCCGATGCACAGGAAACGTCTGATCATCAGTGGAAACCAGTGTGGAGTCTGCCAGAGCTTTTGACTCCCAGAGATGTTTCAGGTCGCTGCGCACGTACCGGCCGACGTGAAAGGTCAGTATGACGTAGATATTTCCCTCCAGAAGAGCCGGGTACTTGTGGCTGTAGTTACCCTCGCGATCGGGCCTAAATTTACAGCACAGTAAATCGGTCAACTTGACATCGTCTTTTGGGGCTGAGGAATGAGCCCATCCATCGGGCCCAATTGAGATCACGCTACAGCCGGTTGTATACCTATTGGACACTCTACGAAAAAGTAGACTTTCAGATAAAATGCGCTGTAACCAACTTACCAGGATTTGCCGGCCTAACTGAACTGCAGAATTTGTTATGCGGAATAAGCCGTGTTACATAAGCAAGCACTATACGAGTACAGTTGCCGCGAACAAGAAAAAAATTACTTGGAAATAATTATTTGCCTTTGCAAACTTTTTGACTTTATTATCTGCACTTCGTACAAATACATCAGTTCGCATTACATCATGATAATTCGAAATGGCCATAAAAAAATCTCTTCGGCAGTACGCGGTAAGAAAGTTACGTACATCCCGAGCCTGATCCGAAACCAACATGTACCGATATAAGGAGAAGTCAGTGGCGAATGTTATACATGTACCTGGTACCTCAGCCCTGTGGTTCCCCAGACACCACCCACCAGGAGTTTCGCGTCATGGCTGCAGAATGTGCAAATGACATCTATATGACTTAGTGGTTGAAAGATTGGAGCAGTACAGGTAGGTGCATATCTATATACTGTGCCACGAATCTCCCTTGGAGTACAAAGTAATTATAGTAGAGCATTGCCGCTCTGCAGTTTGCGGTAACGCAAGTTGGCAGCTGCACTCGTTTATGTGATGATACAGTAGTAATTATTATGCCGAATAATTTTCTCATAATCATACAATTCCTTCTGCGTTACTGTCTTATACACTGCAGAGCGACAACGAACACAATCATAGATATTACGACGCGACGTCGCGAACCGTGCAGACCGGTTTGCCGATGCATTAATTTTCGTTTGGATTAGCCGAGGTGTGAAGGGGATCATACATTATGCAGTATGCATCATTAACATGCTTACCTGATTTCTCCCACCACCACTATACTGTACGGACTGGTCAGGCTTTTGCAGTCCTCAGAGGGTGTAATCTTCATTATGGGCTTCATTCCAGAGTAACCTCCATGTTCGTTCCAGCAGTTCTCCACACAAATACTGACAGTCCACTGGGATTGGGGAATCTCTGGATAGTCCCACTGCTTCTCCACAGGGATTTCGTAAGAGTATTTCCAACGGTCATGCGGTCCATCATCAAGATCGTACACCTTCTTGCCCACAAATTTCTCCGTGGAAATTTGGTATCCAAGAGATACGCCCACCAGCCGACGATCGGGCAAAAGAGATTTCTTGTTCTTCTGGGCTTTTTGTGGTTCCGGACTGCCTTTCATTGCCCATGAAATACACGGAAGAATGAGCCGATCAAAAATTATCGCGAAGACGAAGGTTAATAAATAAAATACAGGACCAGCTCCAGTCCATGGTTGAGGAAGCACAACTGGCACAAGTACAACAAGCATCCAATGTTAAATTAAACGGTACCCGCCACACATTCGACGCAAACTGAACAGCAGAAAAATAATAGCGCCAATACGTTATTTAATATTTTAGTCAGTTGAATCAAGGCAGTACTCTACTCTGTAGCAGGGGTTCTGTATACTGTAAGTAGGTATACAGGAAATTAGAAAGACCCTTGAGTACATACAGTCTGCATGGCAGAATGTGCATGGCAGAATGGCAGAATGTGTGCCGATAGATCGATAAAATACAGCATGCCAGTGATCCGCTTGCGCTAGTACTCGTACTGCGTACAGACTCTACTTTCTATACCGTCGCTTCTTTATAATTATTATTAATTTTTGGTCTCATTGTGCCGGCTCTGTTTATTAAAAGCCTCTAACATGCACCGTTTGGACCGAAGCAAGCTGAACAACGGAATGATGAGACAGACAGAATTCTTGGCATCTACACAGCAAAGTGCAAGCACAACCATAAAGAAATATAACTCAGTTATCCTATATATCCTATATATTAAAGCAGAGCCGTGATTCCGGAACGCTCCTGCCTCCAAAACGTTCTGATTGGCCAGAACCAACCTTACTTTCTGATTGGCCGGAACCCGCCTAGCTACTTTTAAGCTTTTGCAGCCCCTTAAACCTGTGCTGTTACGCCCTTATTTTTACTAAGCTTCCGAAATTTGGTGCCTTTACCTGTAAAACCTTTGCTCGATAAACCGAATCCCACATTTAGCTTTATTCCTTACTAAACTTCAAGACCTTAGTGCTTTAACAAACCTGATAACTTTAATTACCTTAACAAACTTTGGGGCACCCACCCTTTAAGCCTTCGGTCACCGAAGGCCACGCGTGCGGTACCTGCTTTATTGAGCCTTTGGTAACCAAAGGCTTCTTAAGGCTTTGGACACCGAGGGCCATGCGTGCGGTACCCGCCTTTATAAGCCTTTGGTCACCGAAGGCCACGCGTGCGGTACCTGCTTTATTGAGCCTTTGGTAACCAAAGGCTTCTTAAGGCTTTGGACACCGAGGGCCATGCGTGCGGTACCCGCCTTTATAAGCCTTTGGTCACCGAAGGGCACGCGTGCGGTACCCGCCTTTTTAAGAATTTGGTCACCGAAGGCCTTTAGTAACCAAAAGCTTTTTAAGCCTTTGGACACCGAAGGCCTTTGGTCACCGAAGGCCACGCGTGCGGTACCCGCCTTTTTGAGGCTTTGGTCACCGAAGGCCACGCGTGCGGTACCCGCCTTTTCGAGTTTTTGGTCACCGAAGGCCACGCGTGCGGCACCCGCCTTTTTGAGCCTTTGGTCACCGAAGGCCACGCGTGCGGTACCCGCCTTTTCGAGTTTTTGGTCACCGAAGGCCACGCGTGCGGTACCCGCCTTTTTGAGGTTTTTTGGTCACCGAAGGCCACGCGTGCGGTACCCGCCTTTTGAGCCTTTGGTCACCGAAGGCCACGCGTGCGATACCCGCCTTTTTGAGCCTTTGGTCACCGAAGGCCACGCGTGCGGTACCCGCCTTTTTGAGCCTTTGGTCACCGAAGGCCACGCGTGCGGTACCCCCCTTTTTAAGCCTTCGGTCACCGAAGGCCACGCGTGCGGTACCCGCACTTTTAAGCTTTTGATCACCGAAGGCCACGCGTGCGATACCCGCCTTTTTGAGTTTTTGGTCACCGAAAGCCACGCGTGCGGTACCCGCCTTTTTGAGCCTTTGGTCACCGAAGGCCACGCGTTCGGTACCCCCCTTTTTAAGCCTTCGGTCACCGAAGGCCACGCGTGCGGTACCCGCACTTTTAAGCTTTTGATCACCGAAGGCCACGCGTGCGGTACTCGCTCTTCTAAACATTTGGTAACCGAAGGTTACGCAATATTTGTCCACGCTTTTAAGCGTTTTGTAAAAGCAGAATTTCGGTTTAACCTGTTTCTAGATACATTAACTGTATTCCCTTTTCAATAAGACTTATTTAGCATATAAAACCGTTTCACTTCGATTCGTTTATCAAAAAGAGCCCAGCCGACAAGAACCGCCTTTGCACTGCAGCGCGGCGCGTAAGCGCCGCGCGCTGTGCTTGTATTTCATTATGGCACAACTCTAGGGTAGGGAAGGCGCTACCGCATTCGTGCTGAACAGGGAGGGAGGAACATAGAGAGTATTGTAATGGTCTCTGTCTCAGCCTGGCCAGTGGCTATCATAAAAATGAGTTTGTCTGACCAGTTGGCTGATCTGCTATCCACAATCCACATCAGTGCGAGTAATCTTTTGTTTTACTGAGCCATCAAAGTAATAAAATCGACGCACTGGTTAGTGAAATCTGTGGTTAAATGGCAGGAAACTGAGGAAACACCGAATGACTGCAGATTCTATCTGTTGTGTGCTTAGAAAGGGGCAATCGGCTGTCTGTGTAGTACAGTCACAGTAAACTGGAGTCTTGGGTGGTTCAGTAGCCCGTTATTTTTTTCCCAAATGGAATAATAAATAACGCCGAAATTTAGTCAGCCGTCACTAAATTGATTTCGAAACAACCGCGTTGCGCATTTCGATATTTTTTGCAGCAGTATAAAACAGACCATGGTTTTTGAGACCTTTATTATTATGATAATTGGTGTTATTTTCGCAGTGGCTTCTGTTGGAATTGTGGCAGCGATCCTCCACGTCCAGGCAGTGATAATGGAAAAGTTGCTCACTCGTCCACCCGTGCCGTCCGTTCCTCGATCAAATCAGCAAAGGAAGCTCAGCGTTACCCTGAAATATCAAATTCCGGCTACCCAATTTGTCCGCACTACGGAAACTAACAGGAGGGAAAGCCATGTATCCCATTACGTAGCGGACACTGCCGTAAAGAAACAGCAGGACTACCCGGAAATATCGGCGCCGGTGTGGTGTTAAGAGTATAAATCATTCAACCAAGTCTACAACGCCCTAAAATTGTTAATGCCGGTCGTGCAATAACGTTCTAAGCGCTATTTACATTATTTTGTTGCCAGTTTGCCACCACCCTAATGTTCAATAACGCTCTAATTCTTATTTTGTGTTCCTAATTATGTTGATTTCACCTTATGTCCCTAATGCTTAATCGACCATAGAGTATTAAACAGCACTGCGATGCTGCTAAATTGCACTCTGTTCATTTGGGCTTTTCATCAATAAAATGTTGCCACTGGCTGCAGTTTTGTTCCAAGTACATATAGTGAGTGTTCGGAATTAGTGTCATCTCCCCTACTACCCACCATACCGGATAGTTCAATGCATAGCCACATTATACTCGTAGAGACCTTCAAGTGGCCACCTATGTTAAGTCAATGGGCGACATACCTTCAAGTGGCCAGGCTGCAGTTATTTGGCCCCAGAACCGATTTTCTTCCAGTTTTTTGGTATAGCATGTTCAGCACAACTTGCTCTATACAAAATACTTGAAAATTTTGGAATCGGTTGAACCGTTTTTAAGTTATTTACGTTGTAAAAAAACTTAACATAGGTGGCCACTTGAAGGTCTCTGCGGGTACTCGTTACAGTGGACGAAAAGCGAAAAAATGGTGAATATACAGTGCATTACAGACAGAATACAAGTGGCATGCAGAATCAGAATGCGTGGAATACGGTGATCAAAAAGGTGGACCAATTTGTACAAAGGGGCATACTCTATCGACTTGCGTTGTCGCGGTTGTGCATGTGAAACTAATGCGAAGAACAGGACACTGCATCTTGAGTAGAGTAGGATCTAAAGCCGAAACCGCATAGCACCACAATGCCAAGAAAGAAAGCAAAAATAAGCAAAAGAAAGTGCGCTAAGATCGATCGTATCCAGCGCAAAAACGCAATAAAAAGCCTTTGCGACGCCGTCCGTCTGTTAAACGCCCATCGGATTCTTGCCATTATATCTGCCCACGCTTTGCTGCAGTTTCGTCAAGCTAAATTTCCGAGCGAACGCGTGGTAGTTCACCGCATTCCCCTCATCGACGCTACCCATCATGCGGCATTCACAGGCAACGCACAGCTCTTTCATCTCAAACTTCTCCGCCAGCATCCACAACTCCTCCAGTCTTTCATCGGCCGTGTGCAACAACTCTCGTGAATACGCAAACCGCACAAGGATTTCTAGCAATCCCCCATCAACATCCATGGCGACCAGAAGACCAGCGGCTTTCTCGTTTTTGTTGTTTTTTAGCAAGTCCGTCAACACCGGTGACTGTACAGCCAAGATGGCACGATGCGCTAGAAAGTGGCGGCCATCCGTGGAAACCAGAGCACAGTCTGTCATATAGCCGGAATCCAGTAGATGCTGCATATCGTTGCGCTCATGCTGCTGGACGTGAAAGGTTAGTTTCACATGGATGAACCCGTCCATCAGCGCCGGGTACTGATGACAAACACCTTGATCATCGACAGCTGCCTTACAGTACACCAGATTAGCCAGTTTGGTCTCGTCCAAAGCAGCTGCAGAATACGCCCATCCAGTCGGTCTGATGATGATGGTGGTACAGGTGGACGGATCGTTTTCGGTTGCACTGCAGCCACAAAATTAATTAACCACCATACTAGCATTCAACGCATTATTTTGACTTCAAATAAGCAAAAAAGCGGCGCGCTTTACATGACTGAGAAGCCAACGAAGCGACGTCTAAAGGTTGCTCTTTATTACTGATTTATTTATATAGTAACAGGAAAACTCGGGGGAGGTATGAGCTGATAGTTGTCTTCGTATCCAGCTGGCAAACTCTGATGCGATAGCGGCGTCCTGTAACAATTGCTTAAGCGACTTCAATTAAACACAAATAGGAAAATCGATCACTGTCTGCCCGTCTGCCTGTATTACGGGAAGGAAATTACTTCTTTATTACGTCATTACTTAATTATCGAGTTCGGTACTGTAACTTCCTTCAGAGTTAAGGAGTCATTATTGCAAAATAGTGTTGTAAAATCCCAACAAATTATTGATGTTACCTATTTTGTGCTGTGGTTTTTTTATGCCTGCTAATTTCTACCGACGTATTTATTTTTAAAAAGCACCGGCAGCTTTCCTCCGGTTTAACACCAGACAAACCGACGCACTTTTCTAGTTGCTAAATTTGTTTAACCGTAGACGGGCTTTCCGATTCTGTTGTCTTTTACTCATACTACATTTTTAACTTATTGGTAAAACTGCTTTGCGTACACACGATTCGGTAGGGAAGATAATGAACTGAAAAATGCCAAAATATTCGATTGCTCTGTGCTCGGTGATTACCAAGCTTCTTACCTAACCCTCCCTTCCACCACAATTTCACCAAGGCTGGTAAGTCCATTGTAATCAACCTTGGGAGTAACCTGGACTCTTGGGGCGTAATCTTCATTCAACAGCATAATGGGACGATCAACAGCCATGTCGGTGTTCACTTCCATGCTGACGGTCCAAGTTGACTGTGGAATCTCTGGATAGTCCCATTGTTTTTCCACCAGCACGTCCGCCGAGAAAATCCAACAGCCCTTTCCACGACCATTGCCGTTGGATGACCGTGTGCCCACAAATTGCGCTGTGGGAATCTGATAAGAAAACGTGACGCTGCGAGTACGGCTGATGTACAGAGCCAAATTTGGATGGTCCATGGATGACTGCTTGGGCTTGTTGTCACGGCTAATGCGTTGTAGCCACGATTCGACAAAACCTTAAAACAACTGTGACAAACAAAAAGGAAGTTGCAAATCTCTGCTGTAAAAGTATAGAACCCGATTATTTCACAAGGCCAACTGCAAGGTATTTAATACGAGTAGCCGGGAGCGCCATGTGGGTGCCATTGAAAACACAACTTACGGCTGCCATATATCGGGGATGTTGCTCTACTTTATACGGCTGGAAATTAGATCAAGTAGTGCTACGGAGAAAACGCTAAGTATAGGTATTTATTAGGTACATTAGTGTGTCGTATCGTATATTATTGCTCGTTAGTGTACGCTCTTATGCCTAATTTGAAACGTTTAGCCGTTGCAACCATACACTCTTAATTAATTTAGGTTGTCACGTTTCGAATACACTCCAGAATCTGAATCACTGCCAGTAGAATCGACTATTATCAAACCAGTGAAAATTGATAATTATTGAGGACTTATCTTGTTAATGTAGCGGCTTGCCCGCCGTCGAGCATAAGTAATACCAGTTACCAAACGAGGATGAACTGAAGTTACACAAAAGCTACCAATGTTTCGGAAAAATCATGCACGTACGAATAAAATAATTTGATAACATGTAGTACAGATAATAATCAAGTCGGGCTTAATCCATGATTTGCAAACTTTCCGCAACACTATTTCATGTACGAGTACATTGAAATTGGGACCAAGGCACCACTGCGACCCTATTACAGCGTCATTCAACAGTGTGATATTACTGTATATGTGGAATTTCTAGATTTATTGAATCTTGCTAGATCGTAACCGACCGCAGAAACTCAAGTAATACAACTGACAGAACCATACGTTGCTAAGTACACTACAAACAGTATGGCGAAATTGCCAATAACCTTAAACCTCTAAACGCAGCACTAAATTCTGCAATGAAAGAAGCCATTACTGGAGATGAATGCGCGGTACTGCACATATGTATACTGATAAAAATATTACAGAAGCAGGGACGCTGCAATTTTTCCTGCCGAAAATAGCCGTTAAAAGTCGTCAGTATTACAACTGCAGAAGCTGAGACGTGCGTATATGCTAACACAATTATTAATTAGGATGTAAAACCGATACATAAAGCATTTACGACACAGGAGCAATGTTAAACACCCATTGGATTCTTGCCGATATATTTTCCCACGATCTGCTGCAGTTTCACCAAGCCAAATTTCCGAGCGAACGCGTAGTAGCGCATCGCGTTCCCTCCATCAACGCCATCCATCATTCGACACTCACATGCCGCGCACAACTCTTTCATCTCAAACTTCTCCGCCAGCATCCACAATTCTTCCAGTTTTCCATCGGCCGTGTGCAGTAACTCCCGTGTGTACGCAAACCGGACAAGAATTTCCACCAACCCCCCATCAGCGTCCATAGCGACGAACAAGCCACCGATTTTCTCATTCTTGCGGTTCTGCAGCATTTCCGTCAGCATCGGCGACTGTACTGCCAGGATGGCGCGATGCGCTGGAAACTTCCGGCCATCCGTAGCAACCAGTGTACAGTCTGTCATTAAACCAGAATTCAGTAGACGCTGCAGATCATGGCGCTCGTGCTGCTGGACGTGAAAGGTCAGTCTGACATAGATGGTCCCGTCCATTAAAGCCGGATACTGACGACTGACACCTTTTTCATCGACAACTGCTTTGCAGCAGAATAAATGCGCCAGTTCGATGTCCTCCTTAACAGCGGCCGAATGCTTCCATCCATCCGGTCCGATGGCGATGGTAGTGCAGGTGGACGGATCGCTTTCGGTTGCACTACGGTAAAACAGATAGCTAGAAGAGTCTCGCAGATTCTAAGCGTTTATTAGCGCTAGTTCCAATGCGTTTAAATCGCACATGGTAATGTCCCAGTGCAATGCAGTGTAACATCTTGCTCAACAGGTTCTGCGCAGAGTGAACGAAAGTTTCCGTGCGCATGGTGGCAGATTCATGTAAATCTGCTGCGAAAGCACGCGCTTCCAAACTGTGTTTAAATACACTTTTTACTTTTTTAAAATCGATATCATCGGATGATTGGCTTAGATTGACACTTATTTTTGGTGCAGTACAGTTTGTATGCGCAATCTCTGGTTGTGAAGAATAAATTTTAAAGTCTGTTTTGTGCCGATTTGTGTTTGTACTTTGTAATGGTTTAACATGGATCAGTTATGATTTTGTTATAATAAAGTCATAACAAAATAATTTTAAACGAAGAAAATACGAAGGAAGACATAAAGCAGACTTCGCGAAAGGCAGCTGATAAAATGTTAAAACCGACGAGAAATATTTTTTTAACCATTTAACGCCTAAATGTAAGGCTTTAGAATTTCTGAAGAAATTATGCAAAAAATAATGATATTGTTCAAGTTTCAAGCTCGATTTCAAATAATTTCAGGAAAGACTCATTACTGTATGAATTTCAGCCGTATGTGTAGTTGTAATTTCGAAAAATTTTTCAAATTAAAATGGCATTAGGCGCTGTCGCAACTTTCGGCAAACTCTGGACAGTTTCTTACCTAACTTTCCCTTCCACCACAATTTCACCAGAGCTGGCCAGTCCTTCGTAACCTTTCTTGGGAACCACTTTGGCTTGCGGAGTGTATTCATCGTTGAACAGCAGACTGGAATGGTCCGTTACAATATCGCCATCAACTACCATGCGGACGGTCCACATTGACTGGGGAATTTCCGGAAAGTTCCATTGGTTTTCCACTAGAAAATCGGCTGAGAACACCCAATCGGACCCTGCATATCCAACATCCCAGTTGCGTAATCGCTTGCCAACAAATTGTGATGTAGGGATCTGGTAGACGAAAGTGACGCTCCGTGTACAGTTGCTGTGCAGCGCCGACTTTGGGAGGTTCCGGGAGGATCGGCTAGATTTGTCACGGATGAAATATTGTTTCAAGTTCAGCCACGACATGATACTATAGAATAACTTTAACAAATAAACCCGAAGACAGTTCCGGTGGCAGCGTACACCCTTGTTAGTCCTGTAGTTCAAAATAAATCGGGCTTCTTCTGTTGTAAAATTATAGGAACCGAGTATTTGTACAGAGTATCTGTATCGTAAAGTGAAAATGTCAACTGCTGAATACGAGTACGGAGTAGCGCAACATCGGTGCCGTTGGAGACACAACTTCGGAAAATTTGCTCTGCTTTAGACGGTTGAAAATTAGAATGCTGCTGCAGGGTTATAATTGTGACTCTGTTCCATGGAGCAATCGTACAGATGCATGCGTGCCTTAAACAATAATATATCTGTCGAACCCGTCTCGATCGATAAAACACTGGGATAGCGGCAGACTTACATTGCCGTGTCAAAACGCCTTACGTTCTTCGAAATCTGAATCACAGCCAGTTGACTCATATATCGATTATTGTCAAATCAGGTGCCACGGAGCATTTTCGAAGACCTCCTTTGTTACGGCCAAATGCCGGTTAGCCATCGAAGCTATTATGGATCAATTATTCTGCTTGAAAATGTATAGTAGCCAGGTTTACAACATTTTGTGCGTATTAAGTTGTAGCAACGGCAAAATCGTGTGTGGCCAATTAGGATTTCAGTAGTATTTCTGAATTTTGGGTTCGGTATTGGTTTTTCAGTTTCGCTTTTTATTCGCATATTTATTTCAGTACGAGTGTTGTGGCAAAGTAACTGTTCAACCAAAAGCAAAGGTGAATGTTCACCCAAAAGCAAAGGTGAATGACACTGCTCAAACGAAACGGACGAAAACTTAACGCAGCAATACTTCCAGACGAATAAAATCAAAGTACTGATAACCGAATGTACATCAGCGGTTGGAACCGGTAAAGCCATTTACGAGTATCTGTTTCTTGTGTCTACAGTCAAATATAAAACCAAAGAATTTCTCCGTGCTCCGTGGTAATTAAAATATGAGGCTTGCAGTCTTGCACCATCAGAGAACCACCACTATATAGAGAAGGAGATTAATGAGAGGAATAAATTTCTTTCTTATCGGCGTATTAGATTAAGGTCTTAGCGGAATGCGCATACGCAGACCATACTGTGGATTTCTAAGCAAAGTAACGATAAACGTATCAATACTAAAGCATTTTTGTTAGATTAGAGCGTTTGAACCTGCTCGGGACGACAGTATGACTGCACAGCAAAGCTCGTATAAATTATAAAGTAACCTTGTAATAAGATAATTTACGTGGGAGTACCTAAATGAGGAGCGTACCACCAAACCTTTACAAGCATTAAACCGTTTAATACGCAGCACGAAAAATGAAAAGCGTTCAAGCGAAACATGTTACACGTCTTATGGTAATAACGTATGTAGTTAGGCATCCACTGGATTCTTGCCGATGCATCGTGCGATGCTTTGTTGCAGTTTCGCCAAACCGAATTTCCGAGCGAACGCATAGTACCGCATCGCGTTGCCCACGTCAACGCCAGCCATCATACGGCACTCACAAGCGGCTGCCAGCTCCTTCATCTCGAATTTATCCGCTGCCATCCACAACTCTTCCAGCCTCTCATCGGCCGTGTGCAATACTTTTCGCGTATACGCAAACCGTACAAGTATTTCCAACAAAGCCCCATCGGTGTCCACCGTGATGGACAGACCGGAGATTTTGTCATGTTTGTTATTTTGCAACATTTCCGTCAGCACCGGCGACTGTACTGCCAGAATGGCGCGATGCGCTGAAAATTTGCGGCCGTCCTGGGCAACCAGGGTACAATCAGCCATCAAACCGGAATCCAGTAGACGCTGTAGATCGTGGCGCTCGTGCTGCTGGATACGAAACGTCAGTCTGACGTAAACATATCCCGCGATCAAAGCCGGAGACTGGTGGCTGTGACCGTTTTCGTCGACAGTCGTTTTACAACACATCAAATGGGCCAACTTGGTGTCGTCTTTGGCTACTGCAGAGTACGCCCATCCAGTAGGTCCGATGGCGATGCTGGTGCAAGTGAATGGATCATTGTTGGACGCACTGCAAGAAAAAAATTTAGTGTCGATTTTAATAGAAGCAGCCAATAAAGGAACTAACAAGTAAAGTACCGCGTGTCGGTATATCTGTTAGTCTTACCTAACTTTCCCTTCCACGGTAATCTCATACGGGCTTACCAGTCCACTGTAACCGGCTTTGGGAGCTACTTTGGCTCGCGGAGCCCGTGCACCTTCCAAAAGCGTGTTGAGATGTTGTCGGGTGACGAGACTGGGCTCGACTTCCATGCTAACGATCCACATTGACTGGGGGATTTCCGGGTAGTTCCATTGCTTTTCCACCTCAAAGTCCGCTGAGTATATCCAATAGTCTCGTCCGTAGTCGTCGTGATGGGATGACCGCTTGCCAGCAAACTGCGCCGTGGGAATCTGGTAATAGAGAGTGACACTCCGTGTCAGGTTGCCGTGCACAACCGAGTTTGGAGCATTGGAGGGTGGATAATTGAATATACCACGGGTGAAACGTTTTAACCACGACATCATGGAGACTGTTACAGGTTGTGTGGCAGAAAATTGGATAGGATTTCTTCAGAATAGCGGCAGGAGTACAGAGAAGAGCGAAGATATTTGTACCACGATATTCAGATGTATAGTGAAGAAGAACCACTAATGACGGGGAAACCGTCTCTTAGAGGCTTATAGCAGCAGTAGACGGATTACGTCGAAAGACGTCGAAAGACCAATGGCAAATCTAGAGGAGCGCCCAGACGAAGCAACAATCTCGCCAGTAAAATCCAACAGACTGCTACAATATGTCAGGAATAACGTTCCTTTATACGAGTATTCCTGTGCCTAATGCGTTGAAGATTAGAATAGTGCCACCGATTGGCTCAGTGGAGAAACCGGATATGTAGACGATAGATGCTGCAGATCCTTCAGCCTCTCACGGCTTTCAAATGACGCGTCCAGCGGTACAAGTGCGCCAGGTTTAACTTACATTTGTGCGGCATCTGCAAAGAGTGCTCGGATCGATAACCTACGGAAACAGCAACATCCAGATAATTATTTACGGAGAACTGATGTTGCATCCCGAAATTATTCCCTGCAAGTGCGATCGATTATTACCGGTAATAAATCAGTAACGCAGAAAAACGAATGCTGTCCATGTTGATCGTATTTAACCCGGATAACCGGGCACGCGATGACCTTAAATTATTCCTGGCAAACAACTGAACAGAAGATATATTTATAAAACAGGCTGTTTTAAATACAATAAATCATTTTCACGGAAACCTTTCTGCAGAGAAAACTCAGGCCTGGGAATCAGTTCAAAGTATTCAGCTGAATTCGGAAATACGAAGTGTTAGAATCCCAGAAGCACAAATGCGCATACTGCAGGATCGCCTACTGCATGTACCGTACAATACGATGGCAGCCATCGTACTATTGAAGTACTGTTTCATTAAATTAAACCAAGAAAATACGTATTAAGCGTACTAACTTCAGCCGTGACAAACATATAATACAAACAAATAGCGTTTACACGGCAAAAATGCCAGCCATTCCGGCTCTCACGAGTAAATGTGAATTCAGTAGCGCAAGGATTGGTTTTGTCGATACTGTTCATGCAGGTTGTACTCGAAATATTATTTTGAAATTTAATACAATATAATACATGTACACATACGAGTACGTCTGCTAAAAAGCATTTGGTTCTCTGCTTTTGAGATGCACGACAAATTTTTGTTTATAATCATGTCCAAAATAAGCTCACTACTGGATAGATAACACAACACCGTGAACAGCATTAGTTGTGGAAAAGCATTTGGTTAAGTGTAGTGAAGCACTTTTCCAGTTTCACAAAGCCATCATTCCCATTGGACCACTTGGTCCACTGAATTTATTGACATATGTATTATTGACGTACAGTTGGCAACGGAACCGTACATTATTTTCCCATTTAATGGGAAAATAATGTACGGTTCCGTTGCCAACTGTACGTCAATAATTTTTACCATTGGAAATGCGCGACAACTGCCCCCGGACTAACGCTCGCCCTCGAGCAATAAGGTGGTGAATAACCACCACTGGAGCGGACACATGGGTTAGCCGGAAGCAGATCAGTTTGAGTGCTGCTGCCGTGCCATTTCCCGCTGTAAAGCACAGAGCGTCAGTTTGGTCAGCTTGTCTAAATTCTTGTCCTGCATTGTATCCACACTCCAGCGTATCTGGCCGAATTCGGAAACTATGCGCGGATCATTCTCCTGGCAGGATCTTAAGATCTAGTAGGGACATAAGGGACAAAACAAAAGTTAGTCGCACATTCCTGCTCAGACATGTTGCGGTGGAATTCTACTCTAGAGCTCGCATAGAAATAGTCAAAATACAGACACAGATCGAAACATCCGTTAGTTATCCGATCGAAACACAGTTAGCTTTTGAGCAACTAGCATACGGATCTAACTTTTAACACACTCTAAAATCGTATCCTGGTTGACCTAGCTATAGCGAAACAACGGTGACCTTTTAATTTTTGCCTACTCCATTTGCTTGTAAATACTTAACATGGGTAATGATGATAATGAAGATGAAGATTTGTCTAATTTTACTTTCGTCGAGCTAACCGATGTGTTACACGGTATCTTGGATGAATTATTCGCTGTATCCAATGGAAACACCAAACTGGGAAAACTCTTGAACAGCCACAAAGACGCCCTGCTGCAGATTCCATCGCTGCTGAAAAATCACCACATTCGCATCCATGAAGTCGCGTTGAAAGCAGAAACAGAACTGAAGACGGAAAAAGAGAAGCTTGCAAAACTACTACTCGAGGTCGACCTCCCATCGACACTGGACCAAACCCTTTCCCATGTTCCTCAGCAACCTGAATCTCGTCATGCAAATCGGACCTATGCCGAAGCGGTTAACACCAAAGCTCCGCCACAGCCTGCAAATAAAAATGTCCTGCTGCTGAAACCGAAGACCATAGCGCCATCCAGCCGCGCCCGGAAATCTGCAACCGAGATGACGTCATTCTGTCAGACGCTCACCAACGTGCTCCTGAAGGAATGGATTCTGCCAATATTACCCGCATCCGACCGGCATCCGGTAAGTCTGTACTTGTTGAGTTCAAAAGTAAAGAAGATGCTGAAAAAGGCGAAACCATGTTTAACCACCATGCCGATAAGCTAGAAATATCTGTTCAGAAACCAAAGCCGCGTAAGTTCAGGATGATTGTTCGGAGAGTACCACTTAGCATGACAACGGAATCTTTCATTAATGAACTGATCTCGAAAAACCTTTCCGATCACAGTGAGGTGAAAATTGTAACTACGCTGAAAAGTAGCAAAAAGGACCGCGAAACGTACGCTATTGTTATTGACGTTGATGAGTTTTCAAGAGCCGTTCTGAATGAGAAAAGGTCGATTAAATTGGGTTGGTTTCTGTGCCCTGTTATGGACCATTTTTATGTACCGCAGTGCCTAAAGTGCTGCGAATATTTCCATGTCGAGCGCACCTGTAAGAACAAGCCGGTGTGTGCTTATTGTGCGAAAGATCACATTTCTTCCGAATGTCCTGAAAATGATCAGTTTGATTGCATTTGCATAAACTGTCAAAAAAATGAAAAATTCTCGCAGCAAAAACCACATTCGGCCTTTGCCCATGATTGGTGTGACCTTTACGTTAATCTGAAAAATTCGAGAACTTTTTACAATTCTTATCGAAAAAACGGAGCATGAACCCGGAACTAGAGAGAGTTCTTAGCGATACTACGAATGTTACTAATTTCCCAAACAACAGTGCATTTTTGAAAAAAAAGTCGTGACCGTAATATAAAGATCCGTTTACGATGTTGTAACGTCAATAGCGTAAAAAATAAAAGAGCCCAGGTAAAATTGTTCTGTCGCGACAGTGATGTAACCGTTTTAACTGAGACGTGGGACAAGTCATCTTACCCGGATGCATGGTTCGCTGACCTTCGGTCGTTTAATGTTTTTCGTCAGCCAAGAAAAGATGGTCATGGTGGTGTAGCAATTGTTGTTCGCAAATCGTTGAATGCTTTTCGTAGAACTGATCTGGAAGATTCTTCTCTTGAAATTGTTTGTGTTGAATCTGTAACCCTGAATATTTTTATTCTTGGTTTTTATGCTCCACCCTCCACTTGTAAATCTTCCGTTCGCACTTTAATTGAGCATTTACGTAAGCGCTTTTCGCCGGCGATGTTTGCTAGAACTATCGTTATGGGTGACTTCAATCTACCTGATATAGATTGGCATAGCAAAACAGCAGCTATGCCAGTTAGTCGGGAACTGCTACGCGCACTTAAAGAATTTAATTTGTCCCAGTTGATTAATTTTCCTACCAGGGAATCAAACTGTCTTGACCTTTGTTTGTTAAGTACTAGCTTCGTTTACGAGGCAGCCGTACCCATTTGTCCACCTTCTGTCACTAACGATCATATTGGATTTCAGTTTTGCTTAAGTGTAAAGCGTTTTAAGATAAAGATTCGATCGTTGGCAAAATGGAAAATAAACAGCGGCAACATAGCAGAGTTTACACATGCATTAACAGTACTCGATTGGGCAAAACTTTTCAACATGCCAATGCCGATCAGCGTGCATCCATTTTGAAGAAACGTTCTTGAGTGTTGCTAAAACATTTTTCAAATACGAAACTGTTAAAGTACGTGTTGGTTCACTTGAGTATCCTAAAAGTCTGAAAAAATTGCTAAGATCGCGCGATCGGGCTTTTAATCGCTACCGTAAATCCCATCGCTTTCAAGCTGAACTTAAAGAAAAGTGGAAGTCCCTGTCTAAAAAATGTGAAAAAATGACAAAACAATTTGAAAATCGAAAACTGTATGAAGTTGCAACGTCTCATCGTAATAATCCGTCCAAATTTTGGCAATTTCTGAAATCAACAAATGATCGCTCAGCTATGCCTCCGTTACAGCAACATACTGGTGCTTTAGCGACTAACGACGTCGATAAAGCCAATATGCTGAACAACCAGTACTACGAGTCCCAGTCGAACTGCGATGAACATTGCTTCAGAGCAGATACGGATTTAATGTGTTCAAATAATGACAGATGGGAAATTTCTGAGCAGTTAATTTTTGAACAATTGGCAACGCTGTCCACCAAAACGTCGAGCGGAAAATTTGAAATTACAAACTATTTACTAAAAATTGCAGCTAAGTCAATAATATTACCGCTTAAACTTGTTTTCAACGCGGCTATTAACGAAGGTAAATTTCCGTCTGTGTGGAAGCTTTCCTTTATTACTCCTATCCTGAAATCCTCAGCCGATCGCAAACTTCCAGCCAGCTACAGGCCCGTCTCGCTGTTGAATCCTGTCTCTAAGGTCTTTGAACGATGTTTAAGTCATTTGATGCGCGATCATTTGAGTAAAAATCGCATTCTTGGAGACCATCAGTTCGCGTACCGAGAAAAAAGGTCAACAGAGTTGCAGTTGTTTATCTTCACAAAAATTATTAACGATTTCATAACAAACGGTATCGACGTCGACGCAGTGTTTTTGGATTGTTCAAAAGCTTTCGATAAAGTTTCACACGCAAGCATACTGTCCGCTTTAAATTCTATGAACTTTCCTAGCCAAATTGTTCATCTGATATCGGATTACCTAAAAGAACGTATGCAATGTGTTACGGTAGATAACGCAATTTCCGATTCAAAGCCCGTTCGCAGTGGTGTACCGCAAGGGTCAGTTCTTGGCCCACTTCTGTTTATTTGTATATTAAACTTCATTCTTAAAGCGCTTAAAAACGGCAGTGGTCTTTTTGTCTTTGCTGATGATGTAGTAATGTTCCGTCCCTTAGCAAAAAGCAATGATAGTGAACTCCTGCAGGAAGATCTAGTGTGTGTAAAAGACTGGCTTGACGAAAAACAGTTATCTCTGAACCCGGCAAAATCTGTTCACATCCGCTTTTCGAAAAAAACTTCTGTAAAATCGGCATTTCAGTATCAGCTTAACAGTGTACCAGTTCCTTTCAGTGAACACGTGAAATATTTGGGTGTTTATGTCGACCGAAAATTAAGCTGGAAAATTAACTGTGAAAATCTGGCGAAGAAATGTAATAAGAGAATCAGTTACCTAAACCATATTTTCAAATTCAGTGATGGTGGTGCCCGTATAAAGCTTTTCAAATCTCTCGTCCTCCCTATTGATGATTACTGTTCGTCAGTGGCGTATTGTTATTTTAAAACATCAAATGACTTGCTTGAACGTTGCCAAAAACGGTTCACAAAATCGGTTCGATTGGGAAGTGATCTCTCTAGCTATTCTGAACGGCTAGCTGAACTAAACTGGGATAACTTAAGCAAGCGTCGCTTAAAAAAGGCCTTAGAATTTATTTATAAGCTTAAGTTCTGCAAAGTTCCACTTTGTGAGCTAATGTTTGTTCCTTTGGAAATTCCCTTTTCTGCGCTTGAGTCTGTTTCAGGTCACACCCGTTCAACTGCCCGTCTCCACGACCATCCATGTCCCGTCAAACCGGCACCTACAACCATCTGCGGTACTACTGTTTTTTCGCGTTACGGATCACATGTGGACAGTTTAGCATCGATATGGAATGAATTGCGCCTTCCCCCCGAAGCTTACCTATCACTGACATCCTTTCAAGCTGCACTTCAGGATGTTGACTGGAGCAGTCTAACAGTGGCTAAACGACTGCTGGAGTTTAAATAACTTTGTTCCTGTTTTTGCATTAAACTTTTGCTTTCTGTTTTAGATCGCTTCCGAATAAGACAATTTTTGTTCTTCGTTAGTTGTGTACGTACTGCATGTTTAAATAACCCTCTTGCCGACCTACTGTCTGTTGCCTCGAGGGGGCTGTTCGCCCCGTTGCAAATGACATTAAAGCATTATTATTATTATATTATTTTATCCCTAATATCTTTCCCTTTCGCTGGAAAATGCTCCACTAGTGTCAAGTACCTGTGCATTATTTTTTTAAAATTAGTCTGTGTATGTCGATGAAGTTTGTTCTAATCGTAAATAAAACAAGATCCCGCTTTCTTTAAACTACAAGCCCATGCCGGAAACTGGATCGCGCACTTGGCCGTTCCAGCTATCTGTCACTCAGGGCCTTTAAGGGAAATGGCCCGGTACATGGTGTCACAGATGGGATACATACACTGAAACTTTCGCTTTCGTGCACTCCGAATCAGTTTTTTGTAATACTTTATATCATTTTAAAGCTAAATGATTTGTATACGTTGTTCTGAAAACCGTTTACGCGCACAACATCCGGTTGCCGAGATACGGCTTACTAAAATGGGTGAAAAGTTTAAATGTATTGTTGTGTAACAAAAGTCGGGTTATTACCCGATCTTCTTGAAACTTTTGTTAGGTTTCTAGGTTTCCTTTTGGAATTCTTAAGGTTTACGGTGTCGAAGAACATCATCCCAAGTCAGGATTAATTTTCCAGACCCACAGTTTTAGCGCCCCTCGGATAAACAGTTTTATTGGTAAAAACGAAAAAAACGTAGAACTACCTGGTCCGAAAACAGTGATACTGATCCGAAAAACCGATACGTTCTGCCGGGAAACCTACAAGTACATCAGCAACATCCAAAGCCGGGAGCCATGCAATGCAGTACGACAATATTCCAAATCGAAATCAAAAGACCCCACTCACCGTATTGATCCGCTGACGACCGACGGAGCCCGGCTCCTGCTGGGACACAGCACACAGCCAGTCCTTCAGCTGCAGTCGAGCGTCGTTACAATCGACCGGCAAACCATTTTCCAGTACGTCACTCACATTCATGTGGACAGTCATGGGCTCTTCACCATGCAGATCCAGGGTCTTCGCGCTTAATAAGCTGACACCGTACTTCACCGGCTCGCGGCGAAAGTGTTTGCCGGGACCGCTGAACGTTCATCCTTCCACACAACCCGGTTCACCGCGGCGACTGCGCTATGCATTATCCCGTCCAGACAATCCTCCAAATCCCAGTGAAATCGGTAGACAATAACTGTCATATACAAAATGGAGGCGGTCTTCGGGTAGGAGGAAGTCGATCCAATCGAAGCAGTCGCAAAGAGGAGCAATGTCCACCTGGTGCGATGCGTTGCTGATGATGACGGTCTGAGTGGATGGCGTCAGGCATTTCCACAAACATATGCCCACCAGGTAGGCCGAGCGATTCCACTCGGCCTCATCGGGCGTGCAGATTGTTCTGGTCATGTCCTGCCCATTGACGAGGCGCAGGTAGGCGAAGGACACCCAGATTACGCGGTGCTCCGTCCCGATGAGAGCGTCCCACAGAAAACACACCCGCCGACATTGAGCCCGCTGCACACTGCCCAGCATGTCCAAGACGTGCCGCTGGATTTCGGGAGGCAGAACGATTAACGATTTTGACCTAGCGACATCGTTAATGACGATCGACGGCGCGAGCGGTGTCCATAATTCGCGAGACTGCTGCAGGAGTCGGCTCCTAGCCTCGATGATCAGTTTTTCCTAACGAGGGGCAACGCGTGAGTTGAGAAACACCGCTAAGCGGAGACTAAAGACTTACCAGATACTGGTCTGTCAACGGTGACTGTATGTCCTCTTGCAAGTACATCAGCGTGCTGCCCATGACGCAAACTGGCCAGAAAGCGTGCTCCGAAGCCTCCACCGCCTCCTTCCAGGCGTCCCACAAGGCCGTGCTTACATGATTGCCGCCCCAGTAGTCCGTGGGCAAGGGGCGGGTGCCTGTGATAAAGTCGCACTCCCTGATGTCAGCACTGCCAACGGACGCGTTCGCAGGATCTGTTAAGCGCACGGGATGCGCACGCATCAGTCGTCGCTGCACACCGTCACCTACTTGTATCTCCACAAACACATAACGGTGCCAATAAATCCGACCGTACCACACTCTACCCGAGTGCCATGTCCATGGGCGGTCCGCACTAGTCCGCGCCAGCACTTCGACTCTGGGATAGTCGTCATCACAATTAGACAATGCGCGACCGAAAACCCAAGACGAATCAATAGAGCCCGAAAAGGTGTGTCCGGGGGGTCGACGGCTGTGGCGCACGGAGAGCAGCTCGGGATATACTAGCTCAAAACGGCGACCGGGACAGTCGAAGTCGACGACGAAGCCGTGGGACAGAGCGTTGATCACGCGGCCGTGCTGCAGCGAGCCGTCGCTGGCACGCACGTCCACCGCGTTCCACGCGTATATGTCAGGGGAACGGGCGGAGACGCTGCACACTGCGGTCTTGCTGCGTTCTGCTGGTGCGCACACCGGCAGAATTCCTCGGCGGGTGGGGAAGGCTATCAAAGTGCCAAGTAATATGAACTACTGCCAAGACGTGCTGTTGGCGACTAAAAACCTAATGCGCAGTTGCGCACTACCTACGAGTACTTGAGCAGGTTAGCCGCGCGAGTACAGTACGAGTAGAGTAGTTAAAATCGTTCTGGATCTATCCGTTAGCTGTCTGCGGCGGAAGTGTGACATTCAGTGCAATACTAAACCCCCAGGGTGGCGTTTCCGTTGATTGACACTGCGAAAATTACTTACTAGTATAGAAGGTCGTAACCGCCCTTAGTGCAAGCGAGCGAGCGTGTAAATGTTTTTGTTGTAAAAGACTTGGCAGGGTGAGACAGCAACCTAACTACGTAGTTGAGACGCCAAAGTAGTAACTAAGTAGTTACGCCAAAGAATTGGGATCGAGATTCAACGAGGAAATGCAGTTTCTGTACTCGGTACATTTAGCGACAAGATAGAGAAAGAAGATGTGTACTTCGTCTTTCACCTAGCTGAACGGAGATGATGTTATGGATGGTTGTTATTGTTAACCGATACTTTTGTACTGCATTTTTCGCTACGTATTGATCAATAAAAAGAGTAAATACAGTAGTTGAGAGTACCTAGCTTTTTTGTATCTTTTGGATATGCTGAGTTCGCTCCGATATCAGTTTGTTTTTGCCACCACTGCGATGCCGACGCGATACCATTATTGTTATGACGTTTTACGGAATCATGCCGATACGGTGTATTATTTTTAAAACGATTCCTTTAGCAAGTACGGCTCGGGCACTGATAATGCTATACCGCACATGGCCGCCCATTCCGCTGGTTCTCCGCCGCACCAAATTCTTTACTTTAGGATACTGATCTCATTTCTTCAGTTTCTCATTCCCAGTACCGATATTTCATTCTCAGTACCGATAAGACTTATACAGGTCACCGCCAGAGCCAGTTCAGTGGCTACGCTCAGCCATCCCGTTTATATCGGCTGGGAAGTATTCGAGCCCGTTCAAGAACCCCAACCCCTGCCATCGTCAGTTCAGTTCAATCGTTTTCACCAGATGAAATTTAAAAGCCACCGCTTGCGAAGACAGAAACGATAAATGATTTACTGGAGAGATTTTTTAAAAGCAACCGCAATTTACAGCGTTTTTTTGGCTGCGGATGCATTCGCAATTTCCCACAACGAAAAAAAAACGCTAATGCCGATGGAACCGCACTGGTTGCAAAAAACACCGACGGAGATCTCAAATTTCCTTGTCCAATAATTTTCCACTAATTTCCTGCGGAAACAATTAGCGTTTCAGTACTTCATTCAGTGCTTGGTGGCAGTAACCCAGGAACGGGAGTTTTACCAACTTTTTCTGTTTCCCTGAAAAGCAACTATTACATGCAACGCTTGCGAAAGCAAAGCGCCATAATTCACCTGTCATGAATACCGGTTTCTGTCATAATAAAATTCCTTGGTATGGATTACTATTAGTTTTTCTCCGTAAAGTAACAAAAATGTTTATCGATTAGGTTTATTTTATTATTTTTCAAATTAATTGGATATAAAATTTCTCTAAATGAACTCATGACTAATGGTGTAGCACAAAATGAGAATCTTTGATCAAGCACTCAAAAAATCTGCATTTTATTTACAAGAATTCAAATTTGAACTTTGATAGAGTTATCTTTTCAATTTTGTTAAATTTTGTAAAGCAAGGCTGAAAGAAAGCGAAAAAAAAAGAAAAAAGTCGTTCCGTTCTACCTGCTGCTTTGCCCGCTTCGCTACGCTTGCTGTCCCCGCAGCTCGGCTTCGCTTCGGCTCCGCTTTCGATTTCCTTAGAAAAAGTTACTCGCTACTGTACAGTATCATCGCGAAAAGTGAATGTTTAAATTGAACCGTAAACAAAACCTTTTCTGAAGCAAAGGATGTAATAATCTTTGGTTTTACTTGCTGCTCCGCTCGCTACGCTTCGCTTGCTCACGCCGCAGCTCGGCGTCGCCTTCGGCTCCGCCTTCGATTTCCGTACAAACGGTTATTCGCTTCCGTATCATCGCATTAATGGAACGTTTGAACTACACCGTAAAAAAATCTTTTTAGAAGAAAGAAGAATCGATCCCTTTGGTTTTACTTGCTGTTCCGCTCGCCACGCTGCGCTTTCTGGGGCCGCAGCTCGGCGTTGCCTCTGGCTAAGCCTTCAGTTTCAACAGCAAGGGTGACGGCAATCCGTTAACAATAGTTGTTACGGTAGCTCTTACCGTGATAGAAACTGAGGTGGTTACGGTAACTTGTTACAGTTATGGTAGCGTAACATATATTATTGGTAACGCTTAATTAGAGTGGTAAAAGCTCGTAACGCGTTACCATGAGTCATTACAAAATGAATGGGGCTCAATTGGTCCTGTAAAGTAAGTGCAAATGTAGGTAAAAATGCCCCCGTGGTTCCCGGCAAGTCGGTTTTCCAAAAACGAACCAACTGGGGCGGGCAAAATTTTCGGACCGGGTCCAAGAAAACGGGCTCTCCATACTATATGTATGGCGGGTTCGTGAAAAATGCCCCGGTGGTTCCCCGCATGTCGGTTCCCCAAAAACGCACCAACCGGGGCGGGCAAAATTTCCGGACCGGGTCCAAGAAAACGGGCTCTCCATACTATATGTATGGCGGGTTCGTGAAAACTGCCCCGGTGGTTCCCGGCATGTCGGTTCCCCTAAAACGCACCAACTGGCGCGGGCAAAATTTCCGGACCGGGTCCAAAAAAACGGACCCTCCATACTATATGTATGGCGGGTTCGTGAAAAATGCCCCGGTGGTTCCCGGCATGTCGGTTCTCCAAAAACGCACCAACCGGGGCAGGCAAAATTTCCGGACCGGGTAAAAAAAAACGGGCTCTCCATACTATATGTATGGCGGGTTCGTGAAAAATGCCCCGGTGGTTCCCCGCATGTCGGTTCCCCAAAAACGCACCAACCGGGGCGGGCAAAATTTCCGGACCGGGTCCAAGAAAACGGGCTCTCCATACTATATGTATGGCGGGTTCGTGAAAACTGCCCCCGTGGTTCCCGGCATGTCGGTTCCCCTAAAACGCACCACCTGGGGCGGGCAAAATTTCCGGACCGGGTCCAAAAAAACGGACCCTCCATACTATATGTATGGCGGGTTCGTGAAAAATGCCCCGGTGGTTCCCGGCATGTCGGTTCCCCAAAAACGCACCAACCGGGGCAGGCAAAATTTCCGGACCGGGTCCAAAAAAACGGGATCTCCATACTATATGTATGGCGGGTTCGTGAAAAATGCCCCGGTGGTTCCCGGCATGTCGGTTCCCCAAAAACGCACCAACCGGGGCAGGCAAAATTTCCGGACTGGGTCCAAAAAAACGGGCCCTCCATACTATATGTATGGCGGGTTCGTGAAAAATGCCCCGGTGGTTTCCGGCATGTCGGTTCCCCAAAAACGCACCAACTGAGGCGGGCAAAATTCTCGGACCGGGTTCTAAAAAACCGGCTGTAATGTAGTGCAGTGGCTACGCGCCCTTGCGCGTAGCAACATTATATATTTGTGACCTGTAGAGGATGGAATATTCTGTTGTGTTCTTGATTATACATTTAGTATCTATCCGGCCAGTACACAGAAGCCCAATAAAACCGGTGCTTCAATACGTGACAATTGGCGTGAAGTGTGTAGTATTCATTGAACTTTAAGTGGGAAGAGAGAAGTGAGCGTAAGTTAAGCGTAACAATGGCGACTTTAACGGATCGACTGGCGAAGTTTAATCCGGAAACGATGGATTATAAAGCGTGGAAGTTCTTGTTTGATAATTACGTTGCCCTGACGGATCTTCATACCGATAAGCACCGCCCTTTGCTGATCAACAGCCTGGACACCAAAGCCTTACAGCTTCTCGTGTCCATGTGCAAGCCGAAAATGCCGTCGGATTTCACGTTGGGAGAATTGCTGACGAAGCTGGAAACGGCATACGCGCCGTACACCAACCAGATCACAGAATGGGCACTATTCTTCAGCCTTCGTCAAGGTGAAAGTGAAAGCCTGGTCGATTTTGCGACACGGATGCGGGACAAGACCATCCTGTGTGATTTCCCTAGCACTGTTCTTGAAAAGAATTTGTGGGCTGTCCTAGTGGCGGGAATACGAAGCGACGCAACCAGGAGGTATTTGATGTTGTCGGAATTGAAAACATTCGACGCCGCCCTGCAGCTGGCCATCAAGTTTGAGACAAGCGTAAAGGAAGCCAAAAAGAATAATGTCGAAGACGAATCGGTGAACAGAATTGCAAAGAGAGACGCTAAAGAGAAGAAAGACGAGAAAAGTGAACGCCGTAAGGAGACAAAGAAAGGAAGTGATGAAGAGGAAAGTGACGAAGAGGGCGCGTCCCGGCGCAAGTGTAAGCGGTGTGGTTCATGGCGCCACACACCGGATGAATGCTGGTACCGGAACACTCGTTGCAATCATTGCGGAAATAAAGGTCATATCGAAAGAGCCTGCCAGCAAAAGAGAAGTGAAGAACGAAAGAAGGATAAAATCAGCACGGTTTTTAATGTTGAAGAAGATTATTTTGATATTTTGCCCTGAAGTTTTTCACTTCATTTTTCCGGTGAAGGTGTAATGTAGTGCAGTGGCTACGCGCCCTTGCGCGTAGCAACATTATATATTTGTGACCTGTAGAGGATGGAATATTCTGTTGTGTTCTTGATTATACATTTAGTATCTATCCGGCCAGTACACAGAAGCCCAATAAAACCGGTGCTTCAATACGTGACACCGGCCCTCCATACTGTTTGTATGGCGGGTTCGTGAAGAATGCCCCGGTGGTTCCCCGCATGTCGGTTCCCCAAAAACGCACCAACCGGGGCGGGCAAAATTTCCGGACCGTGTCCAAAAAAACGGGCTCTCCATACTATATGTATGGCGGGTTAGTGAAAACTGCCCCGGTGGTTCCCGGCATGTCGGTTCCCCAAAAACGCACCAACCGGGGCGGGCAAAATTTCCGGACCGGGTCCAAAAAAACGGGTTCTCCATACTATATGTATGGCGGGTTCGTGAAAAATGCCCCGGTGGTTCCCCGCACGTCGGTTCCCCAAAAACGCACCAACCGGGGCGGGCAAAATTTCCGGACCGGGTCCAAAAAAACGGGCCCTCCATACTGGTTCGTGAAAAATGCCCCGGTGGTTCCCCGCATGTCGGTTCCCCAAAAACGCACCAACCGGGGCGGGCAAAATTTCCGGACCGGGTCTAAAAAAACGGGCCCTCCATACTATATGTATGGCGGGTTCGTTAAAAATGCCCCGGTGGTTCCCCACATGTCGGTTCCCCAAAAACGCACCAACTGAGGCGGGCAAAATTCTCGGACCGGGTTCTAAAAAACCGGCCCTCCATACTGTTTGTATGGCGGGTTCGTGAAGAATGCCCCGGTGGTTCCCCGCATGTCGGTTCCCCAAAAACGCACCAACCGGGGCGGGCAAAATTTCCGGACCGGGTCCAAAAAAACGGACCCTCCATACTTTATGTATGGCGGGTTCGTGAAAAATGCCCCGGTAGTTTCCCGCATGTCGGTTCCCCAAATACTTACCAACCGGGCGGGCAAAATTTCCGGACCGGGTCCAAAAAAACGGGCTCTCCATACTATATGTATGGCGGGTTCGTGAAAAATGCCCCGGTGGTTCCCGGCATGTCGGTTTCCCAAAAACGCACCAACTGGGGCGGGCAAAATTTCCGAACCGGGTCCAAAAAAACGGGCCCTCCATACTATATGTGTGGCGGGTTCGTGAAAAATGCCCCGGTGGTTCCCGGCATGTCGGTTCCCCAAAAACGCACCAACTGGGGCGGGCAAAATTTGTGGACCGGGTCCAAAAAAACGGGCCTTCCATACTATATGTATGGCGGGTTCGTGAAAAATGCCCCGGTGGTTCCCAACATGTCGGTTCCCCAAAAACGCACCAACAGAGGCGGGCAAAATTTCCGGACCGGGTCCAAAAAAACGGGCCCTCCATACTATATGTATGGCGGGTTCGTGAAAAATGCCCCGGTGGTTCCCCGCATGTCGGTTCCCCAAAATCGATCCACCAGGGCCGGTCTGTATGAATGTACCGGGTCCCAATTTACGACCTCCTATTCATTTGCTGCAACAGGTCCGTCAAAATAACCCGGTTGGTTTTTCGATTTTTTTACTACCTTCTCAATTGCTTCAGCGGGGGGCTGCGCCCCCCGCACTCCCTGCTTATTGGGGCTCCGCCCCAGAAGCCAGGGCTTCGCCCCTGGACCCCGGGGACCCAGCTCTCCGCATGTCGCACCGCATATTAAAAACGCTCGCTCGCTTCGCTCGCTCGCTTGATTACTGTACAGTACTCGTATGTCAACTGTCTTCATTTGCTTGCAACGTGTTGGAAATTTCAAATTAGAATTTAGAGTATGATTCAAGTTGTTCGAGTAAGTAAGGTTTTACTTACTTGAATAGAGTAATTTAATTCTGCGGACAGTAAAAGTTAAAAATGGATTTTCTGGTAGCTTTTTAAACTTGTGATAGCAAATTGATAGAGCACAAGCTTTTCGGATCCAGTAAACGTAAGTTGGACTGCACTCTGGGAACCATCGAGTTCTGAGTATAAACTGAGACTTCTCACACCTGAAGAGGAGTTCTCGTACACCTATTTGGCAAACAGTCCGGCAGACACGATGTGCAGCGTGTATCCCCGCTCTCACGACATTTACGCGTGGAACGCGGTGGACGTGCGGGCCAGCGACGGCACGCTGCAGCACGGCCGCGTCATCAACGTCCTACACAACGGTTTGGTCGTCGATTTCGACTGCCCCGGACGACGCGCTGAACTGGTTAATCCTGAACTGGTACCAGTGCACTACAGCCGCCGTCCCTCCGGACACACCTTCGATGGCACAATTGACTCGGCATGGCACTTTGACAATGCAGTGTTCCCCGGGGGTGACGAAAAGCCCTCTGTGGAGGTCTTGGCGCGGACCAGTGCGGCTAGCCCGTGGACATGGCACTCAGCGGTACCATTGTATCGAAATCTTTTCTGTGGGCGGTATATATTTGTGGATATGCAGCTGGACAAAGGCATAGTACGGCGACTGATGCGGGCGCATTCTGTGCGTTTAGCGGAGTCTGCGAACGCTCCTATCAGCAGCCGTGACATCGGGATTTACGACTTCGTCACTCGCGCCTGCACCCCTCCCGCGGACTACTGGGGCGGTGACTGCGTTACCGCGCCTTTGTGGGACGCCTGGAAGGAGGCGGTGGAGGCGTCCAAGTACGAGTTTTGGCCTGTGTGTGTCATGGGCAGGACACTGGTGTATTTGCTAGAAGTGCTAGAGCCACCGTTGGAAGACGAGCAGCTAGTAAGTCTCTTGCGCTCTATTCCATAGAGTATTTTCTCATATAATTTTAAGTAGCAATCACTGAAGCTATCTATAGTTCCAAAATTGTTACAACGTTACAACGGCATTTATCTGGATGTACACTTCAGTCTACCGTACTAATTCAAACCCCTGATTTGCAAAAGTCCAAATATCCCGGAAGAGAGGGCTTATTTTCGGGGAGGGAGCGCTATTTCGGCCGGGGGAGGGAGGTATGGTATTTTCAAAACTGTATTCCATTATTTTGTGGAGGGGATCAGGGGGCCGATATATCTTATCCAACTGCGCGTTCTGTTTTATTGAAACTGAAGGAGCGCTCAAGTATCCGTCTTATCGCGGTTTTGCAATTGCACAACCTTGCGTGGATATCCCGAAACATTTAGCTACTGTGCTTGCATTTTGAAGACAGAATTTGACAAAGGCGAACTTGTTAAATTCACATTTTCGGAAGGTGTCCCGAGTCCCCGACTAGCGTTTATGCTCCATCCGGCCCCCTGCATTTTGCAAAACTGTACTACCATTTTCACCGTAATTTTTTGAATACACCATTGGATTCGCCGTAAAATTCTGAACAAGATTAATGAGTCCGATTTTTGAAATGCGTTCCCCCAAAAAGTCGACAAAGGCGGACACCATATAATTTGGAGTTTGCGGCGGCATTTGCCCCGGGCTGCCTTAAACGCCAGAAAATATTCATTTTGCTTAGGTGTCTGCCGTGCAGAATTACATAAGTATTATGTACTGTTTTTAGCACTTAACAGTTGTAGTGAGCTTGGGGAAGTCAGGGGGGAAACCCCTGCAAACTATGCTGTCGTACGGCTGACCGCTCCCGGGAGTCGATTGTGGGGACAGACGGACTTCAAAATTCCGTTCCAACTAATTTGTTCAGAATTTTAAGCAGAGTTCATTAGTCTACTGAGAAAAACGTGGGATGAAAACTGAGGGAAAAGTAGATTTCTGAACGCTACAAGGGGAAGCACGCCAAACAGGGGGCGTCGCATTGAGGACCGCACGTGGAAGCGTCTTGTGAGGGAAAACGAATTTCAAAAATCAGCTTTATTGTTCGTGTTCAGAATTTCACGGCGCATTTTAGAAAAAATGCACGATGAAAACGGTATGTAAAGTGGAGCTTCGCAAACTGCACCGGGGTCTCGCGACGGGCCTGTATTCCATATAAGCCGCAATCAGCGCGGCGGATATATATTATATGGAAATTTTTACAGTTTCTGTATTGCATCAGCTCCGCTAGATACAGATTACAGAAGTGACGGTAACCCGAATCAAAATATGCCTTGTATTTCTCGTCGCTCATCAGTGTTTGCTTTATCTTATTGTCCGCCTCTAGGAAAAGCTAATGGCCGATGCAAGAAGCCGTCTCCAGCAGCAGTCATACCAATTGCCTGCACCGTTCGAGCCGCCCCCCGATGTTGAAGGACGCCATCAGGCGGAAGTGTTGTCCTTGTTACCGGCTGAAATTCTCCGGCAGGTCTTAGACATGCTGGACACCGTGCAGCGGGCCCAGTGTCGTCGCGTTTGTGCGCTGTGGAGCGATCTCATCGGGACGGACGAGCGCGTAATCTGGGTGTCCTTTTCCCACCAGCGTCTCATCGATAGGGACGGTATCGCCACGACGCCCAATGAGGCCGAGTGGTGCCGATCGGCGTACCTCGTAGGCATGTGTTTGTGGAAATGCCTGCGGCGGACCCCCCAAACCATCATCATTAGCAACGCATCCCAACAACACCCGAATCATTCCCCTCTGGGTAACTGCTTCGATCTGATCGACAGCATCCAGCACGAGCTGGATCCCGAGGAACCCGTCACAGTTATTGTGTACAAATTCCACTGGGATCTGGGCACTGGCCTTGACGAGGATCTACATGCGGCGGCATCAGCGGTGTATGGATGCATGGTGTGGAAGGACGGGACGTTCAGCGGTCCCGGGGAACACTTTCGTCGCGAGCCGATTAAATACGGTGTAACTTACGAGAGCGGCGAAACCCTGGATGTGGACGGTGATCCCGTCCCCGTTCACTTGTATCTGAGTAATTTGCTGGAAAAGGGGTTGACGCTTGATTGTCGGGAAACTCGACTCCAGCTGAAGGATTGGTTCGCCGATGTGGCCCAACAGGAGGCGGGTTCCGTAGATCGTCAACGGATCGACACGGTAAGCCGATCTGTATTCCAGTCAGCCGCCATTTATTTGATGAAAAACTGTGAACGGTCAACAAGTCGAATGCGTACGGTGTTGACATGTCGTGATATCGAACTCGCGGTCTGCTGAATCGCCGTTCTGTCGAAACGACCCCCTGTCGATGGAACAGGAAATCAGTCAACGCCGTCAGCTTTCTTAGATTTCTTGGGTTTCTTAGGTTTCGTAGCTGCTTTTTCGTACCAACAACGTATGCTGTTAACCGTCAGGATGCGGCTGTAGCTGTTGTTTTTTTTTCGTGTCGCAGATTATGGGCTCTTGTCAGGAGAACGATCCGCGTGTCATTGTCAAGTTCGGCAGGATGCAATGGACTGTGGATACTGTGCAGGGCGAGGAGTTGGACAAGTTGACCAAACTGACGTTGTGCGCACTGCAGCGGGAAATGGTGCGTGGCAGAGGTGCTCAGTCCGATCAACTTCCGGCTCACACACCGAGTGCACAGTAGTGTACTTACAAGTACTAACGTTCAACAATGTTAAGATTATTAATCCGTTCTCGCAAGTGTACCGACTACGGATTGATGCGTGTTTCATATTTTTCACTACAGTTTTCGTTTTGTTTGTATCTGCTTTGTGATAAAAAGTGGTAACTTAAATTCTTTATCACTAGTGTGAGTGGGGGACAGCTGACAAAGATGATGCAGCATGAACACTGAACAGGCTGGTTAAATGTACAGAGTAGAGCTCATTACAGTACAAGAACTCAACTGGTGTGACTGTCGACTTGAAATATAGGTTGGTTCAGCGTTGCAATATTTGTATGTAATTCAAAAATCGAAGAAACAGTAAAATCAACTTCCGGTAAATATGCAATCATGCTATCATATCAGCCAGCTATTAATTAAGTACATCAGGTACTGAACAAGATGGTTAAAATCATTTCTGCTTTAGTGCACAGCACAAAACTAAGTACAGGTTTTGCTAGTGTTCATCCGAACACCATGACGATGCCCGGTGTGCCCACTCGCTTCGCCTGCACTGTTTTTTTGAAAAAAATTTTCAAGGCACTAAACACCGCTGTACAAGAACAACTGGAGTACACCAAGCGAAAGGAAAACTTACGCAACCATGTCTCCGGTTCACCTTTGCCGCCAAAGATCCTTGCCGAGATGTTCAAGTTAGTGGACACCGTTCAGTGGCTGCGTTTGAAACGCGTCTGTTATCTATGGAATGAGATGTTGACCTCGTCAGAAATGTGCAAAGCATTGCAAAGAAGAAGATAAAGTAAACGCAAAGTAGCGCATGGCGTTGCCTCATACTTCATAGACGCCATCCATTATGGGTTTTCACTTGCCGCGCACGGCGTTTTCGTGTGAAACCTCTCCGCATCAACCCCAATTCCTCCCATCGGCCGTACGCAGCAGGCTGCGTTGCTACCACCAACTCCCGTGTGTACGTAAACCGCACAAGAATTTAAGCAATTTCCCCATCAGCAGAGAACGATTCGCGTGTAATTGCCAAATTCGGCAAATTGCGCTGGAGTGTGGATACAGTTCAGACCTCAGGGCAAAGAGTTGGACCAGTTGACCAAATTGAATTGCCACTGTGAGCTCTGCAATGGGAAATGGTGCGTGGTAGAGGCATTCAATCCGATCAGTTTGTAGCCCACCCCCGTAGTCCGCAGTAGGTACAAATAACATTCTGCTTACACTACATTCAGCATGATCAGTTTTTAGTATCCCGTTTTCGTCAAGTGGAACAGCTGTGAACGGCGGATGTTTTCAGTTCTTCACTACAGAATTAGGTTTTTCGACCTGTTTATGTGATGAACCGTAAAAACGCACTGTAACAGGAATCCGTTATCATAAGTTAGTGAAACAAGGAAAATTCAAGATGACAAGGCTATTTGAATAAATATGGAGCCAGCTTCAAAAACGCAAGTAGTCCGACTGTCCACACGGTTTCAAGTTTCATTCGAGTAATAGATTCAGCGCTGCAATAAGTGCTTACAAAAACGGAAGAATCAGCATGGGTAACTTCCGCCTTCCGGTAAATCGGCAATCAGGCTACCAGGCTGCCAAAATGATGATTACAGTAGGAAAACATGGTCAACTGATCAGACAAAAATAATTACTTTCTCGCTTTAAGTACAAAGGTATGCTTTTCTGTCAGCTCATTCGACACCGCCCGGTTTGTCCACTCAAGATCCAGCATGAATGAAGAAATCTGTATGCAAGCGCCGTCGGAGGGGTAAGTAATAATTTCACATTTTCACCCTTCCATGCAAGTTGGCTCGCCGCCAGCCATCTCGCGCTGCAGAGCGTATAATGTCAGCTTGGTCAGGCCGTCCAACCCGTTACGTTGCACTATATCCACCGTCAACCATACCATGTCGAGCGGATCGCCCGGATTGGTATTATGACACAGGAACCGGTGTCATAATACCAACCTTGGCAGTCATGGAGAACCTGTTAATAACACAACAACTCAACAAGGTAATGCTGTGTAATGCGGTTGGCAAATCGAGCATACGTGAAGACAGCGAAAATCGCGAATGCCTGAGCTACACCAACCAACCAACATACCACGGCCCGCCAACGTCAGTCTGCTTTACATGCAAGGATGGTTGGTGCTTGCCGAAGATTGATATCTATATTCATTGTATTTACTACTCATCTTTGTTTTCTGCTGCGTTACCCATTGTTGTTATTTATTAATACGAATACTGCAAGTACGAAATTTGTTATTGCGATTATCGCAGTGTAGTGGACAATGGCCATCATACTAATTGAGTTATCGTCGATTCGCGCCGCCAACTGCAACCCTACCAGTACAATTGTACGAGTATCTTTAGCAACTTTCTCTTTATCTCTCTGTTATCTGAAGCAATACACAAATTACATAGTTTTTCTTGTATAGATATAAGCAATGTGCACTATGTAGATATCGAAGCAAACGAAAATCAAAGGTTTGGTGAAAAACACAGAAAACGAAAAACCTTGTGCCACTTTGGGCCATTTTTTCATGTCCTTCTGGACATCAGTCTTTTGATTACCAGTTTCGTCTTTAGAGTTGTTTCGTCGGCCAGCGCTTGTAGGTACATATCAACTTCCAGTAGAGTTAGTGTTACTACGATGTTGACAGTACGCTTTAAAAAGCTCAGAGGTTAACATCAGCTACACAAAACTAAATAAACCAAACGAAATCTTCTTTCACAAAACTAAATAAACACTTCGAAGAACACTTCTCTGAAGTGTTCTTCGAAGAACAGAAAGAACAGAAAGAACACTTCTCTGAAGTGTTCTTTCTCGCTGTTGCGAATACGTACATCAGCCTTTACATCAGAAGAGAACGCATTTTACGTCCACTCCAGCGCATCCATATGGACACTCCATATGGACAAATTATGTTCACATTTCGCCGAAAACAACAAATTTTCCGCAGCATTGATATTATTTACCGTACGATCGCTGAGAAGCGTTGTGCTTTTGACATATACCCCATGACAGTTCTTTATTTTCACAGAAGAGCGGTTTGAGCTGAATGAATTTTCTTTTGCAAGAGAGAATTCCCAACGTTACTACATTTGTATGTGAGACTGTTGTCCCCTTTGCATGTGAGACTTTTTGGCACTTGGTGTGAGACCGGCATTGTTACGTTAAAGGAGATTGGTAAGAAGTTATTTTTAAGGACGGGCGAGAGCCGATCTACCTGTTTTTTGTTTCAACGTTTAAGTTTGGAGATTATGCGTGGTAATGCTATGAGTGTCTTGTGCACAGTCCCTTCCCACGTTAATTGGGACAAATTCTTCATTTGATTATATTTGTTGAGCGAAGCTCGCCTTGTACATATTGAGAAATAAAACTGTTGTATGAATGTACATAAACCAAATTCAAAGGACTACATTTTGCATTTTAGGAAACGTTGCCGAGAATACAGAATAATTTAAAAAGTCCGCGCAAATCACGAGAAAGAGTACCAAAGACCGTCAAAGGTTTTCTCGGCAATTTGTTTCTATCAGCTTATAATTAACTGAAGTTATCATTTATTTCGGTTCCTTAACGAAGGAATATTGCAACGATATGAGCAGGGCCGCATGGATGGTGTAGGCCGCAGGCTCAATTTGGCTCCGCCAGTTCCGCCCACTTCGAACTTTATACTGCGCCCATAAATTCAAAGTCTGCGCCCGTATATATAAGCAGCGCCTGCGCCCGTATATATTACTTCGTGCTTTAACAGCATAAATATTATAAATTGTAAATTATAATTTGTGTTCACCGTACATAAGGCTAAAAGCACATCAGGCCAAAGTCCAGTCTGCGCCACGGGCGCACGCCAAGTGGCGCCCGCTGCACCATTTAAAAAATTCAATAATTGTGTGCGCGTTCGCCCTTTTCGGGCGCAAATTTAATTCAAACGTTGGCCGAGGCAGACACGTTGTACGCGTTCACCAGTGCGCCCATACCCTCCCAACGGCTGGATATGGCTCAAAGCACCTGAATCTCTTTCTGACGGGAAATACAAATTAGAGAAAGTTACTTTGGGAATGTCCTTTTTACATACTGATAACCACATAATTATATGGAAGCTAACAAGCGGATGCCTACCCGATCGATCCGCTGACGAAGCGCAGAACCTGCTCCTTCCCTGGCTGCTTCTGCGATCCAGACAGACAACCGCGGTAGATCGGCCTCAAAATCCGGCAGACTGGCCTCAACCACGCCGTACAGTCCCAGGGCCCCGTTTGCAGTGGTCCCCGTGGGACTGACGCCGTAGATAATGGGATGTCGGTGGAAGAGCTCCTTCGGGCCGGAGAACGTGCAGTCTTTCCAGATGACTCTGACCCGGGGCACCCCACAGTCCAGCCCGCTGTTGGGCAAAAAATCAACGTCCCAGTGGAACTTGTGCACGATGAGCGTCAGCGTTTTTCCGTTAGACGGCAGCTCCTGGTAGATGTGCTCGATTAGCCGCAGACAGTCAGCCAAAACTTCATTGGAATAGCCCTGGTGTGACGCACGGCTAATGATGATCCTCTCCGTGCCGGTACCCACGCACTGCCACAAACTCCATCCTACCATGTACGCCGACCGCCGCCACTCTACCTCGTGGGGAGTGATGGGCCGACCTCGATCATCAACGCAGCGCTGGTGGGAGAACGACACGACGACCTCAACGCAGTGATGCTCCAGTATACCATCCCACAGTGAACACACTCGCCGGCAGTGGGCCCGCTGCGCGCTGTCCAAAACCTGCAGAATTTGATTAACAAGGACCCTTGGCAGCTGTTGGAGTGAATCCTCCTGAGTTGGCCTGCAGGGTGATGGGGACGGTGTCATCACTGAGAATGACTGCGGTGCTAGTCGGCTCTTGGCTTCGGACAGTAGATTCTCCTGAAAACATGGAAATTGATACTCATATTGATATATTGATTGGAAATCTTCCCAAAATATGGATACAACTCCTTCAAATACTGTTTTTATTGCGTATTTATCTGCACCGGGGTTACCAAAAAATTCTTTCGGAAGGCCATTGGAACGAGGCTGTATTTCGTGAGGCGGGAACAGCTAAAAATTTTCATTGTTGATTGCTCTAACACATGGAATGCGTTTTTGACATTAAGTAGCCAAATCCTGTGTCGACATAGGTTACATAGGTTTGCCAGGTTTTCAAAGTGATAAAATTCCAAAAAAAATTGAAATGCATTCAGGTGCACAAAAGTCTCACTAATATTGTCCCGGTGCCCAAAAAAAGTCACACAAGAACGTAAAAAGACAATGTACAAGTTTAAGTTCTTAATACAATTTTTTAATCAGGTAGTAACTGCCAGATTCCTGGAGACTTAGATTATGGGGGAAAAGGAATGAAGCGAACCCAGTAGACAAATACGGCAAATTGCCGGCGTTTATCAGGATAAAAAGGATCAAATACTGGAAGTTACTCACCAAATCCTCGGTGGTAAGGGGGCTGTCCGATATAATCCGAAGAAACACTACCATTTCCCCCATGAGGCACACCGGCCACACTGTGTGCTTGGACGCCTTAATAGCCTCTTTCCAGGCGTCCCACAACGGTGCTGCCACATGGTCACTGCCCCAATAGCCAGCAGGCAGCTGTTGGCCGGACGTGACGAATAGACAACGCTGAATGGCAGACGTCGCCCCCTCGGGGGCGGCTATACGCACAGGGTGTGCCCGCATCATCTGCTTAACCTCGCTCCCCTCGTTCAACCGAATCTTCACGAAGACGTATCGTTGCCAAAACAGACGCCGATAAATTAGTTCAGCGGGATACCACGTCCAGGGACGGTTGGCTTCTACACGGGCCAACACCTCCAAACTTTGCTGGCTGGCAGGCGGAGATTGCATACCCGTGTCGAGACCGAGACCGTGGCGAAATCCATAGGTAAGGTCTTCGGCGAAAGTGCTGTACACATCGCGAGGACATCGAAAAGCGGCGCTGTGCTCCACCAGGTCGGCGCGTCGTCCAGGGCAGTCAAAATCCACGATGAGGCCGTTGTGCACGACGTTGATGATTCGGCCGTGCTCCAGTAAACCATTGGGGCTTCGCACACCAACTGCGTTCCATGCGTAGATCTCGTCGGGATGGTTGTAGATGGTGCACATATTTTCGAACTGGGTCCTTCGGTTGTTCCACATCAGGAGGTCGGATTTGGAACAACAAGGGATGAGTTATCTACACTGTGTAGGGTGTAGGGCTGCCTCTTTGCCACTGCGGTTGGAACGAATTTTAAAATGCGAAATCATACGACGAAACCGTGAAACGTCGAAAGGAGCGGCAGATAACGTTCTATTAAATGCAAAATAAATTAAATGCGAAAAAAACAGTTTCTACTAAACAATTTCTACAAAAATTGACTGAGTAGAGTCCTTGGTCTTTCCCGTGCTCCATAGCTGCCTGCAGCGGCAGTGTGGCCGATCATGATCATGATAGAGTTAAACCGCCAGGGTGGCGTCTTCACGGATTCACGCTGCAGGTTGCGCCGTGCGCGCAGTATTCCGAACTTCAATCGGATTTTTATGGCCCACGCTGATTTTTATTTTTGAATTTTAAGACATCGCGATTTGGAATTACGATTTCCGAGTGGAAGATTTTTTACGAGTCGAAGTCTAACATAATACATGAAGTCTGCAAGTAGCGATAATCGAATTGTTCACTTGTTATAGAGAAATTTTTCAGGCGTTCGACCGACCCGTCTAGTGCCGAGCAGCAGCAGCAGCAGTACTTGTGGAGTTCTTTTTGGCATATCGATTTCAGACGCAATGTGCAGCGTGTACCCCCGCTCTCACGACACTTACGCGTGGAACGCGGTGGACGTGCGCGCCAGCGACGGCTCGCTGCAGCACGGCCGCGTCATCAACGCCCTGAATAACGGCTTGATCGTCGACTTCGAGTGCCCCGGCCGAAACGCTGCATTCGTCAATCCGGACCTGGTAGCCGTGCGCGCCAGCTGTCATTCCCTGGGGTACACCTTCGATGGCACACTGGACTCGGCTTGGCACTTCAACAACGCAGCGTTTCCCCCTGGTGACGATGAGCCCAGGGTGGAGATTTTGGCGCGGACCAGTGCGGACCGCCCATGGACATGGCACGCGACAGAACCGTTATATAGTCAACTGTTCTGGCAGCGCTATGTGTTTGTGGAGATGCAGCTGGATGCCGGCGTGAAAAGACGCCTGATGCGGGCACAACCTGTGCGCCTACCGGAGTCCGCTGACGCTCCTGACAGTAGCGAGGGTCGCATCGGGATGTACGCCTTCGTGACTCGCGCTTTCATGCTGCCTGAGGACTACTGGGGCGGTGAGTGCGTGAGCGCGGCTCTGTGGGACGCCTGGAAGCAGGCCGTGGAGGCGTCAGAGTACGCCGTGTGGCCTGTTTGCCTCATGGGCAGGACGCTGGTGTACTTGCAAGAACTGATAAAGTCACCATTGGAAGATGAACACCTGGTAAGCCTCTCGCGCTCGGTACCATTCTGGCATAGGGTATTTCGGGACTACGGTAATCACAATGCTGGTCACATACGCTACACGAGTCATGATGATTATCAGAAAAACCAGCCGCACATCGGCACTTGAACACTGTTTGCACAATGCAAACTCTCACTCTCCAAAAATCAGCAAAACTGGTTCTGATAGCGCGTAGCACATAGAAATTTTTCCTGTTTTTTTTCGCATTGCCCGTTTGCCGAAATATCTTACGCCAAAATGATCGGGCACGCGTGGCTCGGTGGTATTTCTAATCTTTGCATTGCCCGGCTTTTTACAGCAGCGACTAATCACCGAGGCTAGGAACCGACTCACGCAGGTGCCGTGCGAATCGCTGCCGTTATACAAGCCGTCTGGAGTCGTTGATGCACTTGACGGTGCCGGTCAGATGGAAATGTTTTGCGCCTTGCCAGCTGCAATATTCCGCCAAATCTTGGACATGCTGGACAGTGTGCACCGGGCCCAGTGTTGCCGAGTTTGTCCGCTGTGGGACTCTCTTATCGGAACGGAACAGCGGGTAATCTGGGTGTCGTTCTCCCACCAGCGCCTCGTCGATGAGGACGGAATCGCCACGACGCCCAACGAGACCGAGTGGTACCGATCGGCGTACCTCGTAGGCATGTGTTTGTGGAAATGCCTGACGTCGATCACCAAAATCATCATCATGGGTAATGCGTCGCATCAGCAGCCGGACAATGCGGCTCTGTCCGACTGCTTCGATCTGATCGACAGCGTCCTGATCGAGCAAGATCTCGATGAAAATAATAACATAACGGTTATTGTAAACAAGTTCTACTGGGATCTGGGTAACTGCCTGGACGAAGATATGCATGGCGCGGCGGCGGCGGTGGCCAGGGTGGTGTGGAAGGACGGGACTTTCAGTGGTCCCGGCGAACACTTCCGCCACGAGTCGATAAAGTATGCTGTCAGCTGTTTGAGCGCCGAACCAGTGGATGTGGACGGTGAGCCCGTTCGCGTCCACATGAATCTCAGTGACGTGCTGGAAAGGGGTCTGACGGTGGATTGTCGTGAAGCGCGGCTGCAGTTGAAGGATTGGTTGGCTGATGTGGCCTCGCAGGAGCCGGAGTCCTCGGACCGTCAGCGGATCGACACGGTAGGCCGACTTGTAATTCCCCTTTGACATACGGTCGCATTCCACAATTTTTGGCATAGATTCTGAACGCTATATAGTAATTCTAAATCATGACACTACGTACTAACTGATTTTCCATGATTTGTGTCGCCAGGTGCTGATTTCTTGCCAGGAGAGCGATCCGCGGGTTGTTTCCAAATTCGGCAAGATGCAGTGGAGCGTAGATACTGTGCAGGGTCAGGATCTGGACAAGCTGACCAAATTGACGTTGTGCGCACTACAGCGCGAAATGATTCGTGGCAACTGCACGCAATGCGATTCAGCTTCCAGCTAACCCCAGGGTGGACATGATGGGTCCCCAGTGGGTAGCATGCGTACACCCATTTTAGTTTATCGTCGGTGCCGGAAGTGGAGTGACTGTGGACGACGGCGTGTTCTCACTTTTTCATGGCAGTGATTGCTCGTTTTATTTTCTCGCCTTCTGTGTGACGAACAGTGAGAAGTAACAGCAGCTGAAAGTGTGACAGCGAACTGCGCAGGGGAAAAATATGGTACGAATTGTAAATACGGTATGCGGCCATCTTGAAGAACGGAACTGGCATGAACGTGATTCTGAATTTCAGCTTCTTCGTTTACTGTTATTCTGCCGGGAAGTTGTTTGACAATTCGGGAGTAAATAATTTATCTACCATTACACAAATTTAAGAGAATGTTAAAAAATGCTAACAACAGAAGCTAGAAGCCAGTTAACAGGTTCTAAATTAATTCGTGTCAAATCTACAAAACGTGTTCGGTATCAAAGCAATAAAGCTTCCTCCTCTTTGAGGTAATCAGCGCTAATGCTGAGTATTGTATTAGATAAGCGCTAATGTGTAATCAAAGTCGCATCCCGGAAAAGTGATTAGATTACCACAGGAATCAACTGAGGAGTGCGAGAAAGTGACATTTCGACCGGGTGAAACGGCGCAAATTGGCACCAGGTGGTATCAGGCTAGGATTGAGGCCTTAGATTTAGGCCCTTGGCTAGATGGGGCTTTTCTTTGGATCCGAAGATGTTCTTAATGGCCTTCTGTACAGATTTTCCCGGTAAGCTGGAATGATAGATTAGCGGATTGAGCAGTTTCATATCGATAACGCGCAGTGTTGACTTTTAGCATACGAATGTGTGGCTGTCTTTTTGTCGTGAGGTTCCAAGCTTTTGTCATGAGAACAATCCGTGCGTTGTTGGCACTTGTTGCCGAATTCGGCAAGATGCAGTGGAGCGTGGATACTGTGCAGTGTCAGGACCTGGACAAGGCTGACCAAATTGACGTTGCGCGCTCCGCAGCGCGAAATACCTCGCGGCAACTGCACGCAGTCCTATTCAGCTTCGGGCTAACCCATCATGTCCCCACTAGCATGCATACATCCCATCCTAGTTTATTTTCGGTGCCTGAAGTGGAGTGACTGTGGAGTCCACATTGTGGACGGCAGAGTGTTTTTACTTTCCATTGCAATGATTGCTCATTTTGCTTTTCCATCTTCTGTGTGATAAACACTGAGAGACAATAGCAGCAGAAAGTGTGACAACGAATTGGACAGGATAAAAATATGGTACGAGCAGTAAATATGTGGCTTTCTCGAAAAACAAAACCGGAATGATCGTGATTCTAAAATTCTGCTTTCGTCGTTTATTTGTGTTGTGCCGGGAAGCTGTATAACAATCCGGGAGTGAAAAATCACTATTTATCTACCATTACACAAAATCAGGAGAATATTCTAAATTTGCTAACATCAGCAGCTGTAACCCGTAGAAATTCACCTGGCTCATTCGGTTATTAGATTCTAAAGTTAATTCGTGTGAAGGAGAACATTGGTACGGTATCAAAGCATCCTCCTCTTTAAGACTTCCATACAAGAACATTGGTTCGGTATCAAAGCATCCTCCTCTTTAAGTAATGTATGTGAATTAGCGCTAACGGGTGATCATAGTCGCATCCCGGAGAGTGATTACATCACCATAGGAACTATTTAAACAGTGCGCGAAAGTAACGTTTCGACCGGGTGAAATGGCGCAATTGGGTGCCAGGTGGTACCATTTTGGAATATGTTTGCGGGCTAGGACTTTTCTTTGACAGCGAAAAATGCTCGTAATGGCTTTCTGCATAGCCCGCCCTCTACCTTGGATCGGATTAGGGTTACTCTAACTTGGACTTGGACCACTTCTTGGATTACATATCAAGTTTTTGGTAGTTTTTCTGTACCTGTAGTACAAACAGGGCTTGGTTAAAGGTAAATTGCGGCGCCATGATAGATACCTAAATCCGATGACAGGAATTGTTGTTTTGAATGCATGTTGATTGTAAACTGTTTCCGCTCACCGGTCAATGCGTTATCACTGTCGCTACTAACGATCATTTCATAAACAACAACCGCTCCATCCTGTTATGATTGACCGGATACGTAACACCGAAAAAAGCCCTGATCGTCATCAGTACAGGCACCGGAGATGAGCAGATCAGAGCCATTAAATAAACGGTAGCGTTGTTCCAACCACACCTGGCGGCTTCCGGCAAATAACTATACGTGTCTCTTGTGTAAGTCAAAACGTTCCCAGCTAACCGGATTGTGTATATCATCGGTCGGCACAATAAAGCGTAACACCTTCTCCAGATATTACTGTGACGCGAATGGGCGTATGTTACAGCGAGGGCAATTGCATTGACAGTGACTGTACCGATTTATAGCTGAGTCATGACAGAAAACTGTAATTCCGAAAACAGCTGCTCATTTCGACTTTTCCGATCCTAATTAAATAGACCCATAAATATGCCGAAACAGATCCGCTAAGTCGATTAAATAGTTATTCGTTAATCATTCATAGCAAGAAGGAACGAGTATGATTGCAATTTTCAGCTGCACGAGGAATTATTGACCAAGGAATGCAGAATAATAATAAATAACTGCAGATTACGCTGAACAGTGATTACATACACTTGAGAACCGAGAGGAGGCTTATTGCATTATTTTCTTAATAATTTCATGCATGAATTCACGTATCCAGAGAAATTCTTAACTGTTGTACGTGCTGGGTTGAGATTAATGTGCTGTAGTATCTGTAGTGTAGTTAGCATCTGCAAATCCACGGAACGTCTTTGTATGTCTCTGTCAACGCCCAGAGCCGAAGAATTATCACTTCGTGTATGGCTGTCCATAAGCCACACCACATCAATGTTTGTGCGTCGGCTTTCTAATTTGTTGTAAATCCGACTTAAAACTGATTAAACCGAAACGTACATTCACGCGAAGATCTACCAGACTTAAAAAGGCGAATTCTACATATGTGGAGCGCATCAAGGTCGTGGATCCGATTATTTGCTTTAATAACATATTATTAGGCAATGGCCATCGAAATGGCATAAAGCGCCAACGCGGACACACTGTTTTACAGTTAAAAATAAATAACCGCTTAATTTATCGGCTACATTGATTACCAAAGTTCTACATATACATTTACCGGTTTTCGTACATCTTTTTTCTTATGCATCAAGTGCCGGTACCCATGGGAAGCGAGGAACTCAGTTAAGGAAAACTACCCTACCGCCACTAGAGTAGTTCTCAACTTCTCATAGCCTTGTGCATCTGTGCTAACTGCTCAAGTTAAATTATAGTGTTTTGCATCTTGAAACATAAAATTGGTGCGTCGTTAGACAGTTAGCAGCGGGATATTTAGTTTTACTGACAATTTGCCTGCCGACTATTGGTCATATAACTGCTCGTTGCCATAAACCATTACTTAATTTTTGAGCTCCCAAAAGTCGCACAACCAAGTATCCCGTAATGAAACGGCTGCGCAACGAATTGTCTGGAAACGAATTGCGTAGGTGGCACATATACCCCGCGACGGAATGTCCCGCGATCACTTGGGCGGTCACGCATACAGCTACGAATGTCAAAACCAGGCAGGAGCGAACTTAGCGTCGGGATATGTACTATCACCGGTAGCATTACGTGTCATACACTCTGTCAACAGCTTAGACAACGGCGCCGTCTAACATGAAACCGGGGAAAATCTGTCTGTGTATGTTATGAATCGGTAAAAATTTAACATAACAGAAACTCTAATGGCAGTTGGCATACATGCTGGGCAACAAGGGATTCTCCGGCGTAAACTCCTTTACTGCATCTCTGCTGCCTGTGTTCCATGTCGACCCGCAGGTGGCCTTAACCGTCACTGACCACGGTTTCGTTCCGAACAGATTGCCAAAGCGTGTGGCCCATTCGCTCCGCTTTACAAACCAACCGGCCAAGTCCTTCATGTCACAACACGTACAGTCCGCTTTATCCCGACACACTGGATTGTGCTGGATATCAAGGGTCACATCGCCATACTGCCGGACATCAAATGTGTCGACGACCTCCTTTGGAACGGATGACAAGCGGCTGTGGTTCAAAGATAATTTTGTGATGTTCATGAGAAATAACGACCCGCTCCGTCGCAGCGTGTGCAAGGGTGGATTCTGCGCATCGGCTTCCAGTAATCTCTGTTAAACGAAAGATACAAAGATCGGCAAAAATGATTTTACTGGGATGTAGTAGTTAATTTCAGATTACCAATGTTTTGGCCACCGTTTTCAAAACACTCCAGTCCAACGTCTGCAAAGCATTGCCGCCCATCCTTAGGATTTCCAGGTCCACAAGGGGCTCGAAAGTGTCAGTTTCAATGGCACTGATGTCGTTGTTGCGAACGTCCAGTTCCCCAAGGCGAGTAAAACGGCGCAGGAAATGACGATCCAGTGTGCCGATTTTGGAATAATGTACCCGCAGATCGTGAAGGCTGGGTACTTCTGCCAGCAGGACGTCAATAGGCGCTCGACCGCCTCCTTCTGCCTGGAAGCCAATCAGCGTCACATGCCACAACCCGAAGCGGTGCGAAAGGGCGGTGGCACCGGGACCAATGGTGTTGCAGTAGGTGCGATTGGTACTGGTGGGGCAGTCGAGGATGAGTGTATTGACGTCGTTATAGATTCGGCTGGTGTTGGAGTACAAGGTTTCTATACGGAAATTCCCTGGGATATATAAATCGGCATGGCTGCACGTTAGTTTATAAGGACCGGAATAGTGGCAGAGAGGGTGCGGGAAATATGGTGCCGTCTGGGGATCACCGGGTCGTGTGCGCCAGCCGCAAATTAATTTTATTAGTAGGATGAGCAGCAGGAAGTACCGCATTCTCTACAACGACGGTTACATTACAAACAGTCCTCACAGTGGAGGCAACACAAAAGCTATGGTCAAGACACAAAGCGGCAGTTTAAATCCCATACGGAGCAGCATTCAAGACTGCAGGCGCAAGGCTTGTTCAGTTCCATATAAAGCAGCACAACATCACCTAAAAATTACCTTTGATTTTTGGATTCCGGTGGTTCAGCGTTCTACTCACGATTTATTGGCTTAAATGTAGAATAAGGTCTTGTAAGGTCTGCGGCCCAACTTCAGTAGCAATGAGAATGGCTAAGTCATTCACAGATATACTCGTACAATCATGTACAGACTACCGTTAAAGTACTAGCTTGTATGTGACTCGTGAGCACATTGGCTTGTAGAGAACGCGTGGTTTCGGGTGCTTCTGTTGAAAGCGGTGTACTGCAATATTACAGTACATTACAGCACTCGCTTCCTACGGTTTCCAGTAACATCAAGTTCCCACGCGCTATCGTTGATCATCCAGGCAAGCATGGTTGTCGGCTTACAAACGGTAACCGCCACGATTTAAAGATGTTTTATCTCTGTGTACTCCTCACTCAGTGCTATCTGAGTAAACATCTGTGGCTGATTACAATCGTACCCTGCTGCAGAGAGGCTCAGCGCAAAAAAAAGTTTAGTGATATGACTCTTTAGAGCATTTAGGATTTATAGACTAGGATACACACTAATTAAAATAATCTCTATTTAAACCATAATATTATAGAATACAGAAACCGGAAGTAACATTAACAGCTGCTGTTTTTTGTTAGCCGTTGCCTTTACTATCTGTCATTTGACTCTTTCCGTGGGTAACCATTTCGCCATATAACACACAATGGTGTACAGAGGTGTCCTCTGTATGGCTTTATAGCTAGCCTCAATAATAAAAAGCAGTTTTTGGAAAAATGTAACTGAAGTATGACAAATCACAATAACTGTTGGTATATATGCCAAGGTGTTTTTCTCCATACTCGTAGTGAATTCACTCATGAAAATACGATGAACTGAATAAATGACGTCATGTCACTACAGTTTGCAGCTATTTTCGTACAACACACTGTACGAAAATACGGCAATTTGAGGTCCGACTACAGGTACTCAATTCTATACCATGCTGACCATTCTCAAGCTAGCACTTGCAGTTCTGTTTCATCGTTTCACGTTTGCTTTCGAAATGGCAGTCACTGTAGTCAGTGTATACTAAATTACCGTAGGCCAAAATGGCAAAATCACCGTAAACTATTCTACAAATTTTCTAGCGCCGAAGTGGTAGTTAAATTAAGTTGTGACCTTTTATATCGTTCCACATGAATCTCAGTGATACGCTGGAAAAAGGTTTGACTCTTGATTCTTGCAACGCTCGACTGCAGCTGAAGGAATGGTTAGCTCATGTGGCCCAACAAGATGCGGGTTCCGTGGATCGTCAGCAAATCGACACGGTAAGCCGATCTGTGTGTGACCTGCCATTGAATTCGGTCGAAGGAAATTCGTCGACCCAACTGGAGCGTCACCAGTCGAACGTACTCGATGCTGACACTTTGCGAACGTTCAAAATTCGCGTTTTACTGAGCCGTCGTTTTGTCGAAATGTGCGTACAGAACACGGAATCAAGTTTAAACTGTTCCATCAACCAACGCAGTAAACTTTCTTGGATTTCTCAATTTTCTTGCGTTTGCGGGTTTTCTGTATATCGATAACGCACCAAACTGACCGTGAGGATGCGAATCTAACTGTTACTTTTGTCGTCAGCTTCTAAGCCCCTTTCCGAAGAACGATGCATGTGTTTTACGAATTCGGGAAGATGCAGCGGACAGCGGATGCTGTGCAGTGTGCAGAGTCGAAATCAGGGCAAGTTGACCAAATTGACGTCGTGCGCTCTGCAGCGCAAAATGGCTCGCGGCAACTGCATGCAGGCCCGATTCCGCTTCCGGCTAACCCGTCACGTCCCCACTAGCATGCACAGTCCCCATTTTAACATATCTTCGGTGCCTGAAGTGGAGCGACTGTGGACGGCAGTGTGTTTTACTTTGTCATTGCAACGATTTCTCATTCTATCGCTTTTGCCTTTTGTGTGATGAACAGTGAAGTAACAGCAATTGAAAATGTGACAACGAATTGGGCAGGGGGAAAGTATGGTACGAGTACCAAACATGTGGCTAGATCGAAAAAGTGAACCGGCATGATCATAATTCAGAAATTCAGTTTCCTTCATTTATTTGTGTTGCTTCGGGAAGCTGGAGCGAAAAATCTCTGTTTATCTACCGTTACACAAATTCCGAAGGAAATTCCAAAACAGGAAATTCCGAAGGAAATTCTACAACAGCAGCTAATGATACCTACCCGTACAAATTCACTAGGTCGTCAGACGGTTCTAAATTAATAGTGCGAAGTCGAAAACAATGTTCGCTATCAAAGCATCCTCGTCTTTAAGTATTGTATCCAAATGTGCACAAATGGTTGATCCTAGTCACATCCCGGATTAGATTACCACAAGAGTTACTAAAATAGTGCGCGAAAGTGACGTTTAGACCGCGTGAAATGGTGCAAATTGGCACCAGGTGCTATAATTTTGGAACATCTTTGCGGGCTAGGGCTTTATCTTTGACAGCGAAAAATGTTCTTGATGGCTTTCTGTATTCCCTTTAAGCTGGAATGATAGATTAGCGGATTAAGCACGCAACTTCCGTACTGCAAACAGGTGACAACAGCAAACAAAGTGTCGTTCCAGTAATCATTAAAATCCACCGCCAAATAGAAAATTATTGCCGGGATGCAGCACACCAGAACACACAAAGCCATTAGTGCAAACAATTTGTACATCCTTCTTTCCGTGGTTTGTGGAGAGGGTGCGTTTCCATGAAGTGCCTGTTTATTGAATTTATTTGCGTTCACCGGAATTAGCACGGTATCGTTAGTTCCCGCTCCAGGCAAATTGTGTACTAGCGTTGCATGGGCTTAAAAGATCAGAAAGTGAACGGTCATTAAAGAAATAATCGTAAAATATCCACAAAAATGTACCATGAGTTCCTTAAACAAAACCCGACGCTTTTCAGACATGTGCTTTTTGTATGCTTGAGCAAACATGCTGTACTAAATATCATGAATCGGTATCAACTTTTCACTGTATGACGCTTACCGGCGGTGCTTAATCCTCCAGCTGGAAGAACTTGCTTGTGCGGTGAGCGCAGTGAACGTTGGAAAATCTTCGGGAATATTGCCACATAACTTAATACGACAATAACCGGTGGAAAGTCGTACGCTAGGAACTCAAAAGTTAGTGAATAAGAGCGCTGGGCATAATAATTAACGGAACACGGTAAGGTCAGGGGGTTGTACCAGAGTGAATCCATGACAATGTACGGTGTAATTAACACAACCAGGAACAGCCACATTCCAGCGCACGTTACGCAGGTAGTCTTAACTGAGCGAACATTCCGATAGAAAACTGGGGTAAAAACTGACAGCAATCGGTCGATACTGACCAACGCGACCGAGTAACCAGCGCCAATCAACAGCAGATGGTCAAGGAAATTGTAGTATGGACAGTATGCCGCGCTGGATGTCGGGGACAGCGTGAACCACACGAAACCGGTCATGCCAAAGATGGCTAGGCCGCAGTCGCACAACGAGACGTTCAAGAGATAATACGTAAAGGGATTCCGTACAGCGGCATCTTTAGCGAAAGCAGCTATAAAAAGAAAGTTATAACCGATGGTACTTACGCAGATAACCAGCACGACTGTTATAAAAGCGTATGGTGTGGAGCTTTCTGGAGAGTACGTTGCGTTTTGAACGGTCATCGTCGAGCGGTTTACATTCAGATGAGCTGGATCGTTCATGGCTGAAACCACGTTACTTGTTCCCAAAGTACAGTTTTTAGACAAATGCAGAATCTGTCTTGATTTCTGTGTAAATGATCATTAAAAGTAAGGGAATGTAAGCAGGTGCGACATTATTAATCTGCAACCTCGTTGAAAATACCGTAATCGGTAAGCCGCATATCCGTGGACGTGTTGCATTTGATGAAGCATATTTCCTGCAGCTGTCCTCCGTTATGGAAAGCAGGTGGTCCATGCCTAATGTGTGTACTCTGTAGTTGGCCATGCGCAGTGGACATTGCGGGATTAGATTTTTGGAATTAATCAATTATGTACACAGCGAAGGAGAAGGTGAAATAATCCACAAGAGGCTCGAGTCATCATTTTCAAAAAAGCCGTTAATTTTTTTCTATTAACATTGAGCTTGCACGCGTTTTAGTAGTCAGTCCAAACCGGATGCAAATCTTTTCTTCAACATTGGCTTATAAATGTCCGGCTATTATAGTACTTATTGTAGTGCGAACGATTATAGTATGTTTTAAAAGGACGCTTTTTGGGAGACATACTGCGTTTTTTTAGAACTCACCATTATTCCGCCAAAACTGTGAAGTCTGTGGGTGCGCAGTGCTGCTGCATTATTATTCTGTAGAATACATAGATCGGAAGCATTTTAGGCTTAAAAATATCACGACAAGGTCGCCACCAACAGAACTATTATGGAAATATTAGACCCCGTTAAAACAAAGCAAATGCGCTAAAAGCAAAGCAAAGCAAATGCGTTAAAGCAAATGCGTTTCTCTGACATGTGTACTCATACTTTAAGATGTCGCGGAGATCCGACGTTTGCTACAAGGTACAGATAGCTACAAGCAAGTGGTCCAAACTGGATTAACAATATTAATATTGTTACCTTAATTTCGTACCACATGGTAACCACATTGAAGTATTAACAAAAACGTCAGAATAAATATGCTGGCGTTTTTATTAGGAAGGGTGATCACAATCTTTTGCACAGTTTATTGTAGAACCCTGCAGATTTAAATACGTCCAAATGCGATGTACAGTATTACACAAGCGTCTTTTGCAGAGTTTTAAGCCTTCATATCTTCCCTGGAGGGATATCGAAAATGCGATTACTTCACATACGGTTCGAAGAATACCTTTCGGTTTACTGCCAAACAGTGGTGCAAACTACATAAATTCAAAAAATGTCTTTCTGCTTAAACTGGTAAAGTGCTGTTGTTGTACAGCACCCTTTCAATTTACAAGGACCAGATGTTCTTAATTATGTGATCTTTTGACTTACAAAACTCAAATTAATTTCTTTATTCTGAGTTCTGACTAACAAATTCAAGTTCGGAGCCTGAGGAAAAGTGTTTGACAATTATTCGTAACTGATGAGTATAGTTTCTTTTGCCACGGTCGTGTAACGAAAAGATGGTACGGTTGTTTCGCAATTACTTACTGTGTAAAACACCATTACGGGAGTGTTGGAAGCGTGTGCTTGACATTCGATAGGCACAAAACTACCGGCGCGAGTATTCCAACGAAACTGCTGTATTACAATACTGCGACCCGGAAAACCACAGCTATGACAAACAGTCCGTCTGGTAAGACGCAGTGTGGTAAAACCACCTGAGCGGAAATCCGGATGCACTTCATAGCACTAAAATGTGTCTACAGCAATTGTCTACAGTGATTACGCAATTTGGCTGCGTTGCGGTTATACAATAACCGTAAAAAACACAAGCGCATTTTTTAGTTATTGACTTATTGTGATAATATGTGTGAACCTATGGTGTCAGATTCAATGCCAATGTTAATTGCTGGTAAATGCTAATGTGAATTGTTGATATGGGTTAAAATTTAAGGGATTGCGTGTTTTACCGCAGTTTCTCCAGGATCCTCAAGTGCTAGAGAAGGCTGTGGTCACTGGTTACTGAAGAGTGGAAAAAATGAATAGGCGATTACAACAGAAAGGCAGTTTTAAAGGTGGTAGCGCATCAATCAGCAAGAATAATATAGTGCGTTGTAGTCGGATGTCGTCCTAATGCGTTCGTAGTTTCCCCGTTGTATTCCAAATAATCGCCATACTTTCTATTTTTGCTTACGACACAACGACTCGACCCATGGCGTTTAATAACACTTCCACTATAAGAGGGGATCCTTTTACAATGGACACCAGAAACAACGTCATTATGGTGCTCATTGTAGCGAATATAGCTCCATTCCATCTCCTGTACACACTGTTGTTTGCATCGGTGTTTTTATCTGCGAAAAGACTAATTACCCCCTTTAACATCTGTATTATCAACATTTTGCTGTTGTACGTCATCAGTGCAGGTCTTCATTCCATAACGCACTGGCACTTGATTACAATATACCATAACTGGACAGTACGTTGATTCGTAGGTATATAACGTGGTGCGTTGCGGTTAGGTATGCAGTGACCGCAAAAAAACGCAAGTAGGCGTTCTTAGTTATTTGATAACATGTGTGAACCTTTGGTGTCTATGCACATATTTGCGATCTCTCCAGATGGATCGTTACTCCCGCTGCCGGCGCCGGGCACATTCTGCTGGCGATTAACCGGATCTGGGCGGTGACCTTTTTCGGTCCTACCGCCTTAAAAACAACCGGATCGTGGCCGTGGTGTCGTATGTGCCGATGCACATGATAGCGGGTGGTACTCGATTACCGAATTTTATTTTCAGTGTGCTAACGCCGTCTCAAAACGGCAGCGTTTGCCGACAATCAGAGGAAATCTATCCGGCTCTGCTCCTTACAGTGCGCGCTACCTTTCCACGGCCACTTAGGTGGTTATATTTGAATCGCTGCCGTATGTCATGATAATGCGACGGATTCAAGTTCGTCGTACCGTCTCCGTAACACCGCATACGCTCAATATAGAATTAGATAAATTATGTACGTGCTTCCTTTTAACGTGTACTGCGTGGAAAAGTGCATGTGTGCGCATTGAATATGCCCCTTCTGCACACTGCCTGTTCATTTTATCATAAAATTTTTATTAAACCACGACTGATCGACAGGCTGACGCCCAACCAATTGTTCAGAAAATGCTTGAGTAGGCAGTAGTCATAAAAAGTTGAAGTGCGAGCGCGGGCAGTCAATTATTCAGTAATATTCGTGGTTAGCATTTAATACATTCCATGCAAGAACAAAGTGGTTACCGCAATGGAGCAAGTAACAAGACCGGTGGCAAAAAAAACTTATTCTGATGTTTACATCCCCGTCTACGTCCAGACAACCGTCGACCAGCTTTTGCAGTGTTGTGGGATAACGGCGAACGCTATCAGATTTTGCACTTCTTCCTTCTCTTGTTTATTGCATCCGTAAACCTAGCGGTGCATGTTACTGTGGCAGAAAACGTGAGAACATACGCTCACCATCTCAACACGAGCTTCGAAACAACTCAATGTTATCGATCAAAGTTTCCAGGATAATGCAGAAACCGGTTACGTCAACAAGAGCAGCAAAAGATCCTCCAGCTAGAAGGCATAACAAGTTTCTAAACAAAGATATCAAACAAAAATCATCAAGGAACTGCCGAACCTACCAGGAAACATTGCAGTTGTTACTAAAGCGTGATATGAGTAGCGCTTTTGCTTTGATGTTTTCTTTGTAAAGACAGCCAACAGAAAAACCAATATCAGCAGTCAATCGTTCTCCGCATATATGCTTAAATTTTGTTGAATTTATAGGATTCAGTTATCAGTTTGCCGCAAAACCACTTCCGCAATGCATCCATCCCCACTTAAGATGACTTCCTTCCTACTTTTTTTGGTTTTTGATTTTGTCAGAGGTGTGTACATACCGGATGTAGCGTTGGTTCAGTTTTATCTATGGGGCGATAAGACGCCAACCAGTCTGCAGTTCGCAGCTCCCGTGATGGCTAAGGGAGAGGACGATCTCGCACCGTACAAGGATTTTCTGAATATAACCAGTGTCCTCATCTACGACCGCAATGTGACGACGTGCGACGGGATAAACCAAAAAGCAGCATTCTGGGCTACTCGTTATTATTTCCATGAGGCGGTCGGAAATCCAGTTATGGCATTTTTTAGCCCCGGTAATATTCAGGAATAATATTTCAAATTTTCAATGCCATGCCTGATGTTAGAAAATTGTTGTTTCGTATAGGATGCTCTTCTGCAGCGTCATCTCTGGCTGCTCTGGCAAGATGTAAGCTGCATATAAAATACAACATATAACATTGCACTCGATAAAAAGCCAGATTTACGTTTGAACTTTGAGCTGCTCACAATTTTAACCACTTTTGCTAAGTCTTATTAATGGATTTTGTTGTATACCGGCGAGTTGACGCACCTAAAGCCATACAAATACTTATGGTTATGCACTAATAACAAGCGTGTATTTTTTTGCAGCTTTTAATAAACCGATGCTGGCTACGTGAGTATTTGAAGTACTCGTGAAAAAAGAATCTGACCGTGGATAAATCTTTATCTTGGATACGTTTGTAAAAACCGGGTTTGGTTTAGCGGTTAGTTCGCAGTAAATCTGAGCTGCTATCTTTCTTTTTAGCACATGGGGAGACGATTCTACTTTTTCCAATAAGAGGCGTTTCCCAACACTAGCCAATTTCTCTCCGTATATCGACTACAGTCTGAGCATGTTCATATTCAGACTGCTAAATCACTTCAACTACAACACTGTGGGGATATTGTGTGATGATGCCAACGACAATTTGTCCCTTTATATTCCAATGTGCTCAAATGTGTTCGATTCACTTCGTCTAACGTATAATTTCAGCGCGAGCCGGTTTTACGTGAATGCGACAGACGAAAACAATGTGAAACATTATCTTGAGGAGATTAGAGCTGTAGCTCGGGGTGAGCAAAGTGATTTCATGTCCGCTCATCCTTCTCTGCTCTATTAGGAGTTGTGAATCTTTTGTGCAGTTGTCATCATTATTGCCCACGGTGACCGGATTCGTTCAATCATGGTAAAACCATCGCCGCAACATTGTGATTGATTACTGTTGTGATAAAGGCGTTTGATGCATTTTCAGCTGGCAGCATCCGATAAGCAGATGACGGGGGGCGATTATGTGAGTACATCGTGCTGAATTTAATTGCATTATGAAAGCTGTTACAAGCATGCAGACACAGTGCTCCAGCTGTGCACCCTAGTTTCCGCTAACAACCTCAAAACGTGTTGAATTGCAGGTTTATTTCACAGTTGAGCTATTTCCAAGCGCAAGATATTTCGGCAGTATTGCCTGGAATACCGGTGATGCCGATGAGCGTGATGCGGTAAGGATGAACTGGAAGAAAGGTCATCTGCAGTTGTTGACTTTTCAGCTTTCAAACATTGTCGCTGCAAAGATCTTTTGCGCAACAACTAGTATAATTTAGCCCCTTCATTACTCTTCAGGATGCCCGAACCGCCTTCCGTTCCCTCTTCAAAATATCTCTCCGCAGTCCGGATGCCACGCCTGAATACCGTAATGTTACTGATGAAATAAAAATGCTGTCAAAAACAAGATTTAACTATACATACGCCCCTGGAGAAGACGTAAGCTGAACTGAAACAAATCAACAAAATGCGATGATTTTTGTCATCTCACCGGTCAATCAAAAGCATACAGCAAGAATACGTTAATGACCTACGTGTTCTGTTGCCTAAAAGGTCAATCCATTCGCCATGGCGTACTATTACGCCCTCGCTGTATACGCGCAGGTAATGCATTGCGCCAACCTGTCTGCTTTCAACAACATTGCAGTTATTAGTGTTAATTAAAGACGGTTGTTGGAGTTTGCAGTCGACTGACACATTTATGGCAGCAAAAGCACCAAACTGAAGATATTTATTGTGTTTCTAGCGATTATGTTGCCCTTTCAGAAAGGGCCTTTCTGATAAATCGAACACATGCCTTGTAGGTGCTAAACCAAACCATAGCGTTTGGAGAAAATCCAAATGACGGAGCTAATACGAGCAGAACCATGAGGAATCGCACTTTCACCATATTAGGACATGATATCACCATTAACGATAACTGCGATCGCGAGGCGGATTGGACACTCCACCAAATGGATGCTGAAACTGGAATGTTTATGGTACATTAAAACCTACTCGTACCCTGAGACCATTGCTTGAACGGCGATTTTGCTGGAATCTTTTTAGAGCAGCAGAAATTATCAAAAGGAATACGTTGTTCGTTTATCGCTAAACGTTTTGTTAACTGTGCTTCAAACATATGTAATTAAAATTAATTTTTTAGCCTGTGTTGGAGTATCCTGCCAAGCGTAAAGTCCTGGAACCTTCTCGTGACCCAGTGGAGCACAGCGTCCGCGAGATTGTTTGGTACAAGCGTGATAGTCCGCCTCCTAACGAACCGAAATGCGGCTATCGTGGAGTAAAACCGGCATGCAAACCTACAGGTATGTGTACCAAAACTACTTAAGTCATATCAATTAGGTAACGCGGTACTCTCAATTTAATTGGCTTTCAGAGCAGCGTTACCAATACGAGCAGCTGGTGGCCGCTGTCGTGAACTTGTTTGAAGTGATCAGAGGAATGATGGCATAATTCTACTGTCTGGCTTATCACTTCCTTGGATTTCAAGGAAAATAATTTCTTCATTTAATGAAGTTTGTAAAACAGCGGGAAAAAAAGGTGAAAGGCTCCACAAGAGGTTCAACATTAACGTTCAAAAAAGCAATCGATTTTTCTTCGATTAACTTTGAGCTTGCACAACGCTTTCGTTAATATATACCGGGCGCAAGCCTTCTCTTCAACATATTATATAGGCGTGTAAATTGTCTGACTCTTTTAGTTTCGTTTTAAAAGAGCAATTTTTAAGAAAAACATTCTTTTTTTATAACTTGGCATTATTCATAACTGTGAAGTCTGCGTGTGCGTACTATAATACGCAGAATACAGAGACCGGAAGTAGCCCCGACAGCTGGACATGTATAAGTTTCGTTAATAATTTGCAAAGTTTCGTTGTTTTTTGTTAATCGCTTCATTTGCTATCTGCCATCTAACTCGTTCCGCGTAAAACCATTTCGCCCTATAACATGCGAGTGCTTTAAAAATTAATGCTTTAGTTAGCTTCACGTACAGATACTATACAATTTCAAACTATGTATGAGAAATATATTTCGTTTTGCTGATACAGTAGTATGGCTACCAAGTACTTTTAGAAAATATTTTCATCAGTTTCACCAGTGAACGTCTACCCACACTGGCCATGCACCAGAAAAAAATTCGGTAATAAACCCCTGCAAACTTCTTTCGACGTTTGGGGAAGATATACTTCGCTCCTGGTTGGCGATACCCTGGGTTGAGGTTTATAGTGGCCGTGGCAGTACGTGGACGCATGACAGAATAAACGCTTATCACATCGGAGATGGCCAGTAAAATATACGACCACTTCCTGATCCAATCTTTCGCCGTCATTTAAACCGAAACAGGGTTAACTGACACACTGCTTTACATCGATGACTTCGACTAGCACCTATTAGATCCTGACTGTCAGTGATAAAATATGGATGTGCACGACGAGCTGTGCAAAATCATACCGGCACCTGCAGATATCGTGTGTACCGTACAATTGATGATCGACGCCAAAACCAATCAATAAAACAACGTCGAAAGTCCGTAATCGGCTTACTCGGTTAATTACGGTCAAACCATATCCAGCCCATGATACAAAAATTAAGACGGACCGTACAATCAGCTCCTGTCGCACGTAATCACTTAGTAGACCATATGCAACCGGATCGAATGATAGAGATGCTTTGTGGATGTTCCGGGTTGCTGGGTTTGCCATGCTCGTTTTCGGTGTATTCGCAGTACACGAAACGTTAGTCGATAATTACGATAATTAACTTACAAGTTGGCCTTTCCGGAGCATTCGACTCAAGGAAATGTTACACGACAGGTTAATTAGAGCCAAAATTGTGATGGACAGTTGCACTTAAAGCAAGAGTCGCTTTTGGTTTTTTCGTCCAAAGCTCGTACGTATTCTCCAAGCGTACTTTTATCGCTCGAATGATAACCGCTCAAAAAACACATAATGTAAAAGCACATACCGTATTACTTACATACTGTATCTGTACAGAGTACGGCTTGTGAGCGCAAGAAATACTTACTGTACCGATAGCTACCAGTTTGCCGTAGGTGTGTGCTGCAGTTTGTGTCTCACTTCACAGCCTAATTAAATGCCATAAAAGTTAGTCTGAAAAACTGAACCCCCCAACCCCCCCCCCCCTCCAGTACAAGCCCAATCCCGTAACTGGAGCCTTGAGGTGATCGAGATATTTGTAACCTTCTAAATCGATAATTACGGTAAGTTTGGGTATGGTCCGTCTCACGCTAAGTGGAAGTGTGGAGCTGCATTTTTATGTGCTAATAGTTATTGTATTACAGTGAAGTTTTTCATACATGAACTGACCCAAATAGTGTATACATCGAAAAGTAAAACGTAGATTAACCTTTCACTGCAGTTCATAAATCGGGCTTACCTTTTTTATTCTTTCGATAAGGTGCAGTATGAGGTCAGGCAATGTAATATAAATCTGAACCATTTTAAGCACTTCCTTTATCCTTTAGTTATTGAGACGTTGGGAGAATTTGGCCCCGCTCTGACTGAACTGTTACATTTCATGGCTGCCGTAAAAATTCGAGACTTAACTAAAGAAGTGCGTTCTATCTGTACTACGTACTTTCCTTAACCAGCGCTTTAGTCTCGCCGTTGTTAAAGGAAATGCTACGGCTGTTTTAAGCACGTTACCTTTTAAGTTTTAACCCAAGAGAAGATAGAGATTTTGGTTGTTTTTTTAATGTTTAAATTTTGACTATCAAGTAGTGTACCGCCGCTTGCAATCATTATTGTCTGGTGGCTTTTGCCTATTAAAGTAACAATTTTAAGTAGCATTACGCGAAGGCATTTTTTTGTTATAGTGATGGCCTTTGCCCAATAAAGGCAAAAGAAATGAACAGTACTTACGATTAGTATTCAATATATTCTTATTCTAATTTCAGCGCATTGCTTTTGGTGGGAATTTTCAGCTTTTTATTATTCATTATAGTACTACTGGAAATCTAACATCACGCGGGAATACCAAGGAACTACACAAACGTCATAAAAACTATAACTCACAGAAAACAATTTATTCCAATAAAACATAATTATATTAAACCATGTTGTACGGGACAATAAAGCGTACGCCGTTAGGAACGTTGAAGCTGCTGTTAGTGCAGTGATGTTAAGTTGCAAACCGGCTCTTGGCAAAGACTATCTGTAAGTTAGTCCCATCCGCCACCATCGCCGCGACCGTACCAACCGCCGCCAAAACCACCTCCATACCAGCCCCCATCACGGCCGTCCGGTGCGGCCTGGGCTCCCCCGAAGAATAGTCCTACAAAACGATACAGTCGTACTACAAAATGGACACAACGCTTAATCTGTGCTCGCAATACAGTTTATCAAGACGGATAATTACATATTACCTACAATCCTTCTGAATAATACAAATATGCCGGGCTTCAACCATCGACAGCTCTAATAACGACTCAGAATTCTGTGCAAATGAAAAAGCCAACGCGGTATGAATTTACGGGATCTACGGTATGCCACTACTGAATGCTTGGAGACAGATTCCATGATAAAAAATTTTGAGGGTTGCGGCATTGCGCAGTGAAACATTGCGCAGTGCAACAGAAAATTTAGTAGCATCACACTCCACGCACACTTGCGTTAAAACATAATATAATATTACGGGACTGTCAACGGTTTACCTAGAAAAATAGATGATACTGATACAGATAGACGTTAATACCAAGTTTACGTTTTATTTCGGTACCATTTCATTTAAAAATAACAGCGCAAGTAGAACGGTTTTATTTACGAGTATGGAATTACGAAAAAAATTACAATCGAAACTTTACATATACGCGATGAAATTACAGACAAGTACTATATTATAGTATTATACAGCACAAGTATTATAACCGAGCAGCGCTATATGCATAAAGCAGGCATAATGAAGAACTGCACTGTACATGTATAACGCAACTTACCTAGTAACATCAACACAGCCAACACAAGTATTTCTTCCAGCTTCAACATTTTCCTTCCGTGTAATTCAACTTGTATACCCGCAAAAACATTTACACAGGGAGGCATACCGCGACGTTCAGGGTCTTATATACGCTTTGACCGGGTGGTCTTGAGAAAACGAAAATTGTCCTGGTCATCCTGATTCGTTGTGTCCCACATGGATATGTCAGCTGAATTTCAGTTAAGTCTGAAGTATTCCCACTTGGTGTACAGTATATACCGGCGGAATTTCGGTTTGGATGGCGGTATGCAAACTTGGCGGTGTGACGTGCGTATCTTGACAGTGCAATGCATAGTGACAAATAAAGCAGTAACAGGAACTTCAGTTTACAGTATACCGCTTATGCTGCGAACTGCTAGAAAGTCGAACGGGTGTAATTTTCCTGCTGTTCACTCCGGTGAGTCCGCGATAATTTGACATATGCCGGTAACTGGAACTGTGACTTACGTTTTTAAGTCTTCGTGTAAAGGTATACTTACCACATTCAAATTTGTAACTGCAGTTTTACATGTATGTACATTATAATTTTTTTATTTACGTGTATGTACATTACATATTACTACTGGCATCCGGTTTTGGGTAAAAGTATTGTGGTTCACAGTTTAGTATTCCAGATGAAACAGATACAGTGTTTAAACTGATGAATCTTTAGTGAGGCCGTGGTTATGTTTTATAAGTGTCCCTACTGTCGATTAAATACACGAGTACAAGGTTTCGGTTCGTTTTTTCATTGTCGTTACTTATTGGGGGCAATGTCTCAGAGCTGTCGTAATAAATTGCCTAATATGGCGTACTTTTGAAAGCCGTGTATGAATACTACTCGCGTAAGAAGTAAACACCAACGAGTCGAATAGCAACAGATGGTATACAATACCGTAATTTGACCTCGTCAAACATCCGATCACTTTGCCTGTATATAGTGAGCGGATTTGCGCATTCGGATTTGTTGCCGGCCAGAACAACTCAAATTACAGTAGTTTCGCTTAAACGTAATTTTCTCCACAGAAAATTATTCAGAAACCATGTCTTCCAAATTCTGTGAAGTGCTTTGTAATCTGTTGGTTTTTTGTACCTAACTTGTTCGATTTAGTGAAGGTCAACGAATTTCCGCTGACCAACAAAATGCCGAGTGAACTGATCGAGGAGAACCGTTACCCCCGTTCTGGTGAAAGCAACTGAATTTTTTCTTAAAGACCACAATTAGGCGCCGTCCTGGAGAAGTCTTGGTGCCGGATTTTCAAAAAAAAACACACTATGTCATTATTTTTTTTATTCCACACTCCACTCTTTTTTTTTAGTCCAAGTGTGCACCCGTATCAAAATATGCCTTGCGCCAAAATAATTAAAACAATTAAAGCCACGATGGTTGGCACTGTTCAGTATATCTCATCATCGCATTTGCGGTATAAAATTGAGTACATGTTGCCGTTGTCCTTCACACCGCATATTAAAGCACTACAACTTTTTCACAGAACAAAGCTTAACAATTAATGAGCCTGCTTTATTTCCGTTTGAATTTATTCGATATCATAACAACTGTACTGACAATACAAGCTTCTGACGAATATTCAACATCTTCGCAGGTTCATTTATATGTCAGAGTTATAAAAAAGCCTATCAATGGCAAGCTGCGGAATCACTAGCGTCAAAGGTCACGCACTGTTTCAATACATATTATTCTCCATTATGCTCTGTATGGATTGCGGTATTGGATGTGGGTGCCGATGGCTTGAGGGTGTTCAATCCCAGTCCCCACCACGAAAGCCTCCCATGGGATAGCCCATTCCCATGCCGCCCATTGGCATGTAGCCGCCCATTGGCATATAACCGCCCATTGGCATGTAACCGTAACCGTAGCCGTCCGCGCGCAGTTCACTGATCAGAAAGCCTATGCAAATGGCAGACATTATAACCTTCATATTGTAACCCGCATTTTGTCAACATACGTATCTCGACTTTAAAGTAATATTATTATTATATGTACTGTAATATACGTTTTAATGGGCAAAAGCCACCAAACAATAATGATTTCAAGCGCCGGTACACTACTTGATAGTCAATTTAAACTTTAAAAAAACAATCAAAATCTCTTATCTTCTCTTGGGTTAAGGTATGTAATTATGTAATTACAGCTTCGATGTATGTACAAACCCGGTGACTCGTTTTCTGCATGAAGGTTCAGCGAGAAATACAGATTCATGGGTTACGCTAGGCTCTGTACCACGCCACGCTCTTTACGGGTTACGTGCATTTGGCATGGCTGCTTCACGTCAAATATTTGATATCTTATAATACATATAAACAAATTTATCGTATATATCAGAGAATTTATTAATTGAATTTATTCATCGCAATAATTCTAATAAATGTAGAAACTGTAACTTAATTAAGCATATCGCGTAACGTCCCTTACCGATCATAAGCAGCACCGCCATGACAAAGGTCACGTGCGACAGCATGTTTCTCGGTGAGCAGATAAATATTCGAGTTTCCGATTAAAAAAATCAAAAATTACTTTTTCAGCACTATTAACCGGAAACTGTCTGGTATCTTTATCTACTGACAATTATACAGTATACCAGCCGTCACCCGATAATGCTTATCCCGCACATCAACAACGGTGAATTTTTCGAGCATGTGATACACTTTCCAAAAGTGTCATCCATTTTTAACCCGCTCAGCAAAGCTGTTAACGGCATGACACTTTAGTCGGCAGGAATTTCTGGCTGTGAATGCTTTATGTTGGGTGTTTCGAGTGTGCGTGTGTGTGGACGTATCCGTCTTGCTTTCCACTAAACATCTCCAAAACTGACAAAGTCCTGACTTGCATAAAATGGATGGATGTCATTATGTGGCTAAGCGGAAATAATTATTGTACACATACATTTATTGTTAGGAGTACTCAGTTTCATGTTACGCTGATCTGAATTCTTTAATGTTCCTGCAAAAATTGTTACCTTTCGGCATCCCCATAGAAATTTCTCGTACGACAAAGACGACAATAAGGTCGGAATTAATTCGGTATATGTATTCATGGTACCAGCTATTGTACGATTTCGATGTACGATACACTCTCAGAAACTTCCGTGCTGTGCATGTTAGTGTATTTCGTACATATACAAATCGGGCGACAAAATATTATTATAGCCTTTACAAAAACTGTTGCATAAATTCAGTGTGCAAAAACACAAAAAAGCTGTGTAAAAGTTGAGTTCGCCAAAATTCTCAGAATGTTCACGTATTTGGCATCGACGTATCGTATACCGGGTCAGTTCCCTTACACGGTACTGTACAGTGTACAATTGTACCGTATGTAATTAATTTTTTGTGCAAAACTTTACATGCAGTATTTATTCAAAATGCCCAATATTTTTGTCGCTTGCAGTTAATAGTAATCTTAGTTATTCTGTAATGCTAATTATTAGTAACTACCGAAAACAAATACGACTTTTCTGTGTATTTTTGTAATATCGTACGACAATTCAGTTAAGTACTTACTGTGGTTATGATAAAAAATAGAAAAAGTTTCCTATTGATAATGATAACCCGAATTTTTCCTAAAAGTTTATTTATCGATTATCTATAGGCAACTGGTAACTTTCCATATGATTAGTGCGCTCGTTAAAGCAGTAGTACCGCCCGTCAAGCGGCATAAGTTTGCATGAGAAACTCTGCTGAATAAAACCCGGCAACCAACAAATTTTTCTCAGGGCCCAGCCCCAAATTTTTTTTCCAACCAATTTTCAAGACATAAAAAATAACAGAAGGACAACAAAAACTCTTCCCGGCATTCGGCAGTCTCATCAGCGCGCGCGCGTCACATAAAGCCCAAACAAAACAGCCAAGCCATCCGCCCGGAGAACGCAGAATCGAATCAAACAAAGAAAAAAATACAATCCGCCCGGAAAAAGGAGAGAAAACACAACTAAAACCGCGAAATTTTCTACTACAATTTTACCAATCTATTCCACGAAAAGACACGCTACATGCTAAACACATATTCGTATAAACAAAACGGTGAAATCGGCGCCGACAACCACGAGAGATCAAACGACCGCCACACCTATTTTACCCTACTATGTACATACTTCACTGCACGTTAAAAGCGCTCTGTTTGAACAGAAAAGTGAAAAACTAAAACCCTACGACACTCTTCCACATTTTCTCTGTTTTGTGCGTGCCAATCACAACTTGAGGTTATCCATCAGGCTGCGGACGTAGGCCTCATGGATCTTCATCACGAAGTCGCGATCATTGCGCAGCAGCCACTCCATGGCCTGCAGCAGCTGCTCCTTACTCAGCGGATTCACGCCCACCAATCCGTTCTTCAACGGGCCACTGCCACCGCGTTCCACCGGTTTGCCAGCGGATTTCAAGTCCTCCATCGCCGACGGCAGCAGCAGCGCCTGCCGGCCGTTATGCTCGAAATCATCCGGGGGACGCAGATCGGCGCCGGATCCTACAACTGAATTTCCACATAAATCATCAGGAAGATTTAGTTATTTATGACACGTAATATGTAGCATTCCTGGCTCACTGCTGACGATTACTTACATAATTACACAACTGAATAAAGATTTCATTTAGAGCACTAATTAGTAATTACCAATTTGTTGCAGGGACCGGGGTTGTAATCCCTTTGACAACGGCAATCGTAGTTTAATGGCTTTAATGTCGTTGTCTAAACGTACGAGCACAACGAAGCTCCGATTAATTAGGAAATTTCTAGAACTTTTAAATGCTATCGAAGCCGTTATATTTTTCTCGAGACGGGCTAGCACTGCAATACTCTAACTGGCTGAATATGTAGACTGAAAACGTTCATCAAGTTATGAAGAAATAATAAAAAAGAATTATATCCTTGCAGTTGCGTCTTATAAATAATTATTATTATCGACTTGATATCTACAATTATTTCACAAAATTAAAACACTCAAATGCTGTACTATTAATGGTTCCACAGCTTCTTCTACGACATTCTAGAGGTAATTACGAACTCCGAAATAAAAAAATAATTAAGCATCTTAAGCAACAGAGAAAATCAACGAGCAACCCCGATGAAAACGCAAAAACCTGAGAAAATCGTCACAAAAACTGCACTGGGCGATAAAATATGAAACAAAAATTGGTATGACTAATAATCTTTATAAACTGTAAAAAAACAACGAAATAATCCACGGTATTTTTTAAAAAAATCTTTAACAACAGTAAACAGATATTCAAAACAAAGAATCTGTTTCCTACGAAGTGTGAATTTACTAATGAACCGTTCTTCACAAATAAATTAATGGAAAACAAAAATCTACATATATTAATCCAGATATCTGTTTACCTTCAAAGACACCGGGCGCCACCAGCAGCGACTCCTTCACCGCGCTGCGACTGAAATCAAACGGCTTCCCGCCGCCCATCTCCGCGCCACCGCGCCCATTGACCAGCTTCCCCCCGTCGATATTATTCAGCTTCTCCGTCAGCATCCGCGCAAACCGAGTATCCTCCGAATCGCCCAACGAGTCCCGTCCCTGACTCCCCACACTGTTCATACTCACATCCAACACGCCCGGCGGGGCCCCGTTATTCTTCACCGGCGACACTTCCGCCACCACCGGGGCCTTATTCAGCCGCAGAAACTGCTTAAGATGATCCGACGCTTGGAAATCGATCTGCGGCGACGAGGAGGAATGGTGGATGGGAGCGGAGAGGGGCGGCACGTGCGGACCGACCGTGGGAGAAGGTAGGAGATGGTTGAGTTTTAGCGGCGGCAACGGCGACACCTGCCGGTGCAGGGGTCCCACGGGGATGGCGGTGCGCTGTGAGGAGGAGGATGAGGAGGAGGTGGATAAGACGGCCGGGTCGCTCAACGGCGGCGCCGACTCCACGGGATGCGAAGTCTGACGGTTGAACTGCAGGATAACCAACAAAAGATTAATTAAGTGCGGCAATGGGCCACCTGCTCTGGTTGCAATTAAAATATAAAATTACATCCAAACCGTGACATACTCGTACTATATTAAATATATTTTCCATTACATATAAATATATTTTCCATTTTCCATTACATTTTTCCAAATTACATCCAAACCGTGACATACTCGTACTATATTAAATATATTTTCCATTATATTTTCCATTATATATTTTACCAAGCAAATTTTCGATAATTATCATTAAACAAGTCTCCCTACAATTATCGAATCAACAATCAATTTTCAAATGCTGTGCCATTTTTCTGTGATATTTTTTTGGAATTAGAAGTCGGATTTTTGAAATTAAATCATTCCGCTGCACTGTACTGTTGTCTGAACTTCCTGTTTTGGACAAATTCAACGTATCTGACAATACGAATAGACTACAAATATTTTAAAATTAGAGAAGAAAAAATGATGAATAGTAATAAATTTCTAAGGTAAAAATCAAAAGGAAACACAGTAGAGAAATGAAGTACAGCTAAGTGCAGCCGTTAGCCGCTCGCAAGCGCCCCACTTCAAACTTCAAAATGAAAATTGAGCAGAATAATGATGGGAAAGCAAAACTGCCAACTGGCCGCGAGTGTAGGTGATTCACACGCTGAACGTACTCGTGTCAGCCTCTGAATAATGCCAACAAAAACAAATCAACAGTTCACCGCAAACAGCGTACCAGAACAAACTACCAAGCAAAATACCAAACGTACTCGCTTGTTAAATAAGCAACGGTACAACCGTCGCCTCTGCTATCTAATGCAGCTCAGATTAAAATTCAGTACACAGCTTACACCAAAAGCCAAACATAAAACAATTAAAAAAAATAAAGTATATCATCAAGTTACATTATCAAAATCATTATCAAAATTACATTACATTATCAAAATACATTATCAAAAATACATAGGTACATTATCAAAATAAATAAATACATTATCAAAATACATTATCAGTAAATACATTATCAAAATCAGTAACTCGACGTAAATGACAAATAACGGCTAATCAAATTAGAATAATCAAATTAACGCATACACAAAAGTGACTAAACCGAGAATTATTTAGTGAATAAATAACAGATAAACTAATACAATATCAAAACAAAAACGAGTAAATTCCGTAGAGGAAATTAACAAATTATTTCGGTTTACTGATTATTCCGTTTGATGCGTTTATTATAAGCGCATCACAAGTCCATACAACCTTAACAGCCACAACGAGCGCCCACGCAACGTACCTCTGCGCGTTTCGGTCCTCCCACGGGTTTCTTCCCGCCCATAACGGCCTCCGGACCCTTGCCCGGCTTTCCGTACACCTTCCAGCAGCGATCCGCGGTGTGGTTGGTCTTGCCACAGTGCGGACAAGCCTCCAGTTTATTCACCACCTTCAGGGGCTTCGGGGCCTCAGGGGCGCCCGGGGGGCCCTGCGACACCATGGCGGCGTAGGACACGCCGGCCTTCTGACTGGCCGCCGTCGTCGTCTGGATGCGTTTGTGCATCTCCTCGCACTGACTGCGCTCCGGGAACCACAGACCCTCAATCTTCTGCCCTGTTATCGTGATAATGCACCTTTATATAACCAGCAAATGAAAGCACGATATTGAGGGAAACGGTGATAAGTCAATCACCTTCTACTTCGTCCTGACTGCGGTATAACAGGAACGGGATGCGCGACTGCAGTTCCACGTTCACGTCAAACTTCTGACTCCAGCACTCCACGGACTCGCGGGCCAAGAGCAGTAGGCCAAATTGTGCGCTGTCCGCTCTATATCAAATATTCACACACTAAGCACCATAAAATTCACTTCTGCACGCAACTAAAACAAATAAACCTTCGAATATAATAGGTTATGTCAGATTATTCAGATCAAGAAATTTTCAGCAACTTCGCTTCACGGGAATGAGGAAAATCAATGGAAACGCGTCAACTGCCAAAGGTATGCACCACAATCACATCAGATGATCAAGCAAATATGGCAACCAAATACCATTTCCACAGAACAGTTCCATTACATTGCAAATGGACTCGTCAGCACAAAGCAAACAAGTTTCCAATTCCATACACCATTTCCGGTCACCGGAAACCACAGACTACCTCTGAGTACAGTGTTTTATGATAATCACACGTCAACCATAATTTTCCAGCAAAGCAACATTTTCAAAATTCTAATTACTTGAAATTAATTTTATAATGGCCGTAATAATTTTATAATAGTTTACACTGTAAACTAATTTTTTAAAAAAACGTGGTTTAAAAATTCACATTTCATCGACGATTTAACGACAATATAAAATAAATTATCGCGAGCATTAAAAACCCAAGGGAAAATTTAACGCAAGCAAACGCAACTAATAGATTATCAGCGGTTCACTTGTACCGTTGTACGTTAACGATTTATTACATGTGTTTTACATATCAGGAATCCAAACATAGCTAGACTGCGGGAGAGCAAAATAATTAAAAAATATCCATCAGCTGATGCAGCTACCGAACAACACACGCAAAATAACTTTAAATAAGTAAAATTACGAGATAGATCGTATAAACTTGGAATTAATCCACATTTTTGTGGATGAACATCCGCTACATCCGCCAGCATTCCACTAATTAGCGACGTCACTCACACACCCCCAAAATTCTTCCCGGCGAAAACTCTTCCACACCGCGGGTTCGTTTGCATTTTTTGCCACACACCCATCATCAGCACACGCGGCTGACATTAGCGTTCGTTGCGTGTACACAGCCGCCATCGACATTTCATATCAAACAAACCCCGGCGACTTTTTTTAGCCCAGCTGTCCAACACCATTCCCGACCCATAAAATAAATACTCGGGGGGTGAGCGCGCCGTGTACGAAAGAAAATTACGCTGATTTATTCTTCGGCGCTGAACTTTTTTGTTTATTAATAAATCGGCGCGCTGCACTATACAACGCGACACACCGCCGCGCTCTCCCATCAAACGCCAACCGATAATGTAAATAAACTTCCAAACATTTCTCCCCCGCTCAGCTCTTTCTCCCCCGTCTCTCTAATTTTTCAATCACCGTTGATTTTTGTGATGTAATCGGATCCTGAGCCATCCATCTTCTTCGTTCTGAGCACTTCGCATGCAAATTATTGCAGATTCGGCTCCCCTGTCACTCGTCGTTAACTGAACGAAAAATCCCCCATTTTTATCTGTGACAGGCGCTATTTTTATCCCGTTGATAAAATTTATTCTATCGTATTTTACTTGTATTAATTCGTGGATTTTTTAATTGTTGCTAACCGGACAATAATCCTGGGAAAACCAGTACTATATGATGGGAATTTTGACAGATTCTGTACACTGCAAAATCGTAGTTAAGTGGCTCGCTCTGAATGTTTGAGAGCACCAGCCTACATCCGCTTTCTTAAAAAATTTCGTATGAAGTTTAACAGTGACGCCAAATTTTTTTATGTGTGGACTAATTAGTACGGCAATCATCGGTGATGGATTTTCTCCAGACGGATTCATTTTGCCCGCACCCATCCATGCTCTTGATTTGTTGAAGCACACAGCGTGGGCCGCAGATGGTGCGCATGCGCCGACGCAGTCAAGGGTGTAAAACTGTAAATCGATTTGTCAACAGCACAACAAAAAATCATAAACAACATCGCTGTCGCACGCGCGCCTGACAAGCGACGATTTATGTGCCGGTGCATTAAAGCTCTCCTAGACTACACTTCCGGCAATCCGGGATTATCCTCCTCGATTCCAATAAAAAAAAGGTAAAATATAACGATCTTAACCCTGAATTTCCTTATACTGAAAACACAGAACTAATCATAAATAACAACAGACCGCATATTACGTTTCAAACCACCGGCCACAAGGCAAGAAAACCTGCATTCAAAAACTTGAAAAACCTCTTTAATAATCCTGATTAACCATCAATATTAATTGGTAATGTTAATTAATTATTAAGCAAGGCCAGAGGAAAGATCAAAAATATCCTAAATAATGTGAGCGATCAGTTTCTACTCATAAAAAATCGCAGAGAATCATGTCACCAGAAAATCATTGAAAATTTAAAACTGGAGATTTCCAGAAACTTTTTTACACCTTCAGAATTCGAAACCTTTCCTCGATATTAAATGTACGAGCAGCCGATAAAACTAGAAAAAAAATCAATTAATTTAGAAAAAATACTGTGACAACAGAACATTAAAATCAGAATGTAAGAAAACAAATTTCTGCGACGAGACGGGGAACGTTTCGTGTCTCCGTGATACTGACGCAGACCAGCCACGTGGCCTTCACTTTTCATCACTGTCTTCATTTAATTCCCACCCTAGAAATCAGCCGCAATTGCTAATCGACACCGACGCAAACGAGCGCGGCTATCCCAAAATAAAACCTCGAGCCAATCCGTTACCCGCCCATTGCGCGCCGTAACGACACTACCGACGTTCTTACAGCGGAAAAAAAACAACCTCTTCCAAAACCTCTCCCTGGACACACTTGACGTATGATTTATTTGTGTTTAATTGATTCCTCTGGGGCGGTGCACATGTTGCGGAAGGATATGCGATGGGAAAGATAATAACTTCTTTGCGCTCAATTGATTCAACTGAACGCTTTCATCTATCAGCAGTCGTGTGCTCTACATTTTTTTTCCGCTACGGGTTTAAAAATATACACAGAATCACAGATGCACTTGTGTACGACGCGGTGACGGCAGTGTTTGCCGCATATTAATCCGCTAACACTCGCCTCAAGAACGCCTCACGCTCTCTTGGGAAGAAAATCGCTTTTCACCGCATTTCACCCTCCTTCAACATTTCTGACTTTGTCACGTCTGAAATCTAAATTTTCAGCTCTCTGTTTCGCAGTCTTTTAAAAACCAACATTTCAAATCTCGGCATAAATTCCCAGCGACGATTTGCGGTTAAATCTAGGGTCAGTTTATTCAGTCTGACAGTTTTCTCATTTTTAACTGGGAAATATTTCAATGATACATTTTTTTAAAAGGCTTCCTTTCCTTGCCTAGAAAATCGGTAAAAAAAAATCTTGATTATTCTGGCTTTTATATTCTATTATTTTCTATGCAAAATGTTATAAATTTTATATTTCGTATTATTAAAAACCGTCCTGCTACTGAGCGGAAATTTATTTTATAATATAACAATATTATTAATTTTTTATTCTGCAGGTATATTTTATTTCAGCATTTCTATCTTCAACGTTTTTTTTTAATTTTTGATTTTTAACAGTTCGACTTCGAAGCAGAAACATTCGAAGTCGAACTGTTAAAAATCAAAAATTTAAAAAAAACCGAATGTTATCGCATGATCACTGATAAATTTTAGTAAAATATTCCAATAATTTTTGCTTATTTTAGGCTAAATTTATCCAATAATTTCCGTTCCTTTTCGTCATGATGATCTAATAATTCTTCCTATTCTAATGGAGCAGCGGATTAATTACGGCACAACATATCGGAATACGGATGATACAATAACGAGGATATTATTTTTCATTTGGCAATCAATACGCGCGTCGGATGTTTGGCGAGCACGTCTGATTTCCGGCAGCTGACAGCCAGCACACGGGATTAACCTGGATTACTCGAAAACAGTCCTTATCGATCGTCTTTATCGGCTGGCAAACATGACGTCAGTCACGTGCGGCTTTGTCTGATTCTTGCTACACGCTTACTATTATCATCGGAATATTTCTGCCTCACCACAAAAAAAGCGCTGACACAATCCGCATCCATAATAAAGGTAAGGCAGAAAATAAACAATCACGTGTCTATTTTTGTCATAATTTATTCAAATGAAAAATATTTTCAAAATTCAAAAATCGCATTAATATTTGAAAAATAATAACCAGAAAATTCCTGTAATTAAAAGAGATTTTTGTTGCATTGAATTTAAGTGCGCCCTTCATTTCCTCGCTACCGAAAGGCGGAAGCACTCAAAACCGATGGTTTATTAACGAGAACGACACTCAATACAAACGCGTAAAAATCTTCCAAAATTACGGTAATTAACCAATTTCCGCGTCTGTTCATCTCGCGCTTCACAAGAGCACTTGAACATAGTTCCGACATACCTGCGGTAAAAAAGAAGAGTTCCTTCACAGTCTGTCGGATTCTGTAAAACACAACACAAATCCGATCAAGTTCACGTCTTCAAAACACGAAAAAATGTTTAAATTTTAATTTCCGTATCTAAATGTCGCGCATCGCACCAGCTCCCCGTCACATACTACTACAAACCAGTTCAACGTACAGGGAAGTCATAAGTACCACCGTGCTATTCAATGATAAGGTAGTCAACACTGCAAAAATGGGAGGAAAACGCTACAGCAGAATCCTCTTACCCATTTGTTCTTCTCCGTATCGAATCTGTACAATTTCACCTCCTTGGCGGAATAGACAACCTGCGTAGCGGAGGGATCGCGCTTCTGCAGTGCAGCAAGGAAGAACCCTGACAAGTTTTCCTTGTTATCGGACATTTGCTGTCGTGAATTTGGCGAATAATTTAATTCAAATGACGCACAGTGCACCGAGCACAGCCAAAACAATCTCGAAATTTAAGTCTCCACTTTATTTAAAAGTTCAAAAGACTAGCAGAAACTGGGATCTGGAAACTGGGAAACAGACACGTTTTGTAAATTTCCAACAAATTTCTCCAATCTGTGCAACATTCAACAACATTCAACATGCAGCAGCAGGCCAAGCAAGCGAAGCATCGCGATGGCAGCTGTTTATGAACGTGCAGTTCGGCTACGGTTCGGTTCAAGCCAGTATAGCCCGAGGGCCGAGTTACATGAAATGAGTCGTTGTAAATTAAATTCCCAGTTACTCTGCTTAGTTAAAGCATTACTGGAAATGGGAAACGTGGTTTTGCGTTCTTCTTAACTGAAATTTGCTTACCCTGGACTAAACGAGTAGGTCAAAGTGACGTCATGGCTACTGGGAACTGCAACACTACCAGCATATTCCATCAATAACAGTTTCTCAAAATGTTGCAGTCGATTACAGTAAAAATGTACAATGTACTCGTTCACGAATAGAGGTAATTAATTTCATTCTTATACTGTTTTTGACGTTAATGGATTTGAATCATTTGACGTATAAATTTCCATCATGAATATGCGCATAAATAGAAGATTTGAGGTCCAAGTCTTATACAAATTGTACAATCAGCACTCTTAACTCCTTAAACTAAACAGTTTTTCGGAATACCGTACAACCAATTACCGGATCAAGTACTAGGAACTTTGTGTACTGTACACTTCAGCGGCTTTGCCTATAATTACAAATAATTATATGTATTTTTATGTACAATTATGTGTATACAATATAAATTTCAAAATACCAATAATAAACACCAGTCGAACAAATTTCATGGTATTGTGTAGCTAGCGATGATACAAGCCTACAGTATATCACGAGTTTGCTTAAAAAGTAACAACGGTAACAATTAAATATCGAAAATGAGCATTAAAACTCTAGCTATGTATTAGCCGTGTACAATACAGCACTAATACAACCGTAGCAGCCTAGTAGGTATGCGTACGAGTACAGAACGTCAGTTGCTTTGTCGAACAAGCGGTTGCAGCCATTGCACTACGAATAACATTACACATCCATACTGGGTTTCTGTCAAGTAAAGTTAATTAAGTATTGTTTGCGGCACAATTCGTACATTTTAAACATTTTTCATTGTATTTCGTCGTATAGCAATACCGGTCACTTTCCCCGCAAAGGCTCAAATGTACCTTCTGTGGATAATAATGATATCATGCAACATGAGCTAGTTAGCGTAAACGGCATCCAACGTACAGTACATTATTATATCAAACAAATACATAGTGATAATCAAATGCTGACTTGCACGTATTGATATTGTATATTTACAGAGCATTATTACTGATCCACATACATTTTATCCAGCTGCAAGCATTGCAATTACACATAGAAAGATTTGAACGACTATCACAGAATATAAGCGCTGTGCAACAGAAAGGTCACTCCGCAACGGCATCCCAGGTCGCGTTAAGCTGTCCATTCTTGCGCTGATAATACAGATCACAGGGGTCGTCCGGTTTCCGGACCATGGGGATGACGACATAAGGCTGCAGTGGGAACTCAGCGGTCGGCGCCGGGACGCACTGGTACGTGATGGAGAAGACATCCGCCTCGCACTGCTCGTATTCATCCGGCGGCTCCACGCGGATCGTACAGTTGTGCATCATCCCGGTGCAGCGGTGCGAGATGATCAGACTGAAGGGGCAGCCGCGCACGTAGGTCAGCCGGCAGCGGGACATATTTTGCTGGGGATGGTCCACGAAATGGTAACCGCTGCCGCCGAGGATCCACACCATGGGGAACTCCGCGGTGACACATTCGAAGGTGTACACGGAGTTAACGGTCATGTTCACGTGGAAAAACGGCGGTGGCGGGCGCCGGGTGGAGGTAGAAAGGTCAAGCTGGGAGGTGTTGTGGAAAACCAGGGCGGAGGCGTTTAGGGTGTCGGAGGCATTGAAGACCGGATCGATGATGTCGGGTACCGTGCCGTTAACTGCTTCGACGGTCGCGGTGTTGTTATCGGCACCCAGCACAATCTGTAATTGCATTTAATTATTAAGAGGACTTACGTACTTAATGTAGATTTATAATTAAAATCACTTTACGAAGGATTGCGTTAGGCCGCGGCTGTGTTCTGCTTAATATCATTCTGATCAAAACTAGATTCAAATTGGGAATTTAATAACTGACTACTTTTACGTTACTGGTCGTCGACCAGGATACAAAATTTCTTTTATGAAACTATTTTACTTAAAAAAAGATTAGCGGATACGTATAATATCATTTTATATTATGTACAGTATTTACCACTGTTGCTTCTTGCTTCGTAGTACTTACCGGGTACATCGACACACATAGTACCATTATCGCCGCCGGTGCAAAATGCAGCAGACATTTTCCCAGCATTTTCACAAAGTATCCTCGTGGTATATGCTATTGGGTATTGGGCAACAAACTCCACCGAAATTTAACGGTAATTTGAAAACCCAGAAGCTCCTAGGAAACCCCGGGACCGATAATAATTTAACCGGTGTACCGGTGTCGAAAATATACTTTGCAACGGCAGTTTCTTTACCCCTCTGCAGCACTATCGTGCACGTTCATGCGTACATATAATTTTCGAATAAAAGTCACTTCCTGTTTAATAATCCGGTCGCTTTTTATAACAGACGGAGCCGTGTACAACATGGGATTTATTTTAATTAACGCGCCGACAAATGTGCCACGGCATTATAATATTCTAATGCTAAACAAGCGTACACAAGTGTTTTGGCATTGTTGTGCATTAAATACTGTTGTTGTTTAGCTGACGGGTATAAGTGCCAAGAACTTGATCCATTCTTCGTGTGAACAATTAAGTTTATGAATCAGTTAACTTCTTATGCAACTGGAAATATCTGCTACGTACAAGTGTATGTACATGTATATTCGAATGATAATGGTTGTCGTTATTTATTGAATCGTTACCGGTTGTTTTCACAATGTGGCAGTACTTATGTATAGCTTGTCCTTAGCGGTAGCACGTCAAAGCCGTTAATTCGATTAACCGGATGACTGCTACTTGATTTTCTCATGAAGTCGGAAACGCGTATAGACTTTTTAATCGGATTCCGTTAATATAGCATGTAATATTGCCGGCATACGTTGCCGGAAGCGAACTGCTTTAGCAGGAAAATTAATGTTGATTCAGTTCCTGCGGTTTACTGGTGTTCAGAGTCTTAGCGGAAATAAGACAAACGGTAGCTGAAGTACATAAACCGTCGCGCTAAAGAGAAACATTTATTTACATGAAAATTGCCACCAAAATCGGTATAAGGGCCATCCAAAATTTAGGTATAGTGCTAAACGACGCATTCAATACGGCAAAAAACATAATACGTAACATGATTTTGTCAAAATAAAATCAAATGCGTTATTTGTATAAGAATTGTCCCGATCGACAAACGGACATTCAGTTTTTACGGCTTATTCCCTTTCGCTGGTCCTGGGGCGCCTTTGGACTTTAAGACGTCCGTGGTCTGGTTGTGCGCGTGTTCGGGATCCCGGGATTTATGCTTGGCCGCGCGTTCCGGTCCGACCAGCATCTCATCCGTATCCACAACGACCCCGGCTTCAGATATTTTGTTTTTCGACTGAAGAAATTATTTAAGAAACGATAAAAGCAGCAACTTAATTACTTATTCCTGTAAAATTCAGATCACAATTGTTAGTTGTTACAGCACGAATTTGCCGGTTATTTTACCTTGATTTTTTCGGCGCTGGCAAGATTGCAGATCAATATTGCTGATACCAACAGCATGACGATCCACATTTTGGCAACGAAAACAGACTTCATGGTGTAATTATAATTTATAGCCGATGAATGTTTACCTATACTAAATTTCAGTAATCCAGCGATTTTTTTTGCGGTTAAACAAGGTGAGAAAACTTGGAGTGGCATACAAACGACAAACTGATGTGGCTGGATATTTTTTTATAGGGCACAGAAAATCGAACACAAAACTGGTTTTACTACTCTACAGTTGTACAAAAAACCGGTCTTTGATACACCAGTTATCTTTGCGTTGTAGCCTCTTTATTTGAGGCTTTTATAGGAAATTCTTTCACGCGCCCAGTATAATTATAAAATAATTGTATGGCTAGATCCGTCATGTTCACGAAGAGAGCTAACAGGATCTCAGGATACCATGTAGGGAAACCTGGAAAATAAATTACGGAGGAAATCCGTTTTGGCTTAGTGATTGATCGTGACTGCGAAGGCAGTGAAAGCTTTGTACAGATCTCTGTACGAATATCTTTTCGGTTCAATCCCGAATTTCAGGGATTCTTAAACATAATTATCAATTATCGTTTTGCAGTTACTAGTGAGATCGTTATGCATAATAAGAAGAAAACCTCGACACAAATCAGCTGTATTTATTTGTCAGTCAAACGGTTTTCCACAGTACTGCGTGAGGCTGCTAATTATTCGCAAATGAAATGCGAACATTACTCTATTAAAATGCGAAGTAGACATTGTGGGTGTTATACCTATCTTTCAATTTTCACCGTTTTCAGTTGGTGCATATCTTTGCAAGCGTTTATGTACTCTGTATACATACTGGCCATTGCCGAATAATAGCTCTCAGTATCAAAACGATTTAATTTTAGAACGAAAAGCATATCCAATCACATTTCGATGATGCTCATACCCTTTCTCACAAACCGGCTGCGAAACACCGCCATCACTGCAGGATGCGCAACAAAACAAGACACGATGACGCGAAATTATTCCAGAACGAAAAATATTGGAGATATATGAGCATGTATAAGCAGATAATTTCCGGGTCGAGGGTTTCTCTTACGGGTTGGGTGGTCGTTCGTTCTTGGCCGCGCGCACCGGATGCGCGGAGCGGTAGTGCGCCGCACGTTCCGATCCGTACAACATCACGTCCGTGTCCACCGCTACACCGGCTTCCTTGGTCTTGTCTTTAATACCTCGCTGACCGACCTGTGCAGCCAATGAGATTATGACAATAAAAATATAGTAATATTGCTATAATATCATTTGTATCATTTACTTATATTTGCACCTTGAGTCGCTCGGATGTTGTAGTTCCGAGAAGCAGAGAAACGACGACAAGTAAAAGATAAACAGCAATTCGGTGAAACGCCTTCATTTTGAGCAGAGGTCTCTTTCCGAGTAAAACAAATTTTCAGCCATTAAATCTTTACGTTACTCTATAGTTTACCCTTGTTTAGTCATGAGCGCGAGGTTTTTCGTTCTTGCCGAGTTGGCTGAATGCTTTTCAAGTACGCTGTTCATCCTGTCGTGTTTTGCTTAAGTAAGCACAGCAGAATTACTGGAAACAAACGTGTCGTTTTCGGAATGAAACCGATATCTGGGATGCACTATATATAACACAGTAATTTTTAATCAAAAATAGTGTTCAGTACTTATGATTAGGAAGGAGACCATGCTTCATGGAAGAGCTTAAACTTTATTTTACAGCTGTTTGCGGTTAGATTCGGCATGGCAGTAACTAATAACATAATATCACAATCAGTTATAAACTATTGTACTGTGTACACAGACATACTGTTCGCTAATATAATAATGATATCACAATTATGAGAGTATTAGAGCGTCAAATTTTATAATCTCCATCTTAAAAAAAGTGTCCACCGCGTTGCTAAGATCGGATACCGATCGTATACACGGCCCAGCAAAGGCCAGGGCTTTTTAATTTTTTAAATTAGTGATCTCGGGGCATCGAATTAGCCGTTAACCGGTTTTGAATTCCTCAGTTAACTCCGGTACGTCATCGATTTCTTCGCTGTCCGCTGATCGAGGGTGACGATGGGCGGTCTGATTTCTAGCAGCGCGCTCGGGTCCGAATAGGGTCTCCTCGGTGTCCACGGCAATCTGCTGCTTCTGGGCGCCACCTTGGTGTTCTGTATCTGCTCCAACCGCCTGTGAGTTGCGTTTCTCTCGGCTTTCAGGGGCGTCGTCATGACAGCCTCTACATCCGCCGGGTATGGCCTGAAAATGTTGGTTGATGAGATCGTGAGTGGCTAAATTAATAAACATTAATGTTAAAGCTGTTGCACACGTACCTCTACGGATATGCAGGCGATAAGGACAACCAAAAGCCCGATAGTTCCCATGTAGTACAGCATCGGCGTCATTTTCGCTACTTTTTAGGTTAGTATACTTTCAATAGTATTGAAAAGTTGGCAAAATTCGTTTGTACCTAGTTAAGAATTCTAGTCACGATAATGCGCACCGCAGTTGCTTAAATACGGATTTACGAATCATTCACAAAATGCTGCTGGTCATAACGTGCGCACTGCTGCGGTGAAAATGCTGTAATGAACAACATGTTTATACAAACAGCTTCCAAGAAATTACATTTAGGTCGCACTTTCACCGGTAACACTTACACGTTGCATAGCAGAAGAAAGTCAAAAACAATCGTATTACACAAAAACACCAAAACATTATTGTGTAACGATGAGAGCGGTGGCACAGTGTGTTCATTAAGAGAAAACATTTCCCTACAAATGGCGAATTCGTACAGTTGCTTGTTAATTTTAATGGGCTGCCCTCTAAGTGCAAAGTGTATACTGGTTTCGTTAAGTTAATCAGGAAAACAGCAGGAAACCGATGCAATGTTCCGATTAAAGTCAACCCGCAAAAGCGACAAATAACGGGCACAGATTGATAAGCGCTTTTGCTTCAACCACTGAGAAAAAATTATGCACGTAACCGGTATAGTCCAGCCCGGCAATAGAATTCCAGAGTTACCACGCAGAAAGCCCTGCAATGTTAATTTTAAATTTGTGAACCCCTTTCCTGTTTTGGTAATGAAATTAGCGACAAAAGCGCTATAACCACTTTACACTTAAGTGGACACAAGCGAATCAGCAGCTGGGCGATGAAAACTCCTACGGATGTTACATGACCTGCATCCATAGAATACCATTTTCGACTTCTCGTTGGAGCGATCTTAGCCCGTATTTTTTGCAGAGATCGGACCTTTATAATAATACAGCCTGTATAGTGTATAGCAGGTGTGCTCTTAAGCGTTCAAGCTTATCACGACGACATTCATAATCCAGAAAAATGTACATAAAAATTTCATTTGATATTTAAAGATATTTGATATTTATGACACGATTATTAACAAGAATGATTCTTCTCTAAAAGGCTTGAGTGCAAATTTAACACCACTTAGAGGATCGGATACCGATCATTTGTACTGTCTAACAGCATTTTCGAAAACAGTGTTCGTAAAAACCTCTTTGCCGTTGACTGCTGTTCTATTCCTCGGTCAGTTCTAACTGCAGGTGAACGACGACTTCGCTATTGACTGATCAAGGATGTCGCTCGACGGTGTGATTCCTGTTGTTCGGATTCTGCGACGTCTCCGTCCGGTTTCCATGGTTCCCCGAAGGCGCAGTTTGTTTCTCTTTCTGTTGGCCGCCCGTATGGGCATTTTCTGACTGATTTCTCAACGGCTCTTCCGTATTTCCAGCTAGCTGTTGGGTAGTGCTGCTACTGGGCCTTAAACTATTGGAGGTCGCTGCCTGGTTGCCGCTGTTTCCTGATTCAGTATGCGCCTGGTTCCCGTTGTTCCCTGAAGTGGCGTTCTGAGTATGATTAGTACTGCTTCCTAACTGCGCTGTCTCGGTCTGGTTTCCATTACTTCCGGAACGCGCTTGCGTCTCTTGGGCTACCTCGGTACGGTGAGCGTTGTTGTCCCCGGAATGTTCGGTCTGCGTCTGGCTGTTTTGGCTGCCGGTATGGAGATTTCTCGAATGATTCCGGTTGGTGCTTTCTTGTTTCGTGTCTACCGCAACTGCCTCGGAATTGCGTTTCTGCCGACTTTCTGGAGCGATGCAAATCGGGCACCGGGGTTTGGCCTGAAAAGCACGTTTTTAAGGAATGAAATAAAGACGCATCGTTGTTTAAAGTTGTTGCATACATACCTCTACGGATGTACAGGCGATAAGGACAACCAAAAGTCCAATGGATCCCATATAGTATAACAACCGGGTCATTTTTACAGATACTTATACTTTTAACAAGTTTGACAAAAACCGTTTTGATTTATTGTTAGAATGATTTAGTTGCAGTGGTGCGAGCAAAATCTGTTGTTTGATTTAAATATGGATTCGCAAACCATGTCCATGAAATCGGCGTGCTCACCGTTGCGCCGAATTTCTATCGTAATAAACATGTATTTTCGCTCTAAACGTCTAAATCAAAATAATACATTTAATTATTGTATCGCAGTTTTGCCGGTTAGCGCGATGTGTGGTATGAGCTTATGGCACAAGAAGCTGGAAACAATTATATCACTGAAAAACATCAAAATATTGTTATGTAAAATGAGTCATGCTAGCACAGCGTGTTTCATTAAGAAATGTACGTTTTCTTGGAATATACGCATACGGCGTTCATTCATTGATTCGGTTGTAAACGTAATAGTTACTGGTCTGCTAGCTTAGAGAGGAAAAAGAAATCAGTGCTGGATTTTCGATGACAATCAGCCCGTAAAACAGACGTACACGAAAGCCTCATAGATGTGGTGTCTTGTTATCGGTTATTAGAACGACCTGAAAACTGTTTTTAGAAAAATAACTAATCAGGACCAGACCAAAGCTTACTTATTTGCAATCTGTATCGAAAAATAATCGGAAAATCGTCAATACTAATACCAAATCTGATACTTTTTCCCATCCTCGAATGAATTACCGTCCGCCAGACGATACGTACCTCGCTGATATGCATAAGCGGATTTGTCTGTGACGCTGTGTAATCCGGCGCGATTATCTTACTTTCCTTCTCAGAGTTATATACGAGTATAACACATAAATTTTATAATACGGAAAAGGTGACAGTTATAATTGTCACACTTAAGTATTGCCAGAAGATATTTGACACCGCAGTTGCAACGCGTGTTCCCTTAATCTGCACAGTGCTCACGTTGTCCTTTGTGATCAGCCAATACTGCGAGTCTCATGGACCGAGACCTGATCCCAGGGACGACTTAACAGGGCTGCAGCGGGTACTCGGCCGTCGGTGCCGGGACACACTGGTGCGTGATGGAGAAGACATCCGCCTCGCACTGCTTAATTAAACGCATTCGGAGGATGCACGCGGATCGTACAGTTGTGCAACATCCGGGTACTGCGCGCGGTGCGAGACGACTACGAGTAGACTGAATGGGCAGCCGCGGGCGTAGGTCAGCCAGCAGCGGGATTATTACGATTCTGGTGGCTGCTGCCCACGATGATCCACAGTTCCACACCATTGGGAGTTCCCTGGTGATACACTCAATGGTGTTCGCAAAGTTAACGGCTGGGTGTTGTCGTATTCACTTTGCACCTTGGCGTTTGTCGTTTTATATAGGTATTCGTCGGAATATTTTAAAACATTACCCACAGGTATTTGAAACTATTCGTAATTGATATTATTCAGTATAATTAAGACATTCTTTTATACAGCTGTTTCTATAGGGTTCAAGTTCATAAATCAATGAAATGGGAGCAAAAAGGTACATAAAAACATTATTCGATAATATACAGTAGCCCGTAACAAGATGACCTTTTCTCAAAGAGACTTAGGCGCAGATAAAAGATTTGTGAGGATCGGATACCGATCATTTGTACATTTGTACGGCACTTTTGTACAACACTAATTTCAACAGCACTTCTTTTTCATTCGTCGGATAAATCCAACACTTCATCGACTTCTTCACTCTCGACCGATCGAGGGTGTCGATGCGCTGTCTGATTCCGGGCGGCACGTTCAGGTCCGAACAGGGTCTCCTCGGTATCCACAGCGATCTGTGTATGGTTCCCGTTATTCTGCGACTGTGCTGTCTCCGTCTGATGTCCATGATTCTGCGAATGCGTATTTTGCGTCTGGTTATGGTGACCGCCGGTATGAGCATTTCCCGAGAAGTTTCTCGACGTAACTGGCTCATCGGCATTCCCAGCGTTCTGCTGGGCGTTACTGTCATTGCTCCTCAAATTCCCCGATGTCGCTGTCTGGTTTGCGTTGTTTCCCGATTCAGCCTGCGTCTGATTGCCGTGGTTCCCTGAAGCTGCATTCTGATTATGATTGGCACTGTTTCCTGACTGCGCCGTCTCGGTCTGGTTTCCGTTGCTTCCGGAATGTGCTTGTATTTGTCGGGTGTGGTTGGCAGTGTTGTTCCCGGATTGTTCGGTCTGTGTCCGATTATTATGGCTGCTGGCATGTGTTGGTGTTTCTTGGGTGCCGTTTGCATTATTGTTCTCGGTCTGTGTCCGATTATGATGGTTACCGGCATGGGCATTTCCCGAACGATTGTGGCCACCGCCTTCTTTTGTTGCGTTTGTCGCAAACGCTTCCGTATTGCGTTTTTGTCGGCCTTCGGAATCAACTTCGTCATTGTCGGTGCAAAACTGTGGGCACCGATTTCCCTGCAGAATTTCGTCGATTAGACGCGAAACTAATTCACATTGGTTTAACTAGATCTTTTGCACACATACCTGAGCGGATGTACAGGCGATCAGGACGAACAAAACTCCGATAGATCCCATATAATATAGCATCGGCGTCATCTTCGCTCTTGATTAAACGAATATATACTCTTAATTAAAAATAAAAAAGTCACCAAAATCCGTTTTGATTGAGAATGCTCTGGTCGCTATGATGTGCAGACTGTCGTTGCTTGGTTTAAATACCGATTCACCAGCCATTCATAAACAGTGCAGGTCAGAACGTGCGCGCTGTTTCTTGGAAATTTTACTGGTATATTTGTAATTACAAACATGTTTTTTTGTCTTTGAACGAAAAAACATTTAGGTCGCAAATTTGCCGGTTAAGCGCGTACCGCTATTATGGCACAAGAGAGCCAAAAAACAATGATATCACCTCAAAAACACCAAAACATTATCGTGTAACGCGAGACACGCTAACGCATCGTGACTCATTGAGAGAAAAACATTTCCTGCTCTTTACGCGCCGGCTTTCATTCATTGTTTTGGCAGTGAGCGTAAAATGTTTGCTTGTTGTAAGAGAAACAGGTAAAAACCGATGGAGTAATTCCGATAACAGTCATTCCGGCAAAACAGACGTACACGAACATCACACAGCCACACAGACAGACAACACTGACCGCTTTTTTCCGCGACCGGTTAGGAACAGCTTTCTACATGCTGAAAAAACTACGAGTCGCATATCGTAGCACATGCGCTCTCCTCGTACAAGCATTTATCCACAGATCAAACTGCTCTTCACCCGGTAAAAATAGCCAAGTACTAAAATTAGAACGGAGAGAAGCGCTGCAATGTAACACACTTAGGATACACGTAACCCGAAGGAAAGATGCTACAGATGTTAAAGACACACACTAGACCTAGGACGACAAAATGTAGAAATCGACCAGTCGGTCCGCAGTTCAGAAATTAAATGAAAAATTAACTAACGATCCTACAGCATGCAGTTCGCTAACAGAGCGTTCGAACAGAGAAGCGCTAGTCTGCGCAGTACATGGTAAAAAGAAGCCTCTGCTTTTCTTAGTCCTACGTTGTGCCGTACTAAACCCGTTTTGACGGCTTATTAGAACGCTGTAAACCCGGTTTCTGAAACGATAACATCACGCTCCTTTCAGCTGCAACGCAGTACATTCGGTACTGGAACAATAATCATTAAACAGCAAAGGTTAATGCTGATACCACAAGGGACACTTATTCGCACACCGTCAAATGAATTACCGGCATATTTATTCCGCGCAAACGATCCCCACGTTGATCAGCACCGTGTGTGTGTGTGTCTTGTAATCAGGCGGGATCTGTCTCTCGCTCTTCTTCTTCTCAGACTCTCTTTCTCTCGCGTAACCGTAAAGATACTGCATGTCTTTGCCAGTGGCGTTAATCCACATCCCAACGCTCGCACACACACATACACAACCAAATTAGCCGCGCACAAGGCGCGTTACGACGTGGAATTAGATGGGTAGGCTAGGCGCGCATCACGCGCTCAGACGCTACGTGTAGGAAAACCACGAACATCGTGTATATACTGTGTGTACATGACGGAGCCTATTGATAATCATTCATCCACACGCGGGAAGAAAAGCGGGATCTTTATCCGCGGATCCCCGCCGTGTATTATAATACCATGATTGGGGTGTTCGCTTTTTGTCATATAGCCAATTAGTGCACTGTGTGTGTGTGTATGATACAGCGTCTTTATACCCGAGTGTCAATATGTCCAATCCAGGTGAGCCGCATCGGCTGAATGCTGATTAGGATGCTTTTCAGTGTAAACGAGCGGGATTTTATGCTGAGTTGTTATCGTGAGCGTGATGTATGCGTAAAGGTGAAAAATAACACAGTGTGTGTATAATGTTTTCTTGGGGATTTTTCTAGCGGCCAACGCTCCACCAGCGCCCACCACCATTGTCCTGCAGACCAAGGCGCCAGCGACCACCGTCACCGCTGAGGGCGACAAAAAGTCCAGTATCCCGACATCGCCCGGAGGTACCGTCCAATCTCATTGATCAAAGCGTGTTTTTTTCACTTACTAAGCAACTAAAAATCTTTCTGCTTCGTTCTCCTATTACGTCGTATTTTTCCCCGTAGTATTTATTCAACAGCTTATCAGAAATTTATAATTTTACAATTACCTTCAGTCAGGCAGTGAATTTTTTATGAGGTAGGATGCGTTTCGTACACGATCACGCTAGGTAAGAGATTTTCTTGAGGGTTTGGCGAATGATTTATGAGATCGGTGATGTTGTTCTTGGTGATTGCATAATTGAACATGCAGTCATCATAATCAAGCAAGCACAGGGTTAAGCGTGTCCATATGGACCGGTCTGGCGTCATTCACGCCAGGCGTGTAATTATCCTCTGGAACAATCTGGGCGTTATTTAGGCTATCAAATGCTTATTTTCCCCGGCAAAAAATCGATTTTTCCTGTGTTCATGTCGTGAACCTGTGCATAGACAATTTTCTTTGGCACGTGCAGTGCAGTAAATGCATCTAATTCTAACGCACCACATCTCGAACGCTGGCAGCTTATTCGGAAATGAGACATCCTACAGGGCTTAAACGGATGTTGTAGAGTCCCATTAGACCGGTATTGCATTCATATTGATTCATCTTCACTTAAATAAACAATGACGTACTTGGCATATCTAATCAGTGTAACAGCTGTCTTTAATCTAAACAAAAACCCGAAAACGGTACATTTTTTCTATTAATTTTATAATAATTCCCCTTGCTAATAATTTTTGCTTTGCTGTACCGGTACGGGAATAAATAGTATTTTTTTGCTAGGAAGTTATTAATTATGCAGTTACCGTTTTTTTAATCGATTAGCCGGATCGAACGGGACAGCCGGCGGCAAGCCAGCCACCGAGGCGCAGAATATTAAGATTGTCGTCCCCGATAAGCCCCTGTCATCCGCCTGGCAGAAGACCCTCGCCAACGCCACCGCCGCCGCCTACGCCAGTAAAAGTGGCGCCAAGCCCAAGCCCAATCCGGTCCTCATGGGCAAACCAGAGAACCGGCCCACCCGTGCCCTCTTCTGCCTGTCCCTCACCAATCCCTTCCGCCGGTGGTGTATTAAGATTGTCGAATTAAAGTACGACCATTTCGGCTGAATTTCGGCTGATAATTCCAGTTGATAATCGCCCTGATATTGCCATTGCAGGGCCTTCGATTATTTTATCCTGGTGACGATTTTTGCTAACTGTATCGCTTTGGCGATTACCACGCCGTATCCGCGATACGATTCCAACAGTATCAATCAGTTTTTGGTAAGTGCCCCGTTTCGCAATAAAAATTATTCTTCGAATGAATATTCAAAAAACGTTTTATTTCCTACAGAAATTTTATTCACAGTACCTTATTAGTTACTTTATAGAAAAATGATGTAACATACGTACTCTCGTAGATCAGCACTAAATTTGCGATCTTCCTGCATACTAAGTTAAGGTTGAATATTATCGCATATAACTGTACATCCGGTATCATCATATTCCGTTCGTCTAGGAGCAATTCGAGTACGTCTTCGTGGTGATCTTCACAACAGAATGCTTCCTGAAAATCTGCGCGTATGGGTTTCTGATGCACTCCGGTGCGTATCTGCGCAACGGGATGAACCTGCTGGATTTTATGATAGTCGTAATTGGGCTGGCCAGCACCATCATCCCGCTGATGGTGCCGACGCCCGAGGGCGGCAAGAAGGCTCCGAAGGACGCCTTCGATATCAAAGCGCTGCGGGCGTTCCGCGTGCTCCGTCCGCTGCGGCTGGTGCACGGTGTGCCCAGTCTACAGGTCGTGCTCAACTCCATCCTGATGGCCATGGTCCCGCTGCTACACATCGCATTGTTGGTGCTGTTTGTCATTATGATCTATGCCATTATCGGATTGGAATTGTTTATGGGACAACTGCATAAAGCCTGTTATGACAATGTTACCAGTAAGTCGACCGCATCGCACTGAAGCCCTATGATCTGTTTACTCGTTTCTTACGGTTATTTTCATACTTCTCTGAAGAATTTCTCTTCTATCTGGATCAATATTCAACGGTATAAATACCGGTGTTTTTTATTTAAATTTTGTAATTAAATAGTAAATACCGGCCGTATTTATTAACAATTTAACATTCGGGAAAACGCATACTAATATTGTAAAATTATTATTTGACATAACTAATACAAAATAGCCAACATTTATCAAAAAATAAAAATATATATAGAAATTCCAAATTGAGTATATAAAACGCGTAGTGAATTTTTTCGTTAACCAGCCGTTGAAGTGTAAGGGGCTTTTCCTGTTAGACTGAAACAGTTTTTACTTAAATATTGCAGTTTTTTAACAAGCGTTTTTCTCAAGCAAAGCTGGTAAGCAACCAGATTAATCTGATGCCGAAATTTGAATCCTTGACGACAGAAATTCTGGACGACACACATAGGCTAAAATGTTGAAGCCAAGGTATTAATTGTCATCCCAAAGTCATAAATTAATTAGAACACGTCATTCAAGTTCAATGGTAGCACGAATGCAATTTAGACCATCGAACCATGGTTGCTGTAAACGTGGTGCGCAGCAGAAGCTGGCTACGTCGCAGTTTATTAAAACTGAGCTGGCTGTTGTGGAAGCTGCTGTTGCCAGTTGGGAGCACTTAAAAACCCCCTCCTTAAAAACTCTAAAAATAGCATTGTGCTGCTAGAACGCCGTACAGCGCGGTCAAGCACAATGTCGTTCAACCGGCAAAACTTGCTCATCTGTTTATATAAAATTCTTGGCAGACAGCCGGCTGAAACTGCCAAACCGCACATGAAGCATCGTGGTGCGTAATAAATTTATTACTCGACAGCCATTGCCAATTGGCTTTCCAGGAACATTACAACGATTAACCTAACATAAAAAAGTTTAAAAAATCAAGAAAACTGGAAAACTTAATAAGAAAAGTAGAATCGTTGAACATTGCTAATGATCCATGTCTAAATAGATAATAAATTTTGAAAACTTATGACAGAAGAAGACAGACAGTATAAATACTCGTAGCAATTAACTGGTGTAATTAATCTGCATGATTTGTACCGTTTTTGTGCAATATGTATGTTGCAATTGTTTTATGCAGAAAAGATCGTCGATGAACCGGAGCCGTGCGGATACGAGACGAGTCCCGGTGTGTCGCTGGTGTGCGAAGCCGAGCAAATATGCCAACCAGCCAATGACGAATGGGCGGGTCCCAACGATGGTCAGCTGAGTGCTACGAATTTACTAATTTTCTTTGCTGCACATAAGCCGTTGTTCATTTTTCGAACGTCAATAAAACATAGAAATAATAACCTCTGGATAATGCAGTAAATAAACTAACTGTAAGGCTATAAAAACATTGATAAACAACTCGTGAATACACTAATAAATAAAGTGATTTTTGCGGTACCGGTGACACATATATACTCGTAATTAGCGAAGTGACGGTCTTCTTGTGAATTTCAGGGATTACGAATTTCGACAATTTTGGCCTGGCCATGTTAACTGTCTTTCAGGTTAGCAAAAAATCATAAAGGTTAAAGCGTACGAGTACTGCCCGAAATGTTTGAAGTGGCGGTATACTTAAAAATTTAATAAAAAAAATATTATTTAAAAATATGTATCAAATTAACCGTTTATCTTGGTTTTAGTGTATTACAATGGAGGGTTGGACGACTGTGATGTATTGGGTAAAACATTGCCTACCAGCTTATATTACATGAACTGCAATTCTAAAATTGAATGGCATTAATTTGCAGATGAATGACGTTATGGGGAATTTATGGCCTTGGATATATTTTGTTAGCCTTATTATTCTGGGATCGTTTTTTGTGCTCAATCTTGTACTCGGTGTTCTCAGCGGGTAAGTGGAACAGATAGCCCAAGGCGGTGTAAAGTAATTGTACGACATATAGGAGAAAATACACTGCCACCCGAAAAATTTCAAGAAAAACTATAATTAACAGAAAATTATATAGAAATTTGTTTGTACTGTTGATGTACGAGTACGTTTATCATACCGCATTATCTGCACATACAGAGTACTAGGAAATCGTAATTAGCGTTTTATGGACAATCTGTAGACTCTTTTGCAAAGAAACCGTAGCCGTCGATGGAGTCACTGTACTACGATAGCTGCTCAAATTTATTGTTTTATGTGGAGCATAAACACCTTTTATTAAATAGTACGTTATCTACATATAATGCTGTACCGTATATATAGACTTTATTTTATTATATAAATCAGCTGCTTTAACATAATTATAGAGAATTTTCCAAAGAACGCGACAAAGCTCAGAAATCCGGTGCCTTTCGGAAGAATCGCGAGCAGCAGGCCATCGATGCGGCATTGCGGGGCTATCTGGACTGGATCACCCATGCGGAGTTGGTGGATGAGGAATTCACCGAAGAAGGGGCGGAAAGCGAGGGCGGCCATGAAACCGGGGGCCTGCGGCGCCGGCCGACCATCAAGGGGAAACCGGATCTGGAGGAGGAGGACACGGAGGAGAAGGCCAAATGGTACGAGACCGAGCGGGTGAAGGCCTTCCGCAAAGCCATCCGCCGGTCGCGGCGTGTGTGCCGGCGGGTGATTAAGTCGCAGACCTTCTACTGGCTGGTGATTGTGCTGGTCTTTCTCAATACCTGTGTGCTGTCGTCGGAGTACCATGGGCAACCGGACTGGATTGGCGATGTGCAGAGTAAGTGTAGCCGTTTGACGTGCTAAGCATCGAATATCAATTGAAATTTCAGATTATACTTATCTGTAACAGATAATAATAATAAAGATAATAATAACTTAATAAACATAATACACTTCTTAATAAGCATTCCTTACAATAATTACTTTTTCAAGAATTTTTTTTTTCATTGACCGTACTTTTGATTTAATTGGGCAGGTCTTCAGCAAGCGTACTACTATTCAAGATTTTTGTAACTGCTCCTTTGCTGAAAACTGTAAGCTACGCTGTAAATTTGAGGGAGAGATTCAGAAAGTATTCGTACAATACGAAAATTTTATTCTCAATGCCAGTACTTACTTATCTGTACGTCACACAAGCAAAGATTACCAGTTATTTCCGAGGTCCAAGCGTATGGTTTTACTTAAAAGAAACATCAAATTGCTTAGAAAAAAAACTGGTTACGGTGATAAATTAAGCGAAACAGATCGTAACCGGTCAAATCGAGTAAATTGCAATATTTTGGCAAATTGGCAGACCATAATGGAATGCCCTGTGAAGTTTATGCCATGTTGCGCCACGGCACTACGATGCTTCTACCGTTTGCATGTACGATGTAGTTCCAGGCTGCAGCCTGCGGGCAACGTCTTGTGAGATGTTCAGTCAAAAACGGCAAGGAGCGCTGCTCCATGTTAACATCTTATCAGCTTAATAGTAGTTATAGTTAATTTTTTTTATCGTTTCAGCTGCACAATTCCAATTTTTGTTTAATTTTTGGTTTGTTTTTACTTATCTTGTTTTTACTTAACCAAAAAAGTATAAAATTTTCAAAATGTACCAAAAAAATTTTCCATTAGCCTGGTAAGATATCTTCATCAGCTTAGGCTGAATAAGTTGGCTACTGTAGGAAAAATAATAATAATAATAATAATCTAATGGAGGGAAAAATCCGGTAGTACCGATATTTGGCATAAATTATGTTATTGATGCCACAAAAATGAAGCAGGACAAATTTGTTTTGCAGCCTATACGAACCTCGTCTTCGTCATCCTGTTCACCATGGAAATGCTGTTCAAAATGTTCTGTCTGGGCTTCCAAGGCTACTTTGTATCGCTGTTCAACCGGTTCGACTGTTTCGTGGTCATCAGCAGTATCTGCGAATTTGTACTGTTCTGGTTCAAAATCCTCCCGCCTCTGGGTTTATCCGTCCTGCGTTCCGTTCGGTTGTTGCGCGTGTTTAAGGTCACGCGGTATTGGAACAGCCTGCGGAACCTGGTGACCTCGCTGCTCAACTCCATCCGCTCCATCGCCAGTCTGTTGTTGCTGTTGTTCTTATTTATTCTGATTTTTGCACTGCTGGGAATGCAGCTGTTCGGGGGGCGGTTCAGTATGGAGGGAGAAACTGAACCGTATCGGAATAATTTCGATAGTTTCTGGCAAGCGCTGCTGACGGTTTTCCAGGTAATTATACTTACTAGTTACTTAAGTTATTACTTTTAGTTGACTGTTTTCAGTATTCAGATACGTGCGTTTTTGATTTATTTTTGCTCTTGCAAAAGCATGAATTAAGGTAAGTTAAACTAAATAGATATATATTCTTTTAAACTACACCAATAAATTAGAAAATGATTGAACGAACAGAATACTGATGTAATAACCAAATCGTCGAAATGCAGTAGAAAAACGCCGAAGAGCCTAGAGTAGTGGCTTTGCTACAGATTTCTCTTAAAAGATCCAACAGCAGCATTTTGCAGCAAGCTTAAATTAGAAACGTAATATGCAGGAAACTAATTTTTTGTTCCGTGATGTTAGATTTTAACCGGCGAGGACTGGAACGAAGTAATGTACCAAGGCATCAAGGCGTTTGGGGGTGTGGACTCGATCGGGATCCTGTGTTCGTTGTTCTTCATAATTCTTTTTATTTGCGGCAACTGTAAGGTTTCCCATCACCTGCATGCAAAAAGTAATTAAAATTGCAGCCTGAAAAAATCTCTGTAGATATTCTGCTCAACGTCTTCTTGGCCATCGCCGTCGACAATTTAGCCGACGCGGAGGAAATGACAGAAGAGCAGAAAGAGGAAGAGGAGCAGAAGAAGCAGAAGGCCAGCTCGTCGCGTCAGGGGTCATTGGCATCGTCCACCTCGCAGCGCAGCGTCAAAGGATCCATTCATTCGCATGAGCATGTCAAGATCAACGAGGATGACGTGCAAGTGCAGATTATTGAGGATGAACCGGAAGAGGAGCAGCCTTTGGAGCATGACACCGAGAACCTCATCGATGGGCAGCTGCTACCCAATGGTGACGTGGTGCATGCAACAGGTGAGATGGAGATCATAGTGATCATGCTACTGTGACCTTTGGTAACATGATCTTCGGTATCAGTGGTTACAAACGTAACTGTTACTACAGCAAATTAGAGTCGATAGCGTTCATTTTGGTGGTCAAGGGTAGCCAAGGATCACATTAAAATAACTCTGGTAAAAAGTCACAATATTTGTTACCTACAGTAGCCTGTGCACGTACGACTCGATAGCCTGTTGTAACCTTCTAGTAACCGGGTGCAATAGCTTGATTATCGAAAGTTATTATAGCTTAATTAGCGAAAAGACAGAAATGAGCTGATTGATGCAAAATGGCAACGATAGAATGAAATTCTGCTTCGAACGTTTCAAAATTGACAGTGCGGCAGTTATTGTGCTTATTAGAATGATTCGTATTCGATAGCCCCAGAAATGACGTTCGGTTGAAACGTTCTGTTTCGTATATTAGATGAGAAAGCCCCGCCCCGAATCCGGCCCACACCCAGCCCGGTGCTAACCCGACTGCGTATTGACATGATCAACGAAGAGCGCAAAGTAGTGCGCGGACGCAGTCGCGAAGATCTCGTAGACCTGGAGCCGGAAGATGAGGACGAGCCGCCGGAAGAGGAGCCAGTAGAGGAAGAAGACGCCGACGCCCATCCCACTGCCCGGCCACGACGTCTCTCGAGATCAACATCAACGAGGCGGTCAAGCCGATCCCGCCCTACAGCTCCTACTTTATTTTTCAACCGGACAATAAATTCCGCGTTTTGTGCCACACCATCACCAGTCATCCGTACTTCACTAACGCTATTCTGCTGTGCATTCTGGTCAGTAGTTTCATGTTGGGGATTGAAGATCCGGTGGCCAAACAAAGCGATCTCAATACAGTAAGAAATATGTAAAGACAATAAATAAAAATAACACATAACATTTTGTTTCCTGCATAATTATGAAAAGGTAACTCCGAAACAGCTTTAATTATTGCAAGCCTTATTTAAATTTTTTTAATTTACTGTATCTTCATTAATAAATTCGGAAGTTTAAGCACCATGATAGTATTGCAAATAAATAAAATGTTCAATTAAACGTATTTGTAGACGCTCAACTTTTTTGATTACTTCTTTACGGCGGTATTCTCATTGGAAATTCTCCTGAAAACCATCGTCTCAGGAGTGATTGCTCATCCTGAGGCATTTCTACGGAATAAATTCAACGTGCTGGACACGATGGTAGTGGCCGTATCCATAATTTCAGCTACCCTGGAGTAAGTCTCACATTTTCTAATCAAAGAAAAACTGAATTCCGGTAAATGTTGTTCGACCTTTTGGTTGATGACGCACATCAATCTCCTAATGCAGGAATTCTCAGTTCTCGGCCGTCAAGATTCTCCGTGTATGTCGTGTGTTGCGACCTTTACGTGCCATTAACCGCGCAAAAGGCCTTAAGGTAAGATCACAGGCATCCAGAAAAATATCACTAATAATTAAATATTAGTTGCAGTTGCAGTTTTTTCCGAAAGATGTTTTACGTATTTTATTCCTGCAAAATAATATTTCACAGAAATTTTAAACCACTAATTCCTTTCTGTTTTGGTTTCACCCTTAAAATTTATTCTCCCCTTCTGTGCATTTTAATGAGACCGTTGCTGATACTTCTTTGCGAAAGGATTCTCTGCTATTTTTAAACAGCTGCTCAAAAAATATTAAAAGTGTTATTAGTAAAATAACTCTATTCTTTAAGTTTTATTCCCATCTTTTCTTGGCTTTAAGAATATTAATATCCTTCGCACCGGTTTCATTCTCCGCTTGGGCTCTCTTGTTTTCAGCACGTTGTGCAATGTGTGGTGGTGGCTATCAAAACCATCTGGAATATTATGCTAGTGACATTTATGCTCCAGGTGACTGGCACCCACTTCTTTTTGGCAATATTCCCTAAAACATTTTAAATAACGTGTTTTTACAAATTTCTTCAGTTTGTCTTTGCCAATATCGGAGTACAGGTAGGCCAATCAAATGTGTGTATATGTTCTAACTCCATGTTCTGTTTTCTGTATGTTGTGTGTGCTCGCGTTCCGACTAACATCAGCATGTTGTCCAATGTCTAATCACGTCCGTGCGCGTCATCGGCAATGTCCTACTGGTCACCTTTGTCCTGCAATTCTGCTTTGCCGTTGTCGGTGTGCAGCTGTTCAAGGGACGCTTTTCGGAATGCAATGATCCATCCAAGAGTACGGAAGACGAGTGCCAGTAAGTTGCAATTGCAGACCAAATAAAACGTGCATAATGCGCGAAGCATAAAACAATAATATACAGAATAATATAATAATATACTCTGTATGTAAAGAAATATTTTTTAAGATAACTACTTTGTACGAGTACAGACTTAGTGTCCCAGCAGATAAATACAGCAACAAACACGAATACTGCCTGTGCTGGTGAAAATAAAATAATGTGTCCTAAATGATGTGCGAGAAAAAAATTCATGTAATTAAAATTGCTAAAAATGCTGAAAGAAATGTTCTTTTAAATTAATTACATTAAATTTGCGTAGAAATAAATGAAAAACGAATTTCTGTGCATTTTGTGCGTCTTGGCGAACGCGACGCCTGAACATTGTTAACTAAGTAGTCTATGCGAGCTTCATCGCCATCGCTCTACGAATTTTTTGTGTAAGGACCCTGTTGTTTGCTACACTATGGTTTAATTATAAATAATGTAGACAATCTCGTATTTTGTGATTCCATAACACTACGTACTGTGAGCCCATATATGCGGGCTTTGTCGTTGTTTTCTACAGAGGCCAGTTTATCATTTACGAGGGCAACGATTTGGACCATCCGAAGAAAGCCGAAGACCGTGAATGGTCCAACAATAACTTCAATTTTGATAACGTGCCCAAGGCCCTGCTGACCTTATTCACGGTGGCGACATTTGAAGGATGGCCGTCGTAAGCCGATAATTTTTAATGCATCAATATTAATAGAATTAATAAGTACAATTATACTTTTGTAAGTGACCGCGTATGTGTTCATTGGACAGGTTAACGTACAAAGCCATCGATTCCAATCAAGAAGATCAAGGCCCGATTTTCAACAACCGCCCTTACGTGGCCATCTTCTTCATCGTCTACATTATCATCATAGCGTTTTTTATGGTCAACATTTTCGTCGGTTTCGTCATAGTCACCTTCCAAAACGAAGGTGAACAGGAATACAAACACTGCGAACTGGATAAAAATCAGGTGGGACGAATCATGCTTCCGGCACTGGAAAACCATTTTTAACCTTTTCGCTGTCTAAATGCATTATTAAACAACTGAAACAATTTAGGAGTACGAATGAATGATACTGCTGGAGTCTGGTTTATTATTCACTAGAGTAACATTTTTCCCACTATTAACTACGGGAAGTTCGTATTACGTGTAACGTGCATTAACAATATCGTTTTTATGTTAAAGAAGTTTTTTGACTACCAAAGACGACAGTTAAGACGTACCTTTGTGGCTTGCAGAGGAAATGTATAGAGTTCGCTCTGAAAGCCAAACCCATCCGTCGGTACATTCCCACAAACCGATTCCAGTACCGCGTCTGGTGGCTGGTGACCTCGCAGCCGTTTGAGTACTTCATCTTCGTACTAATCCTGCTTAACACGGTCACGCTGGCCATGAAGGTAATTAACGCTACAAAAATGCCGTTCGAAGTTTGAATACAGTTAAAAGCGGTTTTCGCCAAACCGTTACACTGTACACTGAGTCTTACCTTTCATTTTACAGTTTCATAATCAACCGGAAGAGTTCACGCTGGCGCTGGACTATCTGAATATCATTTTCACCTCGCTGTTTGCCATGGAAAGCGTTTTGAAGTTGATTGCCTTTCGCTTCAAGGTAATGTCCATGCAGACTTGCATACGAAACGATCTCTACGAAAATAAGATGACAGAATTAGCAACTGAAAATTTCCACCACATCTGTACATTTCGTCAAAAAAAGATAATTACTCTACGATAAACGCGTTTTGCTCGCTTGACTTTAGTATAGTCTATAAAATATAACTGTCTTGTGAATTGTGATCGACTTAGATTCGACAGTATGAAATGTTCACTTTTAAGACTATTAGCGATCGTTGGATGTTCGGTGTGATTTCGTAGAGCAGTGGCAAAAATCCCACTGAATGAACGGGTATTGTGGGTGTTTCACAGCAAGCGTAATCCTGTGGATTTAGAAAATTTAATGATTTTTTAATCCACTCAGGCTACAACGAGCAAACGTTTGTTTAGGACATGCCGTAAATTCAGTAAAAAAAATTCGGTCACGAATAATAACTCTTTTACATTTGCCAAGGTAAAATATCGTTACATATTGATTCGGTGTATGGGCCGTTATAATGAAATTACCAATAAGTTTTGATTGTCAATTTGTCGTAGAACTATTTCGGCGACGCGTGGAACAGCTTCGACTTCATCATCGTCCTGGGCAGTATCATCGACATCTGCTACTCCAAGTTCTTCTCGGACGGCCAGAAACTGATCCGCGTCAACTTCTTCCGGCTCTTCCGCGCCATGCGTCTCATCAAACTGCTGGCCCGGGGGGAAGGCGTCCGCACCCTCCTCTGGACCTTCGTTAAATCCTTCCAAGCCCTGCCTTATGTCGCCCTCCTCATCGTCATGCTCTTCTTCATCTACGCCGTCATCGGGATGCAGATCTTCGGAAAGATCGGGCTGGACAACGAAGAGAGCTTCATCAACCGCAACAACAATTTCCAGAATTTCCCGCAAGCGGTGCTGGCGCTGTTCCGCTGCGCCACCGGGGAGAACTGGCAGGAAGTGATGTTGTCGTGCGCGGGTCTGGATAAGAATCTGTGTGATAAGGCCTCCGGGGAACCGGAGGGAACGGTGTGCGGGACGGCGTTCGCGTATCCGTATTTCATTTCGTTTTATATTGTCTGCTCGTTTCTGATCATCAACTTGTTTGTGGCGGTCATTATGGACAATTTTGACTATCTGACGCGGGATTGGTCCATTTTGGGTCCGCACCATCTGGATGAGTTCATCCGGTTGTGGAGCGAGTACGATCCCGATGCGCGGGGCCGGATTAAGCATCTGGACGTGGTGACTTTATTGCGGAAGATCAATCCGCCGCTCGGGTTCGGCGCGCTGTGCCCGCATCGTGTGGCGTGCAAGGTATGTCATAGTACTAAAAAAGCTTATGCTTCGTTTACACGCTTATTGCGCAAAAACGCTTCTGTAAATAAGCGCTTGCAGCTTGCACGAACTCATGTTCCTATTGCACAGTGCGCAGTACGCACTACTAGCGCTGGAGCCTATTTTAATTACAATAAAGTCAAATGACAATAAAGCTAAGATATGTATCTGTATATGCTGAATCATTGGCTTCATAATATTTTTAAGATAAAGAACGTGCATGAAATAGTATTGATCTGACACAAATTATGGGCGCTCACCAGCGAATAAATAATCTGATGGCGCAAAACACATCGTCGTGCTTTTCTTTAATGCCGGTTTCAAAATTTTTCTCCGGTTTTATAGCCGATTACTCTTTCTTATAACATAAAATAATACATCCTTCGTTGCGTACAGTACCTAAATTAAACTACTGTGCATAAACGAAATTGTCGCCACCTGGAATTACGCATAAATTCGTTTAAATTATTAGTATTATTATGAGTTCTTTATTTATTCTAAAAATTGAAAGCGTATTAAGAAATTATGTATCAAGCTTTTGCAATTTAACTACAGTGGATCGGCCAAGCCAGAACGACAACCGATGTGAACGTTTTAGCCGTTACACTACCAAACACATGCACTGAAGAGTTTGTCAAAACCATTTTGGTATGGCAAAATTTCGCTATAAACTTTTCAGTTCTTTTATTTCGAATGCTTTCTACGCATTTCTTTGAGGTTTTATTGAAAGCAGCCTTTGTAGCGCTAAATATTAAATCTTACAGATTAGACAGCAAGCGATGTTGTTGAGAACACTGTCACAGCTAGTTAGTCGAAAAAGGATCGAAGGTCAGCAAAAAATCCGGAAAACACCCCTTCACAGGCTCCTCCAATCAGACGTTTAGATCCTTTCGTATCTGTGCATAGAAAAACCGTAGCTAAAGAAACTACATGACCGGCTTCCGATAAATCTGTATAGTCATGCTACGCTCATGGCAGGCAGGTCAAAGCAGGTGCTCAGAACGTAATGGATCAGCTAGACATCTAAAACAGTAGTCTGAACAAAATAAGGTATTTGAGTACAGTGCGTGTTTGTTTTCTAGCGGCTGGTCTCCATGAACATGCCACTCAACGCCGATGGGACGGTGAATTTCAATGCAACCCTCTTTGCTCTGGTCCGCACATCGCTCGGCATCAAAACCGAGGGAAATATCGACGATGCGAACGCGGAATTACGGTACATCATTAAGAAAATCTGGAAAAGAACACCAAACCGTTTGTTGGATCTCATTATTCCGGCGGCTGGAGGTGAGAACGGTGACCTTTCTTGTAGAACTGTTTCGCACTGTTTTCTAAACCCTTTAACCGACAGATGATGATGTAACCGTGGGCAAATTCTACGCAACATTCCTCATACAAGACTACTTCCGCCGCTTTAAAAAGCGGAAAGAAATGCAAAATAAAGCTGCAAAGAAGAACGAGAACACGGTAGCGTTAACGGCCGGTTTGCGAACTTTGCACGAAATTGGTCCGCAATTAAAGCGGACGATTTCTGGAACACTGGATGAAACCGAAGGCGAAGAACCAATGCATCGGGTACCCGAATATTTATCTTTTTAACACCCTAAAATATGAGCAATATTTATTGCATTTTGAAGTGAAATTGTTATTTTGTACTGCAGCGCAATCATTCGCTTTTCGGTACATTATTCCACCGCAGCCGCAGACGTTCCAAGAACCAGTCGCTACGGCTGACACCGGTGCAAAAACCCCGCCTAATGACCGTCAACGGCACGGCCACGCCCTTCGCCAACGGAGCTGATGCGCTGCGGCATGCTCCGAAGAATTCCGCCGTGAAGAAAGAGAAGGACACTCCCAACACCTCGTCCAGCGAGGTGAAATCACGGAGAATCCTGGATATTCCCAAGATGGACTCCAAAGCCCGCAGCATCCTGGGTGAATACAAACGGCCCTTCGATGGGACCGCGGAGAGTCCGTATGTCCAGAGGAAAAAGCAGGAAACGGAGAGTCATGATTGGTGATTTTTGATCCCCCCGGTTCGCAGTGATAGAATGATGTCGGTTTTGTATTGTCTATTGAACATGTTTATTATGAAGAGGCGAGGTCGCTAAACGTTGTGCCATATCGCAATAAAGAGAAAATTATCCGCGTTAAGCAATAATAATTTGTTGTTTGCAGTAACTGATGTAAATAATAAAAATAATCACAATATTTGGATTATTTATTGAAGCTGCTGCAGACAATGATCGCTCTCGTTCACTATTTTTGCACAAACACACAAAGTACAGATTTGTAAGCACGTAATACTTGAGCCATGCAAAGTGAATCTTGAGGATTAATACAAAGACCAGAAGCAATGTACCCGAATTCGCGTAAAGCTACGCGGCCTCCCAGACTTTTTCTTTTATGCCGGTATATTTAAAACTTTAATCTTTGTTAGCTAGCCACCCGAGTAAGAAAAATGGACTCCCTACATAATCAGAAATTCATACATGGGAAACAACCCAAATCGAAATCCTCTTTTGGGCTAACAGACATTTCGCTCAACGCAGCAATTTCGTCTCCTTTACAACAGCCTAATTGAAAAAAAGTTCAGGGAAACCATTTGAGTGCTTGTCGGCTGCATTTCTCAGATCATCCGATTCATAAAATGCAGTGTGAGTATGAGAAAATAAGTTCGGCATCCCCAAAGACTGCATTCCGTTAACACGCGGAGTGTCAGTATTATTTCAAGTACAAGCACATATGGCATTATTAGTGGATGAAATGCGGAAAAATCTGGTTGGCAATCATGGTAACGGTGGCAATTAACGCAAAAATCTGTAAAGCAAAAACCCGATAAACTACTTGTATATTTAATCGATGAAGCGAGGAACCGGCTTTTCAGTAAATAGTTATTTAAATTAACTTAAGGCAAGTGCAGATACGTAGGTACTCTGGCTATCAAGGGAAAGTCTACTGTAATTTTGACTGAGTGAAAAGCAGCGTATAGGGCCTGACTGTTATGGCATATTGGCGGTGCTACAAAAAAACTTTGCGTCTAGAGAAATAATAGGCAATACTGAAAATTTCACGAAAGATCAAACCTTCACAATTACGGAGCAGTTCCACCGCATTATTACACCAGCTGTGATTTCCATCCGCAGGTTTTCTTCACATGTTAACAGGCACTGCAGTGATTTTTCAACGTCTTCCCGCTAAAAACCACAAAGCCATCAAGCGCTTCTATTTGCATATGAGCGAGCCGTTGTGTCTCATGTTTTAGTTGTACTGAACATAATTACCTTCTCTGTCTCCCGGGAGAATACCATACTGTTAAGAATGCTAACAATTATCCTCTGTATTCGTCGGCTCTGCAACCAAACGTAATATTTCGCGATTCGCACCTTAATTTATTCACCAATCAGTAATCGCCGAATCGGAAACGGGTTTTGTCTAAATCATTTTATTTTAAGCAGTTTCGACTTTTAGAAAGTCTTACCTGTTCTCGTAATCCCAGCACCGGGATGTAGAAAATCACCAGCAGTAATCCATAAATAGCCGTGGCGAAAAAGTAATAGTAATTGGGATTTTGCGACAGAATATTGGAGACAGCCATAAACCCAAGCATATTTACCGCATCCGCCCAGAACGCCAGTCCTGCAATCCATTTAAATGTGTGACCTAACGCTTCCGCAAAGTTATGGATGCGGTGACGGAATTCAGTCAGCTCCGTCAATTCGTGCATCGTCTGAGCGTTGATAATCTCAAGTGGTGATTTCTTACATAACCGTTGAAGATAATTTTCATAGAGATCAGCGTACAGTTTTATGACACAACCATATGCAAAAAACAAAACCAGCGGCAGCATCGAGAACAGTATGGGTACCAGTCCTAACGCCTCCCACAGCAGAAAGAATTTCCACCGCGCAAAGGCCGCACCTATTTGAGTGAAGACCGTGCTGTTAACTAATAGACTGGATAATTTAAAAGCACCGATGGAAGGATCCAGTCCAGTCCACAGGCTGAAATCCCAAAGGAAGTATGCAATCATTAGCAGGGAAAATCCTAACCACCACATTCTGATATGGCGATTGGTTACAGGTGTGACAAAGGCATCGCGCTTTTGGATGTCGTACACAACTTCTTTAGAGAGAAGCCAAAGTTCTTTTAGGGACTTTTGTTGTACGCAAAAAGCTAGCAGAATTAATGCGGCGCGAGCCGACTGCAGGATTTCCTGCACGTGATTAAACAGATCCAACAGCTGCAGCTGATACTGTTCCGATTTCGCAGTCCAAACGGCAATGCACCGCAAAAGGTAAAGCCCGGTGGTGGCGAAAGCGCCCGCAATACAGAACAAGTGGAAACAATACTGGAATCGCGTGATGCAGGGACGGTTTGACTTGGTAGTTGGCAACTGGATGCCGAGAAAACCATGAAGGCTGTCAAGGATTTTTAAAACAGCAGTGGCCGCTCTGTGGGACATGGTGAATGACCTTACGTCCTTTAGTACGATGACCCGGTCCACCAGCAGTGATAAACTATTCAGTTAAAGCCATCAACGCTAACAGCTGTATCGGTATGGACGAGCAGCCTTTGCACGGGGAAAGCGGGCAGGTTTTTGGTTGGGTAAATGTCGTCCTACGGAGACAGTCTCCGTAGGAGGACTACGGAGACTCCGTAGAGAAGCGCTCTATGGGGAATATGCAAAAAGTGTATCGTTTGCTGGCTGTTGAGGTGTGCGCAACGGTATCAGTGAAATTTCTAATCCCATCGGGTGATTTCAAGCCATTTCACACGCCACGACGGAACACCGCAAAAGTATCGTGATATTTAGCGGTACACTACTGCACACAATCAAACTGGAAGTTGACTGCTTTATTCCTGAATCGCCACTATTGAACGCCACTTTGCACCAAACCAGGAAAGATTAGGCAGAACAGTAAAACAGCGAGCAAATGCTGAGTACATCGAGTTACTAGTACACCTTGCCGAACGTACCTCGCCAGTATCTCGGAGTTTTGTAAGATGTCTGCAATAAATGCATATAAGAACGGCAGTTAAAAGTCTTAATTTAACAGTACGTGTGTTGTAGTATTGTTGACGACTTGACGTACCGTGGATGTATGAAGCTACACCTTTAATAAAAAGCGGCAGCTAAAAATACAAATGCTAGCAGATTGTGCGTGATACCCAACATTCAATGATTATTGATTTATTGTATTTGTATATTCATTGTATCTCGTTTTGTGACGGCCTAATTAAGACACAGTCTGTATTCCATGATATTGCAAGTAAACATTGCCCGACAAGACAGGTACCAAATGAAAACTGTTTTCAGTTAACATAAGAAGTATATATGGAACGTTTCGTACCAAAGAAAAAAACTGGAACGTTTTTTTCTTTCTTGTAGTCACTGTAGTCATCCGTAGACAACCTGTAGACACCCTGTAGACAACCTGTATACATCCTAAGAAACGAGATGACTACAGTATGTCTACAGTGGTGTCTACGGGCTGTCTAGAGGTGACTACCGGTGTATATAGGCAGAGTATCGGAGGGTAGGCACACGCCGGGGAAAACTATGGTATAGCTTGGTAAAGGCCCGCGTTTTAAACCCATTACGCGACTGTTACCAGACCTTTAACTGCGTTTACCCACCGCTACCGCACATCTTCCCGCCCATACCGCACCTCTTGTCACCTATACCCGCCGATACCGCACCTCTTGTCACCTATACCCGCCGATACCGCACCTCTTGCCGCCTATACCCGCCGATACTGCACCTCTTACCACCTTCACCCACCGATACTGTACCGCTCACCACCTTTACCCGCCTATACTGCACCTCTTTACCCACCGATACTGTGCCTCTTACCACCTTTACCACCGATACTGTACCGCTCAACACCTTTACCCGCCGATACCGCACCTCTTACCACCAATACCCGCCGATACTGCACCTCTTACCACCTATACCCTCCGATGCTGCACCTCTTACCACATATACCCTCCGATACCGCACCTTTTACCACCAATACCCGCCGATACTGCACTTCTTACCACCTTTACCCACCGATACTGTACCGCTCACCACATTTACCCGCCGATACCGCATGCACAATGCACTTCTCGAAAAATCTTACAAAGCAAAAAGATTCATTTTAATGGGAGCAGACGACTTAACACCTACTAACCATGGCTACGATTTCTGTTTTTAACGGCTTTTTGGAAGGCTCGATCAATAAGGGTTTGTAAAGGTACGGCAGCGGACGCGAAAGGTGGTAAGATGTAAAGTAACGGTGGTTATAAGTGGTAAGAGGTGCAGTATCAGAGGCACATGGTGAGGCAGCACGGGTATAGTGCAGCAGCACCTGATGGGCAAGAGGCAGCAACGAGCGGGCACAGGCATGCCGCTACAGCATCGGTGGGCAATGCGGTAAGAGGCGCGCATCGGCGGGCATAGGTGGCGGCGGTGGCACCGGCGGCAGGTGGTAAGATGCGATATCGGCGGGTATAGGTGGCAGTGGCAGGCGGCACCGGCGGGCAGCTGCGTAAGTGGCACAGTATCGTGGGCAAATGCGCGGTACAGTATCGGTGGGTAAAGGTGGTAAGCGGTACAGTACCGGCGGGTAAAGGTGGCAAGAGGTGCAGTATCGGCGGGTATAGGTGGTAAGAAGTGCGGTATCGGCGGTAATAGGTGGCATCGATATCGGAGGTAAACTTGTTAAGCTTAAACCAAAATTTAAATCTTTCCTGTAGTATAGTTGTTGCTACCTATACCAAGCATTCCAACCTTTACCGTTACGCTAATGACCTTTACAGCCTTTACCAAGCTATACCATAGTTTTACCCGGCGTGAGCCTACAATGGAGTATCGAGCTGAACCTAAGAAGGGCTGCCTGTATACAGCGGTAGACATCCGTAGACAACGTGTAGACACCGCTGTAGACACGCTGTATACATCCTAAGAAACCAGGTGACTACCGATAGGTCTACAGGGTGTCTGCAGCATGTATACAGATGTCTACTGTGACTACAAGGAGCGAAAAAACGATTCGCTTTTTTTCTTTGGTACGAAACGTTCCACAGGTGTAAGAAGGAATGCAGTCGAACATACACTGGAATTTTGCTTAAAATTTGGCAGATCAATGGTATGTATCGGTAAATCATCTTTTATGCAATTCGCTTGTGGTTCTATCCACATACACACTGCACACTTTGGCTCGCATTCACTAGTGCAGGGGAACGGTCGGTGCTGGATGTCGACGAAAGCTCCGTCGACACCAGTGTGATCGTAGCAATCAGGGTAAAAACCTGCAACAGATATTACGGATCAAATAATATGCGGTACGTAATAACCAAGGTCTTGTACTTTGTGGACTCTTAAAGATGACAGTGCGCCGGCTATGCGGATACCTTTAAGATATGCATGTGATTAAGATCCATCATTCCGCCAGCTTGGATTTCTAACTTTAAGTGCTTTTCGTTTAGCAGAAGATTGCTGATATAGGCGGAACTTTTATCTTTCTGTAAGAAACACTTGCAATGAACTTTTGATAATGCTGTAGAGATTTCATAATTCGCAAAGTCACTGAACGCACCTCTTGTGATTTCGAGCTGGAATTTGTTTTGTTGAAAAGAATCGTCAGTATCTCGGTAATTCGTCGGCTCTATGTAGAAATCATAATACAGCATAGCCTTTGCTTCTTATTTCGTTGCACAAAATTATAAATACGAACCTTTTCTTCGATTCCCAGAACCGGAATACAAAATAGTACCAAAAAGCAGCCGTATACCAGTACCCCGCCCAAATTGAAGTAATTAGGTTCACTTGACAGGACATTCGACGCCGCCATAAAGCCCAGCATGGTAACGGCATCGGCGACAAACGCGAACAGAGAAATCCATTTGAAGGTACTACTCAATTTTTCCGCAAAGACGTATAGACGTTGGCGCAATTCCACCAGATCTTTGATTTCTGTAAGATTATGCGGCTGAACGATATCGGATGCGGGCATGACACTCAGAGTGGCTAGCCGCTGCTCGTACACATCAACAGAAATTTCTAATAAATGCCCATAAAGAAAAAAGAGCATCTGCGGAAGCGTGGAAATAATTATGGGAAGAAATCCACCAATTAGCCACAGCAGGTAGAATTTCCAGCGCACGGTAATTACACCGAGTTGAACCAGGGTCTTACTTTTCTCCAGAAAGCGGTACAACGAGAACGAGTATAGTGTGTAGTTGTGTGCCCACTTTTTTAGATCCCATATAAAATACAAAAGCATGGCGCCAAACATACCACACATCTGTAGGCGAATGCTTCTAATGGTGGTCGATGTGGCGAATCGGCGATGTTGACCTAATTTGCTGAGCAGATCTTCTGCCAACGGTCGTAAGAGCATTAAAGTATTCTGCTGCATACAGAACGCCAACAGCACCAAGGCGGCTCGAGCTGGTCGCATAATATCCTGGAAGTAGTCCAGTAGAGCGGACAACTGCACTTCGCGGTGACCGGCAGTTTTGGCTGTCTCGAGGATAAATCGTAAGAAAAAAACCATGGTGAGGATCAGGGATGCCATTGTCAATACAACATGCAGTGTACGGTGGAACAGCTGCGAGCATGATAACCACTGTGATCTGCTATCTGGTGAACGAATTCCAAGCGCGAAATGCAGTCGATTAATCAGCATCCAAATGTACTGGGCAACGCGATTATCGGTCACTGAATTTTGTGAGCTCATGCTTGTTAAAACTGGACGAAATGGGGGATCTTCTTTACCAATCGTCGCCATTTTGACTTCGCAAAATTTCGGTGAAGGAGAGCTGCTGCTGCAGATCATGGAGTAAGTTTTTGCATTTTCCGCTGCATGTGGCTTCTACTGAAATTGCAATGGCGTCTGTTACAGTGCAAATAAACCGTAAAAGCTAAGAGAGTTTGAATCGTTAGGGAGTAACCGAAACGCAGCTGCAAAAACGATGTACGCAGTAAATAATGCTTTTGGGACTTTAGCAAGGGAAAAGCAATGTTTTAGCTATTCATTATTGCCGCATAACCTTTAGGCAAGGCTTGAAATGCTAGCCTTAACGTTGCTATTCAAGCAGTAAAGTGCAAAACAGGTGGTAACCTTGTCAGCTTACTAGCCCCGATACTTGGAGTAAGCTTTGTACTTCATGTGAAATCGTTACGTCAGACATTGTTTGTTTAAACGCTTTGTGTGGAAACTGCTAAACAAGAAACAACGCGGAGAAGGCCTACAAACTGCTGTACTTCTGTTTATAATATTAATTATACGAGTATACTTCGAAGTATTTTAGGCGATATTTTCTCCTAGCGAATTTTAATGATTTGACCGAGCAAATACTTTGAATATTTCCAGCGGCATAAATACTTGTACTGCTACAGTCCTACCGATAATTTCAGTTTAACAAGCAGTAAAATGATCCGTCGTTGTTCATCCGTTACCCAGAAAATGCTTCTGCGAGCAAGCTTTCTGTAACTGTACCATAGTATGTACGAATGCCTAGGCCTGTAACGCAACAATAGTTACAATACATTCACTGCGCTATACGTAATCACTCATAGAGTCATAGTACATAGTACATAATAATATTAATTTTATTAGTACTACATCAGCATCGATTTTGGTAACACTGGGTAACTCTGTGTTTAACGTGAGACCGAGCAGTTCTCTGATTTCTTCTATAATAATACCGCTGTGCCAGCAACGGATCATACAGTATTTCCTACAATATGAAAGATTTATCATGTTCATAACAGCAGGCTTTGGAACATATTTGAAATTCTAGGCGGGCATCATTATTTTCTCAGCACTCCGCACTCAACTGTCAACCGCGAAGCCAGTCTGCCCTGGCATTGCGGTATTAGACCGTTGTTTGCAGTGTTCACCTGTTTCTAATTGCGGGCGCTCTGATCACAACCCTTCATTTATCAGGCAGTTCGAATGTAAAAGCAAACAAAAAATAATGCCCTGATCAGGAAAAGGCACCTTCTAGTACAGATACTAGGTAGAAATTCTGGGTAACTGTAGGTGGTGTACCAAAAAATAATATGCTCATCTATTTTATAAAACTCTTGCTGCTGTGAAAACAAATAAAATAATGCAATAGGCCAATTGCCACCCAAATAGTAACAATGGTTTCAACCGAGGTGTACTGCTTGATAGTTAAAGCTGCGTTGCAATTCGTGTCCCATACTCCTGCTGTCCTTCGGTCATGCAGTGCCCGCAATAAGCGAGTGCGCTTTCTTGATTTGTTACAAAGGTCGTCAAATTTGCCATAGCTGAGAACCAGAACGATATCTTTGCAAGTTAATTTACTCGCCCTAGAAGTACTGCTGCTCCTGTAGTACCAGTATTTGCGATATAAGAAGCGTTCTTGTACCAGATGACACTTGGTCCGCAACGCAATCACTTACGCCGACACACATGAAACATTATGCCCGTAGTGCATAAAAACGAGCATTCGTAGTGGCTCCAGAAACAAGTGGGCGCTATTAGTAAGCGAAAGCATCCACAGTGTACCCGTTCAGTGACCATCCACAGTTGAATGTTGAACTCACCACGGAACGGCAACATTCTACGGTAGATTCGCCTTGTTTCTGATCTGTCTCGGATCGCAGCGATTACCTGGTTCCTTGTTTAGGCATCAGCATCAGTTACACAATATAGTGTAACCGATGCTGCCAAGCCTTTTTCCCACACGTAATGTGGTGTTCGCAGCACTAATACAGCATCATATTATGAATGTGCGATGCCGTAATACCAACGAGAGTTTTCTCCTGAGAGACTGTTTCCAGCTGAGAACCGTGCTCCCCTGACGAATAAGTTTAGCAGCTTTTCGTGTTCTTTGTTTTTGGCACATAGAAACAGAGAAGCGCCGTCTGTGGAAGTTACCTAAACTCACGTATATGCAACATGAACAACTGCGGAATTGTGGCGTCCATTGTCGACCTACGTCGCCATTCCGGCTGTTTATAAACGGCATGGCGGCAAGAAATGCTGTAACGAGTTACCACATTGCCCGGTACATTCTAAAGTTAATCGATTATTTTCATGGCATCCTTGGCATCAGTTCACCGACCAATAAATCCCAACGTTCAAAATGTTCGCGGATATTCCATCGCACTTTACATATTCTTCTAATATTGGGAGCTCTTGTCTATACGACTTTTCACTGCATTCGATTGCTCCTCGAAGCAAGCAAAAACGCCGGCCATCGAGAAGTGCAGCTGTCGGATCTTCTCACTTACTTCCAAGATATTGTGCGAACGGCCAGAGCGGCATTAATTCTGTTGGCTTTTTGCATGCAGCAGCATACCATGATGCTTTTGCGACCGTTGGCTGAAGAACTTGCCAGCAAAATAGACAAACAATATTTCGCAACAACGACTACCATCGAACATGTCCGTGTGCTGATTGGCTCTATATTCGGCACCGTGATTATTTACATTGCATGGGATCTAAAAACTTGGACAAGCAACTTCGCACTAAACAGCTTCACGTTGGACCAGTTATTGGAGCCGAGCAGAACCTTCGCCCGATTCGGTCTGGTTATGGCACGCTGGAAATTCTACTTGATTTGGCTTTTTTGTGGATTTCTACCCATAACTGTTTCCTTGTTGCCGCAAATTCTCTTTCTTGGATACGGTTATATCCTGAAAATCAGCGTTGACCTTTACGAGCATAAACTCACGGAACTGGCTGTTACGGCGCCGAACGAAATCGTTCAACCGCATATTGTTCAAAAGATCAAAGATCTGGTGGAATTACGCCTACGCATGTATATCTTTTCGGAAAAAACAGGTGGCATCTTTAAATGGATTTCTTTGTTTGCTTTTGTCACGGATGCAGTTATGATGTTGGGATATATGGCCGCGTCTAATGTCTTGTCGCATAATCCGGAGTATTATGATCTGGGTGGGGTGTTGATATACGGCTGTTTCTTGGTGTTCTTCTGCATTCCGGTGCTTGGGATCGAAGAACAGGTCAGCGGAAGGTGATTTTTCAGATATCAAATACACTCTGGATACAGTAATGTTTTTCATGTACAGAGCCGGCGGATTAGCGGGATACTAGCCGTTGTATTCAACGAAACGCACTCGTATGCAAAGACTAGAGAAGTACATTGGCAAAATTCTTTGGCTTATATACGTATTATGGCTTTAAATATATGTTTTTCTGTTTTTGTGAGCAACGTTTTAAATTTTTTCACATAAATGATAGCGTTTTAGGGGAATGAAATTGCCGCGTGTATCAGCACGCTGTTACTTAATGAAAAGCATTTAAGGATGAGTGTTCAAGTCGGCGGCGAAATAGATCTGAACCATATGCACATCTTGAAGGTATTAACTTTTAAAAAAAGATCTTCTCGTGTTTGACTGGGCATTGTCCCTTTGCAACTGGCATGAAATTCGATATCGTCACGTTTTGCAGATCTTCGCTCTCATTGCCACTATCACCTTGATCTCAACAGAGCTCTCAACCGGTGGCGATAACTTTTCAGCCCCTTCAAATATGAGTCAGATTGTGCAATGCGTGTGCGGCTAAAGAGGAACTGATGTCCGAAGACTCAAATACAGTTTTCTAGCAAACGTTTTATATTTCATAAATTAGTCTATAGAGTTCGCATATGAAATCCGTTTTTATTTCAATCACGTAATACTTCTTTCGTTACATTCCAGTCTGTGTAGTAAAAATTATAACTTTATGTTTATTTACAGTCTTTGCTAATCGCTGTGCTGACATGGTATGCATGCTGCATAATATGCGTGCTATAAAATTTCTTCGCATAATCTGCTGAAGCCGAAATGTAAAAAATAATGTCTAGAGGCAAACCAGAAACTATCTGCGACGTTACCGTTTGTAGAGTGCAGTAATGTTGTTTTTTGCGCCAAACGGAGATTCCGTGTACCAGAAACAAACTTTGTGAGAAATATGCAATCCATAACACTGTAATAACATTATTAACAATATGCACTACCCAGGACGCGACCTAATGGAAAAGACTTGGAGTGCTCTGATCTGAAGCTCACTTTAAGGAAATTGGCCCGGTACATAGCGTCCAAAATGGTATACATACACTAAAACTTTCACTTGCGCGCGCAAACGGTTTTCAGAACAATGTAAACAAATCATTTAGCTTTAGAATGACATAAAGTATTGCAATGACAATTTCTAAGCTGTCTCTAGTGGATTGGGTTAATCCACCCGTACCACGATCGGAAGTTCTGGTGGTGTTAACGAATTACTTTAAGATCACTTATGTAATCAACTCTTAACGAAAGCCGGCAACGGAACACATTGTCAACGCGTACGCACACATTTTCATTCAGCTGAAAACACTGGAGAAGGGCAAGGGCAAGGGCAAGAGCAAGAATAATTTTAGATCAGTTAGACATTTCCCAAACCAGTCTAGAAATCCACGATAAAAGTGAAGATTCGTACAAGTACACATTCAGATGTTTCCGCATCAACTAGCACCAATGAAAACTCATCATGATTACTGTAACATTACCGATCTTATTTGTGCGGCTACATCCCGCACGGTAGCGATAAGTCTTATCGCTACCGTGCGGGATGCATATACATGTCTTATCAAGAGAAAATCCGGTAAAATCAGGAATGGAAATTAGGGAATGGAAAATAACACAGAAATATTGAGCAATTAATAACAATGAGAGTTACTGTAAGAACTTTACTGATCGTGGGGAATCCGGATGGCGGGGTTGCTGCTCCCACGTGTTGCTATGCTGCTCTCTTTGGTTTCCGGTCAGGCGGTTCAACGGCGTGGCTGGTACTGGCGACGCTGCTGTTCTCCATTCTGACGCGGGTGTTGCTGTCCATTCTGGCGCGGCGGCTGCTGTCCATGCTGACGCGGCGGCTGCTCCGGCTGCTGCTGGTTGTGTTGCTGGGGGTATGGTTGTTATTGTCCCTGCTGCTGCTGCTGGTTACCTTGGCGCGGCTGTCCAAGTTGCTCTTCAAGCTGGCGTATTTTGGCATTCAGCTGCGCAATCGTTACTTTATTGTCCCGCACGGTGGACTGATGACCTCGTTCTTCCGGTGCATATCCACGAATGCCGGTTTTTGCAATAATCTTGCCCAAATCAAGCTGCTGATACTCTCCAGCCCACATGTCCGCCATTTCCACGAACGGGTACTGCATGTCTTCGTTATTTTCAGTGCCTTTCATTTTGCCTTGTACTCATCAATCTCAACCAGGTGATTACTAATTCTCGTGCGTGTCTCTTCCGTGTACGCTCCGTCCCAGGCAATCTCGCCGGGCCAAAACGGCATGCTGATCGGGAAGTAGCGGTATGGATTGAAATACCGCGGATACTGTTCTACCAGTTCAAACCCTTCACGGTTCTGGTTCTTAATGTAACGGTACACAAATCCAGAGCGATGCTCGTATCTCCACGTATTGTCGTCTGCCGCATACATGACCCAAGGTCCGCTAGCAAGTCGGTCGAAACGCCAAGATTGCTGGTAGAAATGGCCAAGAGAGGTGGCGAGTGGCTCCGGGAACGTCACAAAATTGTTACTGTTAGGATGCTTACTCTGACGTTCCAAAAATGTGTACATATTCTTTAACTGCTCAAGTTCATACTCGATTCCCAGTGCGTCGTAGTTGTTCGGTAGGTTACTGCGCTGTTCGTGAAGACGATCCATGGCGGTGTTAATGTTAGTCATCTGGTGCTGCATGTCTTCAGTGGTCAATGCCCAGTTTCGGTTAATAAACGGGTTGAACGGCAAGTCGTTGACCGGAAGCGCAGTCCGACGGGAGGTTGCAGTGATGTAACGAATTCTGTCAGCGCGCGGTGGCCCTTGTTGGCGTTGGTTACTATTTTCGTTGCCGTTGTGCGGAGTGCGGTTGCTATGCGCTGCAGTGCGCTGTGCCGGGTGCTGGGTGTTGCTGTCAGGAGCGGTCGGTGTGGATGCAGGTGCGTGAGTGCGGCTATTCTGGCGTGTCACTGGATGGAATGGCTCGTTGTTAAAGCTACCATCATCATATCCGGTTGTCTGGATGTCCATAGCGTCCGGCGGCAAGGTGGCGCTGGGTGTTGCTTGTGGTGTGTCTGCCGGTGCCGAGCTGCTTGGCGCAGTGTTACTGTCTCCGTTAGCGGGTGCCTTGTGGGTGTCCATTTCCATGACTGCAAACGCACACACTCGCGATTGCTGCTCTGAGCTGGCTGACCGAGTTGCTGTGTAAATGACCATCGCGTTATACAGCGGTTTTCCCATAAAACTGGCGTTTTCCTCGTGAAAACTGCCGTATTCCAGTCACTATAATTACGGAACCCTTATTTTTGTCACCAACAACAGCACCCTGATTATTATTTGCCACCATGGGCGATTCCTTTCGGACCGCACCTTTTCCAACCCGGAAAGAAGAACGGCTCAAGCAATTTGTACAGGACGTGATCTACGGTTCCGCTAAAATTGATATTAATTTAATTATTTCTACTAATACTTCTCGCTCGAAAATTCTTCCACCTAATATGTCTAAACTTCATCAGTCCGCACCGGTTCGCTACCAATCTTTCCTTAACGATTTCTGTAATCAACTTCAGTCTGCATGTGATCTTGGAATATGGGCTCCGCATGAAATTTTCGAAATTTTCCCATGGGGTATATCTCAGTATGCGTTAACAATTCTACAGTGCCAGCAGTCTAAAGGAAAATATTTTAGTAAGAATACCAGAAATGTGATTCCGGCAGCTTTAATTAGGGAAAGGGAAATGGTTTCGTCAGAGATTAATAAGCTTAAAAGGAATCAGCGTAGGAAGAGGGCTAGTCATAGGGAAGTTTTGGTTGATTATGCTGAACGTCTGCGTAGCTTAAAAGCTATAAGAAAAACCTTGTCGGCGAAAATTTCTCAGCTTCATTTAACAGCCGAACGTAAAGAAAACGATAGTTGGTTTAACAAAAAAATGTGGAATTTTATCGATGCCAAATTAAAGGCCGGTTGCTCCGCTCCTGCGGACGCTCTTAAAATGTGTGATATTGAAAATTATTTTGAAAGTGTTTGTAATCCTAAAAATCTTGACCCGCTTAATCTTGCCTGGATAAACAAGCTTAAGCAAAATGAAATTAATTTCGATTTTGATAAATCAGAAATTTTGCCGTGTGACATTAAAACGATTCTGTCGCAGAAAGATTCCACTGCCGGATCCGGGTTAGACGGCATTAATTATTCGTTTTTGAAACAATACCCGGTTGTGCATGCCTTTTTAGCTAATATGTTTAACAGGATTTTGAAATCCGGTATTGCGTGCAGCTCTTAAAAGACAGGTAAGACAGTTCTTTTGTTCAAAAAAGGTGATTTTTCCTCTCCAGCTAATTATCGTCCAATCACTCTTACCAGTTGTATCGGCAAGCTTTTTCACTCTGTAATATCTAAGCGGATAATGTCGTATTGTATTAAAAATGGCTTTATTGATACCAGTGTACAGAAGGGATTTATCGAAGCAACGAATGGATGCGGCGAACATTCTCTTAAATTGTTGAAACTGATTGAACAGCAACGCACAAAAGGATGCACTATGCACGTTGCATGGTTGGATGTCGCTAATGCGTACGGGTCGGTCAGAAAAGAGGTTTTGCTAGCTGCGTTGCGCCGGTACAATATTCCAGATTATATAATTAATTATATTGACAATTATTATACTGGGTTAACGATTAAAATTTTCCATAATGAGTCATTTTCAAAAAATATACCGTTCAACATTGGTGTTTTTCAAGGCGATACAATGAGTTGCGCTTTGTTCTTGGTTGTTTTTAACGCGATTTTGGAATTTTTAAAAGAAAATAAAAGATGTGGCGTTGCTTTTGATTCGTTGCCAAATGAGAAAATTGTGGACTTAGCTTTTGCGGATGACCTTACTCTAATTACGAATAATAAAACGAGTATGAGCCGACTACTGCGTGAAGTGAACATCCATATGAATTGGATTGGCTTTAAGCTGCAGCCTGCTAAATGTCGGTGTTTTTCACTTTCCAGAGGCGTTTCTGTTGCAACCGACTTTGCGATTAACAGGGAAAAAATCGAGGATATTAGTTCTGACCCTATGAAATTTCTAGGTGTTCATGTTTTTAATAATAACCAGCGGGCTAACAGTGGTAATTTAGTTATTAAATCGCTTGATTCTTTATTAACGCGTGTGGATAATCTTAACTTACGGAGTGCGTTTAAAGTGAAAATTTATAAATGTTATGTTGTTTCGTGTATGCGGTTTGTACTCGCCATGCACGATTTGTCACCGCCTACAGTTAATGCCCTGGAATCGACGGTCAATAAATATTTGAAAAAATGGATAAAGGTAAATCCGTCTGCTAATTGCGATTTTTTCTATGTTTCTGATGGATGTGATCTTAAGTCTCTAAAGTCTGTGTATGCCCAAGCGCACGCTGGTTTTATTGCCGATGCTCTTTGCTCTTCTGACGATGTTGTTGTGCAGCTAGCCAGTGAGAATATACAGGCGGCATGTGCTAATGAGCCTGCAATTGTGGACATTGTCCAGTCCTCTGTCGCTGCCGGCAGACAATGTGGACATAGCAAAGCGGCAATTCGTAAGGTCGTTAATAAGAAAGTGAGTCAGCACGCGTCAGCACTAAAAGAAGACCGGCTACAATCACTGGTACAGCAGGGAGCGTGGAGGGAAGTTGTAAAGGCACAAATTGCCGATACTTTTTGGAAAAGTTGTTTGTTTGATCTCCCTGAGAAGGTGATTCGCTTTATGATAGAGGCTGCGCTTAACATTTCTCCTTCGTTCACTAATCTATTAAAGTGGGGCACGACCGTATCTGCTGCATGTGATTTGTGTGGAGCGACTAAAGGCACTCTTTGTCATATTCTTAATTGCTGTCCGATTTCACTTAATAGCCATCGTTACACCTGGCGTCATAATAGCATCCTCAAAGCTGTTTACGATTTCATGACCGGTGTGGCTGATCATAGAAATTGGGAAATTCTTTCTGATCTAAATCAGTCTAGCTACGATAACCACACTAGTACAATTCCTGTTAATGTTCTTTCTACCTCTCTGTGTCCGGACTTGTGTTGCATTAACCGCGCGGAGAAGCGCATTATTTTGGCAGAGGTGACTGTACCGTTTGATACGATCAACGGATTTAACAATGCGGAAGCCAGAAAGCGAACTCGTTACGCGTCCCTCGTAAACGAACTTACGGGCGAAGGCTGGCACACCGACTACTACCATCTAGCCGTTGGATCACGAGGGATGATAGCCCGCCAAGCCATACACAATATCCTTAGTATGGCTACACTGATGCGAGCTCCTTCGAAAGTGATCGAGACTAAATCTCTGTTTTCTAACCTGGCTAAAATTTCGATTAACTGCAGCTATGTTATCTTTTTAAATAAGTCTAACAAAGATTGGACCGTTCCTTCTCCTGATCAACTGTTCACTATCAGTACTCACTGAGCCGTTCTGTTTTGCCGGTCGACCTCGGCACGGTCGCAAACGATGCCGTTTTTTGCCCCAGATTGGTGTTGTTGGTGAATGACTGTTCCGTTACATTTTACCTTTATTGCGATGAATGTAATTAATCTATGTATTATCACATTGTACAGTTGCATACGGAAGAGGCCAATTTAACGTTGCTATGAATAAGTTTCCCTGACTTTCCTTTTTTCCCGAGTTTCTTTTCAGTATTATAAAGTGAAAATTTTTGAAAATTACATCTAATCGTTAAATGTACATACTGTATGTTAGATAGGTAGCGGGTTTTTGGTCAGCCAGGGAAACTTAAACTTAAACTTAAGCTTTAATTTAATTTACTTTGAATGACAAAAGTGACATAGGCATATGATCGTATATTGGCCTCTCCCCACTTGCAACTATAAGATCATTTGAATGATGTAAAAAGATGCAGGCTTGCGCGCCAGCTGAAGTTAGGAGTATGGTTTTAATCGCAATAAAGGCTGTATTTTTTTGTTACTATTTACTGTTTTGGTATACTGATCAGTGCTGCAGTGTTTTACATCTACAGTGCACTGTGTTACTGTATAGTGTCTGCGCGTTGCACTGTACACTACTTTACTTTATTTACAGTGCATTATTTTTGTACTGTGCACTATATTTGCTATGACAGTGTTAGTTTGTTGGTAGTAAAACTGTATTTGCTGTATCAGCAGTATGTAAATGTTTAACTGTATACTGAATTTGCTCTAGCAGTGTTGTTCGTGTCTCTACTCTACACTGTATTTGATTTAGCAGTGTTAGTATTTTTGTACTTTACACTGCACGACTAGTATGTAGTGCGATCCGGTTGTTGATCTGCACTGTTTTTACTCATTATGGCACTTTCACCATTTAAAATACTTTAATTATTGTTATTTGTTTTTAATACTCGTATTTTCTTCTAGAGTTTTCAGGAAAGTTTCGCGGCTAAGCTGTACATCTGCTTCATACTCTTTATACGGTTTTAGTTTCGAAACATGCACTATTTGTGAAACTCTTTTACGTCCTTTACTAGTGATTAGTTTAACATGGGCGTTTCCGTCAATGGTCAGTTCAGTTATTTCGTACGGGCCAACATAACGGAAAGTTAATTTTCGAGTTTCTCCCACAATACGGGTCTCATCCCGTACATATACTTTATCTCCCACTTGAAAAGATACTTCTACTTTCTTATCGTCATACCGTTGCGCATTATTGTCATGTACTTTCTCCGTTAGTACTTTTGCATACTCATGCGCAATTTTCCGTTGACTGCGAAGTTCTTCTAAATACTTTTGTATCGTTTTATCTCCGATCTTTGCCGGGATTTTAGGTGTTATAATATCAATAAGTAGTAACGGTTCTACGCCAAAAAGTACATAATAAGGAGAACTGTCAGTTGTAGAGTGCTTTGAGGTGTTGTAAGAGAACGTCACAAAAGGTAAGTACATTGACCAATTAGTCTGCTCTTTGTTCGCGTATAAAGTTAACTTCTCTGCAAGGTATTTATTAAAACGTTCAGGAATACTGTTGCTCTGCGGATGGTAAGCAGTAGTTACTCTATGAGTGACGCTGAGTAATTTAGTTAGTTCTGTAAATAAATTACTAGTATATGCTTCACCTCGGTCGGATGTTATGTACCGAGGAAGGCCAAATGGGATTATTATATTATGTACAAAGAAATCTGCGGTTTCTTGTGCGCCGGTAGATTGCACGGCTTTGGTAACAACATAACGTGAGACGTTCTCTACTGCTACTATTACGTACTTCTTTCCTCCGGTGGCATGGAAAGGACCGATGTGGTCAAAAGACCAACTTTCCAATAAATTGTAACGTTTAATTTGCTGTAAATATCCTGATTGAGGAATAATGATACTATTTCGCTGCTGGCATAACTGACAAGCCTCACAGTAATTTTTTACGAAATGTAGCATCCGTGGAAAATAATATCTGCTCTTTATATGCTCCCATACTCTTTCGAAACCAATGTGCGACGCGGTGGGTGCATCATGCAGATTATATAATATCTGTGCGCGCATACTGTGAGGAATACAAAGTAACAGTTTTCGCTGTCCTTTTCGTGACTGTACTTTGTACACGATGTTATTAACGATACGGAAACTGTCAACTTTTCGTTGAATATTTTTCGCAGAATTAGAGTACTTTTCAGAGTTGTTAATGATGTCCTTAATGTTGCTTATAAAATCATCAGATTCTTGTGCTTCGACAAATTGCTGTGTGTTCGAGAGTAAGCACGGATTAATACTCGTACTATACACCGGAATATCACAATCATCGGTGTCATCAGGAGGCTCATGCGGATTACGGCTTAATAAGTCTGCGTCCTGATGGAGACGACCTTTTCGGTAAATGACTTTGAAGTCGTACTCTTGTAGTAATAGTGCCCATCGGTTAAGTCTGCCCTGAGGTTCTTTTAAGTTCAACAGAAATTGTAAAGCGGCATGATCAGTTATTACTACAAAATGTTTGCCGATTAGATAGTGCTTGAACTTTTTGATGCCGAAAACGATCGCAAAAAGTTCTTTTTCAGACGTTGGATAGTTAGTCTGGTGCTTGTCTAGCATTTTAGACGCATAGGCGACAACATGCCACCCGTCGGCATGTTGTTGCTCAAGTATGGCGCCTACTCCGATGCCGGAAGCGTCGGTTTTTAGTTGAGTTGGTAATGCCGGGTCGAACGGTTTCAATAGCGGTGCTGTTGTTAAGGCTAATCTTAATGCCTCAAAAGCTGCTTGTTGGTTTTCGCTCCAGATAAAAAGTGCGTCTTTCTTAGTCAGTTCAATAAGTGGTTTACTAAGCCCCGAAAAATTTTGGATAAACTGTCTATAGTATGATAATGCACCTATAAAGGATTTTACTTGTTTGGCCGTTTGGGGGCGCGGGAAGGCAGATATTGCAGCTATTTTAGCGGGGTCAGGGCTAAGACCGTGTTTACTTATAGTATGTCCAAAAAATTTAATTTTTTCAAAACCGATTTCGCACTTCTTGGGTGAGATGGTGAAGCCTGCTGCTGTGACTGCTATTAGTACTTCTTCTAAAAGTTTAATGTGCTCATTTAAGTCGCGGCCACCTATTAAAACATCATCAATATAGCAAATTACTGATTGCCACTTTAGGTGTCCTAGAATGCTATCCATGGCTTTTTGGAAGGTAGCGGTACCTCCAGAAAGACCAAAAGGCATTCTCAAAAATTCATACTGTCCGTCGGGCGTAATAAAGCTTGTCTTTGGTATATCGCTTTCTTTCATCCGGATTTGCCAAAATCCAGAGTTAAAATCTAGGGACGAAAAATACACTGAGCCGCTAAAGCTAGAAATCGCGTCATCGACGCGCGGCAGTGGCCACATTGGCCGGTGCGTAACGTTATTTACCCCGCGTAGGTCTACACAAAAACGCAATGCTGAATGCGGGTCTTTTTTCTTTACTAGTACTACTGGAGCAGCCCAAGGTGAATTAGATTTCCGTATTACGCCTTTATTCAACATTTCATCTACTTGCTTTTGTATTTCAATACGGTGCGCGAACGACGTGCGCCACGGCATCTTTTTAATCGGCTTGCTGTCACCGGTGTCTATCCCGTGTGTGACATCGGTACACAGGCCAAGTGGGCGAGTCTTAGACGGGAATACTTTTGCATACTTGACAAAAAGGTGGACTAACTGGTTGCGCTCTTCCGTAGTTAAATGCGGATTAAGGTTAAGATTTTTAATATGCTCGTTTAGTTCATCTCGGCTTATACTCGTATCAGGTTGGAGATTGTTGCATTCAACCAGTTCTTCTGCAGCTGATGTTTTTACATAACCAATTAATAAGCCTTTCTTTAATGTTACTGTTTTATCACTGAAGTTGGTAATGACTGTACTGCCTATTCCATTTTCAATAGATAGTATGGAGTTCGCTACACCAACCAGGTGTTGTAACAAGATGTTCTTTTGCCCGATGACAATCGCGTCTCCGTTATAGCTGTCAGGTACAGTGAACTGTACGACTACACCGGTTTTCTTGGGGATTTTCAACTTTGTGCCGAGTTTAATGTGAGACTGCGACCATGATACACTGGGATGCGTAGGCATTACTTCTGGGTCACTTTGATCTAAAACATCCGGAGAAATGTTGCAAATCGGCGGTGTGTTGTCAGCAAAGAGATCGGTACTCGTATCTGTAGGGGTTGCAGGGAAAATATCAATACTCGTATCAGGTGCACTAATCGCTACTTGTGGTGCTGGTACTTTAGGTACTACTGGTTCTACGAGTTCTGGTATTTCAAGTATTGCTGGTAGGATACCCTTTGTACAGTAGCGTAAGAGTGAGGCCAATTTCGGTTGTTACTTTATAATGATTGAACGAAGTTTGTGGGTAGTAGTTGTAATTTCTAGCCATACGATCTTGAATATCTTTCGGTAAAAACGACTTCTTTACTCTGTCTGGCTTTTCAAACATAATTTGTCCGCGGTGTGAATTAATACTGATTTTATGCTCTTTTAAAAAATCAGCACCGAATATAAATTCATTAGGGAGACCGCATACGATAAAAAATTTGTGTACGGTGTCTATTACTCCAACTTTTACGGTCGTACTAGTCGTGTACGTCTCCGGACATTTAAAGCGATCAGAGATAGTTGTGAAATGCAAATCAGGTGCGCTTTCTTAAAATGAATGAATTTAAGATTAATTACTCTTGCTAAACTTTCACTAATAATGCTGCAGCCTGCAGCGGTATCGAAAAGTGTTCTGACCTCGTGGCCGTTTACTATGGTCGGTGCATACGTGGGTGTGCACGTAATAGGCATATCGTAACTTGCATACGGGGACGTTTTACTTTTTTCTATATCGATGCTGTATACATAGGTTACTGTTTGTTCTCCGGGTCGTGCTTTTACTGTAAAGTATTCTGACAGAGTTGTACTTTTGGTCGCATCTGCTATAGTATGTGGAGGTGGTAATACACCGTCTGTACCTCCTTTCCAGAACGGCATCATACGTTTCCCTGAGGTGTTGTCCAGAAGTTTTCGCCCATTTCATCTAAGTTTTCCTTAATGTACTTATTGTACTGTCGTTCTACTTTGAGGATAATGTCAGCTGGACACGTTTGTTGTATGTACTGTACAACATTCGGTGTTACCCCCGTGCACTCAGAGAAACCATGCCTGAAATCTTTACAGAATGGGCAGAATAGCTTGCCGTTCCCCAGCCGGTAACTATCAAAATCTATTACTTTCTCAGGTATTCTACTCTTCCAATCTTCCTTGCGGCGGTCACGTGACTCGGCACGCTCCTGTGAGAACTCACGCCTTCCTGTACTGTTAGATTGGGGTTGACGGCCATCGGTACGATCACGCGAGTAACGATTACTACTTATGTCTCTACCATCTCGGTTGGTACGATTGTGGCTGAAGTCGCTGCTGCGGTCTTGCTCTCTGCTGAAGCGACGTGGCGGATACTGTGAGTTGTGGTCACTATTACGATTATACTTATGGAAACGCGAACGGTCGAAATGTCTATTCGTACTTTCTACTCTGCCGTATGGGCTGGGTGACCGTCGACGCCAATTACTGTCGTACGAGCTGCGGTCCCGATAATGTTGCCTGTCACGGCTGTCGCTACGGTTATGATACTCGTAGTCTCGGTTATTGTGCGGCGCCGGTGTTGGCGGGCTGGCATATGACACATTTACTGTTGCTTCGGTAGAATCTACTGTAGCAAGTTTTCCCAGAATGTTACGGATCTCATTAACAGAGTTTGCGTTAGCTGCGATTAATATTTTTCGATACTCTGGGATGCCGGAGATAGCACGCTTAATTTCCGAGACTTTGTACTCTTCAGGCATACGACTATCTATCTCCTGGAATAATACTAGCATGTCGTCAAAAAATTGCTGTACGTCATCACCAGGCTTCAGGTTCTTACGGGAAAGCTCTAAGCGTTTCTTGTCAGCATAATCTTCAGGGAGATACCGAGCTACTAGTTTGTTGCGCCAGGCATCATAATTTAACTCTTTATTGGTCGACCATTCTGCTTTAAAAAATCGGCGCGGCGCTTCGCCTAAACAGTTCGGCAGCATGATTACTCGTCGTTTATTGTCCCAATCTAATGTACTAGCTACTCTTTCAAACTGTTGGAAGAAATTACTAATAGTGTATTCAGGCTTGTTGTTGAAGATCTCAATCTTAAAATCTTTAGGCAGTAGTTCACTGCGATCCAGGTTAACAGCTGCGAGAGCATTCACAATTTTCGCCAGATTATTATTATTAGTACTATTACCTGGAGTATTACATGCAACTGGATCGGTTAGTACTGTACTTTTATTATCCACTGGGATTGGGTGCTTTACATCAGCTGTATTGGAACTATACTGTACATGGGCGTGATGTGGTGGGAATGTAGAAGTATTCTCTCTCTCACGCTCTTTACGTCCTTCAAGCAGCTGTAACTGTAGTGCGGCAATCTCTTCAGCATGGCGCGCTGCATGTAGCTGTTCAACAAAGTTATAGGACTGCTTATGCGATTCCATCAGCAGCTAATCTAGATATACTCTGCCCTGCTCATCAGGCATATACTGCGTGAGTGTACTGTATAGTCTATTCGGTTGCTGTAAAGCATGCTGTAGCTCAGGAGTACTGTTTACCAAGTGCTCACTGTCAGGCTCCACACTGTTTAGAGTGCTAGGCTGTTGTGGAAAGAGAGCGTCCCCTCTGTCCTCTGACAGCTGCGCAACCGAGCCAGCGGTCGCGTTGGTCTGATTGCTCTTAACTGGTGTGGTGTTGGCCTGCGATGCCGTGTTGTTGCATTTCTCCCTGCCCAGTATCTTCTTCAGATCTTCAGCGGTAAGATTCTGGGTACACATGTAATGTGCAATTGCTGTCTGTAGTTTACTCTTGTTGTCAGCCTGCTTATACGGTACTTTATACTGTTGTGCTATACTCTGTAGCTCAACCTTCGTATACGCAGACAGAGTGTCGGCTAGGTTCTGCTGTTTGTCCATACTGTCCGAGAAAAACTATTCAACTGTAAACGCTAATGGTTTCTTTCCCAAGCCAAGAATGCTCTCTTTAAAGAGAAAAGTTTTGCTGGAGAAATGAAAACGAATGCAGGTCAAGAAAGTCTTATACCATACCGGTAAAATCAATTGTGCACAAAAGTACTGTAAAGTGTATAACCAACACAGAAAACTCAGGATCAAAACTGAAATAATTGCTTATTAAGTTCGTATTGACAATGTGGAGGTTGCTGTTGCAAATTTGGATACTGCTATTAAAGTGGGAGGATGACAAAATAATTATCTTTTTACGACTGAGTAATGTAGTAAAATATAAGGTTAAAGTTTTCTTTATTTGTACTTACCCAAATGATGTGTCTTTACTTTCGGGATGCGGTAAGATGACAGGTAAGGTGGGATTTCCGGTCCTCCGGTAAACAGTCGCCGAGGGCGTGGTCGCTTGAGACGGCTGTGGAGGTTGACTTCTTGCGCCGGTGAGCTGACGCAATGTTACTGGTAGTGATGCCGGTGTGGGATGCGCCGGCAAGATGTTAATCCGAAAGGTGAATCAATAATTCCGTAAAATAATCGTTGCTATTCAACGGCACCAGGAGCGCCATGCAATGACAACTTCTAAGCTGTCTCTAGTGGATTGGGTTAATCCACCCGTATCACGATCGGAAGTTCTGGTGGTGTTAACGAATTACTTTAAGATCACTTATGTAATCAACTCTTAACGAGAGCCGGCAACGGAACACATTGTCAACGCGTACGCACACATTTTCATTCAGCTGAAAACATTGGAGAAGGGCAAGGGCAAGGGCAAGAGCAAGAACAATTTTAGATCAGTTAGACATTTCCCAAACCAGTCTAGAAATCCACGATAAAAGTGAAGATTCGTACAAGTACACATTCAGATCTTTCCGCATCAACTAGCACCAATGAAATGCTCTCATCATGATTACTGTAACATTACCGATCTTATTTGTACGGCTACAGTATTACAAAAAAAGTGATTCGGAGTGCGCGCAAGCGAAAGTTTTAGTGTATGTATTCCCTTTTGGACGCTATGTACCGGGCCATTTTCCTCAATCGGCTTAACTGAATATCCCGCGGGCCGAGCAGAACATTTCTCATATCGTATTGCGCCAGATGGGAATTATGAAGGCTCTGACGTCTGCCGTGGAGTTTCATTTTGAAGTCTCTGATGACCAAACAAATGTTTTTTTACACTTCGCTGCGTACTACTGTAGTCGACGTGAAATACTCATTCACGCAGTTAACGGTGGCGGGTGGATAATCCCCGAAGGCTGGTTATTACGTAAGCTATCGAAGGTAAAATGTAGTACCCGAGAAACAGTCGAGTTTAGTAGTTCTCCGCTTGAACGACAGCCAATGTTATAAGTTCCTCTCATATGGAAAAGAGCCATAGTGTCGACTAAGATACAGTAACCGATATCATGATTTCACCCAGGTATTAACCTATAACTCAGTCATTTAACGGCTCGCACTGAATTTCATTGTCCATCAGAAGAAACAGTTTATCATGCGCAACAAAGCTGCCAGTACTATTCGGAAAATCTTAACCGTGCTACATAACCTACTCGGCATCCAGATGTCAACAACGAAACCAAGTCGTCAAGGCATTACCCTAATACACCGCTGTATTCACCTGTTTCTTATTTTGGGTGCTTTGGTGACCTCCGGGATTTATCTCCTGCGATGCATTACCGTGACGGCTACGCATTCGCACCACCATCAGCTTCAGCTATTAGAATTTTTTAATCATTTGCAAGAAATCCTACAGACGTCTCGAGCCGCAGTCATTTTGCTAGCTTTCAGCACACAGCAACATTCCTTAAAACAACTTTGGATTGCTGCTGAAGAGCTGATATACTTCGCCCAAAAAAATGATGATTTTGCTACATGCATAACAGGTCGCGTTATCTATGTATGGTTCTTGGCGTTTGTTGTACTACTAATTGCATATTTCGTCTGGGATTTCAGCCTCTGGACAGATTTCACTGTCGACGCTTTATCACGTCTGACGGACCATAGCACTGTCTTCCGTCAATTAGGTGTTTCATTTGCACGTTGGAAATACTATGTACTGTGGGCAGCGTGTGGACTGTTTCCCATATTTTTTTCAATGCTGCCGCTGGTACTGTTCTTTGTTTATGGCTGTCTAATAAAGATTTCGGCTGATCTGTATGAGGATTACCTCCAGCGTTTACTCGAAACGTCATCATGCGACATCATCCAAGCTCGGACGGTACACGAATTAGAGGAACTTCAACGATTCCGTCACCGAATGCACACTTTTGCGGAAGCGCTGGGCCGCACATTCAGATACATTGCAGGACTGGCATTCTGGGCGGATGCGGTGAGCATGCTAGGTTTCATGGGCGTCTCCGAGATTCTGTCGGACGAACCGAATTACTACAACTTTTCGGCCGCAGTTATTTATGGATTACTCCTGGTGATATTCTACATCCCGGTACTGGGATTAGGAGCGCAGGCAAGATACGATCAGAATCGAAACTTTCCTAAAGAAAGTACTACGGGACAAAAAGCGTTCTTGGCATTACTGCACGAAACTTTCTTGTAAATTCAAGTAATTTTATCTTTCAACTAACTCTATCAAAGGTACGCAGTTTCGCATACACTGCTTCCATGTGGTGCGTACGAACGAAATAAGCGTGTGCAAAATTTAAAAAAAATTGTAAGACGTTTTTTTTAAATTTAAAAAAAAAGTTCTTTATTCGATGGGTAGTGTGACAGGCGTTTCGTTCCAGAACCATCTCATTTTTTTTTTTAATTGTGAACACGATACCATAGGAAACAAACGATGCTGATCTCTTGGGTTGCAGAGTCAACGAATAAAGAGGAAAATAGTTTCCATTTTCAACTGTATGGTGTTTTCCCGGGAGGTCGAAGAGGTCGTTAGTACAATTGCAATACGGTCAAAACATGCACAGGTGTAGTCGCAACTGGCAATGCTAGCGCAATGTGCCTTTGTGATTTTCAGCGGCAAAATATTGAGAAGTCTTTGCGCTGCCTAATGATCTGCGAGGAAAACATGCGGATGGAAATCACAGCTGGTGTAATGATGCGCTGGAACCCCGCCGTCATTGTAAAGGTATGTTTATTGGTGTCGCTTTTGAACACACTTTGATTATATGGCTAGCACGAACCGTTTTTCTGTAGCACATAGAAAACAACAAACGTACACTGTTTTTAATCAACCAACCATGTATCGTTTAACTAACGTATCTTTTCTTGGCAACCAACGTATCTGCTACTGCTTACTGGCTACTACTAACAGCATCAGCGAGAAACCTAGCTTATTTCTTTTTATCCCTTAAGTTTTTTTACGAGGTATTGTTCTGCATGAGTACTGCAGGAGTTTTTTGGAATTTTGTTTTGCAGATTTACGCATTCATTGCCACCGTAACCATGATAGCGAATCAAATATTTCCCCACCATGCCGAACAATTTTAACCGCTTGTGCCAAATGCGATTAATATCCAACGCCGCGTGTGGAACGCACTACATTTTGCAGTTATACATACATGCAGTGTCTGTAACCTCCTTTTCTCCCAACATTAAATCCTTTTTTTGTGCACTGAACTACGCAAAATTACGGTCTTTTAAGTGACATGTGTGGACACGGTTGCGCTGTCGCATGTCAAAGCCACCTCGGCCGCCATGCAAGCATCAGGACTTTATTCCTATCTGCCGGCCGCTACCTACTCAGTATTCGTTCCGATGGCTTTCAAAAAACTGGGCCAGTGGGGACCGTCGACGATCGCCATCATCCAAGAGCTGGGAAAAAGACTGCAGCAGCACACCGGAGAAGCCCGCTCGCATAAATTTATGCGGCAGCGTTTGTCCATAGAAATTCAACGGGAAAATGCGGCGTCAGTGCTGGGCACGATGGAAGGGCTGGATAAACTGAACGAAATCTTTCTGTTATAGTTTATCGTATTTTTTTTCTTCCTCTATTTGCGTATTGCGTTTTCGATTTGACCAATAAAGTGTGAGAAGAGAAGTGATTAAAGTTTTCGCAAATTATAGAATTTATTAAATGCGGCTGTTTTACTTTTTTAACCGTGTTTCTGCTTATACAAGCGTATGGTTGCGTGATGAAAATCAGTATTGACCTTTTCCATGAGCGCTTGTGCCGCATCAGCGCCAGTCCGCATCGCATTGCCGTGTTGCACGAAGCTGAAGAACTTGTGGATTTGCGCTTACGCCTACACACGTTGGCGGAACGCATGAACAGAACGTTCAATTGGATTTCAGGATTTGTATTCGGCGTAGACATGGTGACCTTGCTAGGATTTATGGCGTCCTCCAGGATTCTGTCCCATGAACCGGATTATTTTATTTTGGGCGGTGTGGTGTTTTACGGATGTTTTCTGATTGTTTTCTGTATCCCGGTGCTAACTTTACAAGAACAGGTAAAGCCCTGCATTCACACTGAAGAATTGGATGCTCATTCAGCACCGGTAAAGGTAATCTTTCTTTCGAAAATAACTGTGTGGCAACAATGCTGATGGTGGCAATTATATTAGAGTAAGCACCTGCGAAAAATATATTTTAAAATTAGTCACTAAACCTGCGAAACACTTCAAAAAATTTTTGGTACGAGACAACCTTGAAAATCGCTGCACGATTGATATCCATTGATCCACCGGCTATGATTCCTAATTTCAGATAACTTTCGCTGACCAGTAATCCATTCAGCATGACGATTAGCTGCTCCTGCTAAAAGAGCCTCTGCATAATATTTAGTGAGCGTATATAATTGTGACAAACTTCGGCATACACTAGAGGTGGCTTTCAGTAATGCGAAAAGAAGAAACAGTCTGCAGTAACTGCCAGAAAAATTATTACCTAACTACTACTAGTACCTCTTCGATTTCGCCGCAGCATAGAAGAACTTTGTTTAGAACGAATATTATTGTGCGGGTAATCTCTTGGCTCTGCAACAACATGTAATTGCACATGAAATCTTTCTAAACGTGGGCGTTTGCGACAAATCTATTTTTGCGTTGTGCTAAACAGACAAATGTGTCAGACAAGATCTGGGTCTGATGTAACTGTTTTTTTGCTTTTTAATTTATCTCGTTAAAAATTGCCGCTGGTATTATGCTAACGAAAATATCCCATTGCGATTTTTGTTTGTTTTTTTTAAATGGTGGAAAAACGGATTCACAATATGAGCTCAAATTACGGCGAAATTAAAGAAAACAACGGCATGCAATACGCAAAGTCGCATCGGTATTTCTAGTACGCATTTCTAGTGCAGGAGTTTTCCGGTCCTCATACGCTTAAATCACTCGTGTATAAAGCAGCCTTAACCCGCAATTTTTGATAGCAGACATAGTTTTTTTCGTAATTCATAATTACTGCATGTGTTAGCGGTTTTCTTTACCAGAACAAATTTTATTTTTAGTTGACAATCTACAATATGCCCATTGTTGCCCGTATACGCTAAGTACGTAAGTACTCCAAAGCACTATTCGCACGAGGTGAAATGCTCTAAATAGGAACAATGTACGAGTAATGTCCCACATAATTTACGTATATTATAATGGCGATATTTATAGTTCCTAAAAAAAATCTACAAAATTGTCGCACAAATAATATAGTTTTCGTACGAGAAAAATATCATAACTCAGAAACCATTATTGTGCAACATCTTAAATCTGAAGCGCGGCGCCATCGTCATGTATCCTGCTACACCATGAACTTGACGCCGGATGCGAGGCGGATCGGAAAGCAGCATACGCGTGCGCTACGTCTGGGCGGTGTGCCGATTATCCTCCCGTGACGGCGCTCCTCTTCCCTCTACAGATTCTGTTGTCTTGAGCGGTTCAACGCAGCAGAATTGTAGAGGGAAGATGAACGCAGTATCTTTCCAGTGACAGCGTTCTGTGTAGCGTTAATCCAGATGACCGTAGTCAGGATGATCCCGAATGCCACACCAAACGGCCGTCTGGCGGTCATCAGCCATGTGTGCTTAATGGTTGGCCAATCATTTAGCAATATCAAACATTAAGCAAAGATGTCTGGTCGCGTACAGCCAGTCTAGCCCGATTACCACAGGGTGGTGCCACGGACGGTGACCCAAGCCATGTAGCCAGTATAAGCGAGGAGTTGACCAATTAAGTTATTAAAGTCGTGTAGAATGACTCCGCCAGATACGGCAGGATGCAGGCTACTGGTATGTTTCGTCGGAACGGAAGTGCCGTTTAGGCACGTGGATGTAATCGGCCAGGGAGGAGTGTCGGCTGCGTACCGGTGCGTGTGCCCTTGCCGGTTTCCATCTACAACACCCTTTACCGGTGTTTGGCTTCGAGGAATAACACAGAAAACAAGTCGAGTATGGCGGGCGGATAAGAAAATCTGGTTTGACCGCTAGCTTTTCAAAACTATGCGATCAGAGCAGCTATGAAATCTAGAAACGATCAAAGCCGAGCTAGGGGATGTATTCTGCACATCCCGATTGCGGAACAGATAGCAATCGTAGCAAACTACTCGAACGCCCATACAATAATACGATATTTTTACTTCACAATGCGGACCAGTTGGTTATGTCTCGCGTCAGTTTGTTAACTATATCGACTGCAACAATTTTTGATGTAACACCCCACACCCGTAATGCTGTACTCGTAAGGGTACTGTATCCGCGCTTTATCTATCTGAATTCAAGAGACAAAAAGTTTTCCCAGACTGTCCGCACTAGACCGCGGCTTCTTTGACATCAGGGAAGCGACGCCTACTGCGGGCGATCCAGAGAATTTACTGTCGTTAAAATCGCGCGGAAATACAGAAATTATGTATCTGTATATGGGTTAGTATGCGCTAGCATCAGATTGCAGTCCACTGACCGGTCGAGCCAATCTCTGCACAAAGTACAATATAAAGATTCCTGAAGCAGCTCCATGAAAAAATTAGCGCGTTACTTGGTATGGTCAATCCAGAGATACCAGCTTCCAAACCAGCCAGCAAAAATCCCATTCCTTTTAGCACTTGGAGCCCGCTGGCGGGAAGTGTGAAATTTAGAATATTATCCTGCTCGTTGCCGGGTTGCCGGTGAAAGAGAGTAGAAAAAAATCTATTATGGTTAAGTTAACTACAGTACAGCAGATTTTATTCTCTTAACTAATGGTAAGTTAACAATATACCGCCGTAACGCAAAAAATGCTTCCAGATGGGAAAAGCTGTTAATAATCAAAAAGAAGAAATACTGTGCTCAGTGGTAAAGCGATGAGGGGAATCAATAAATTGTGCATGGTAATCTTCATGTTTTGCACTGCCGGATCGAAAACGAGTGGGCGTTCCTTGTGGTTGGTTATTTATTATTTCTGCGCAATATCTTGCAAAGCCCCTGTGTTATCAAAAGGTAGGCAGACGGTTGGCGCAGCGCTCCGGGATGAACTCCACCGTGATCCAGAAAATACGCCTGTTTTTAACGGATTAGCGGCACGTTGCATTATTTTCGCCACACCGCGCGGTCTAGTTACAAAAGCAACTCGGATGGCAGAAGACATCGGGCTCCGAAAGGCCATTTTCTTTACCGATCCGGTTTTCTGTACGATTAATTTACGATTTCTGGAGCGGTCGCGGCCTGGTGCCTAATGTTTTCCCGGCTGTATGCAAATGTATAACGCAGATAAATATATCTATATTGATCGGAAACGGCATACACGGCTATATCCTCTGCTTCCTTTCAAGTCCTTTTATTTTTGTCCACTCACAGTAAACTACAGAGTACTAAAGAAATTTGTGTGCCATTTATATTTGGTAGAGCCCTTAATTTTGCAATTGACAAGTGTTAATATGACTAAATTGTCTATGCCGCGCGGTGTCTGTTATAAATTGTCTATCTTTTCACAATAATCTTTTTGCCATCTAATAGAGCAGTCTTCAATCTATGCAGCCGCTTATTTTTGCACAATGATTGCAAAATGAAGTTGCAAAATGATTGCAAAAAGACGTCTTAGAACAAAAGCCGTCATAGCCTGGCCTTAAGCCATTTCAGGTTAAGCGCACATGAGTAAGAACTAGGAAGAACATTCATGATTCCTAAACCAAACAAGAGTCCAAGCATTCTTTTTAATTTTAAAATATATGATCTGCAAAATAATTTTGAATTCGAAGAAGATGTTAGAATTTCGTTCGCTTTGCCCTTAAGAACGGCCTTAAGAACGGTCTTAAGAACGGTCTTAACAGAGTACATGTACGTGTATATGTACTCTTGTACGTTTGCGGAAATTTTGGAAAATCATATTTGAAGGAGGTTCGTGAACAATTTTTGAAGGTTTGTATCAAGCGTAGCCGAGATATTTCTAGTCCACGCTGAATTCAAACCATTTAATACCGTATAATGACTTAATACCGTATACCGTATACTAACGATAAGGAAAATGGTCAGGTACATAACGTCAAAAATGGGATACATACACTAAAACTTTCGCGTTCGCGCACTCCCAATAACTTTTTTGTAATACTTTATATCATTCTAAAGCTAAATAATTTGTATACATTGTTCTGAAAACCGTTTACGCGCGCAATATCTGGTTGCCGAGATATGCCGTACTAAATTGGGAGAAAAGTTTAAATGCATGGTTGTGTACCAAAAGTCTGGTTATTACCCGACCTTCTTGAAACTATGCAGTAAAAGACACATAGCGATGAAGTCGAAAGTGAACCACTTTCAGATTCATAGCATCTTTTTCCGATTGTAAAATGAATTCCAAAATTTTAAAATTCATTTTAAAATTATGGGAAAAAATTTTTTCCATTTCCAAAAAATTATGGGAAAAGTGAACCAAGTTCAGGTTCATATCATTTTCTCGGAAAATGATATGAACCTGAACTTGGTTCACTTTTGACTTCAAGGCCATGTGGATTTTGCAGCAAAGTTTCAGGAAGATCGGCTAATAACCAGATTTTCGGTACACAATAATGCATTTAAACTTTTCACTCATTTTAGTATGCCATATCTCGGCACCCGGATGTGGCGCATGTAAACGGCTTTCAGAACAATGTACACAAGTCATTCAGCTTTAGAATGACATGAAGTATTACAAAAAAGTTATTCGGAGTGCGCGAAAGCGAAAGTTTAACGAAAGTTTAGTGCATGTATCCCACTTTAGACACCATGTACCGGGCCATTTCCCTTAATACCGTATAATCATTTAATACCGTATACCATCAAACCGTATAGTAATCAGAATCGTAATTCAAACTTTATAAATCCAGTAGAAGAGCTGCACTAACCTAACGAAAGTACATATTATGTGCTCATCCTTCAGCAAACCAACCAGCAGGGGCGGCTGACCGGTTTGGTTTGGTGCTAGAAGTACTGCATAGTACTGGCTTTGGCCTTTGGACTTTGGGGCTACATGCTTAAATATTTTCAAGGTGTTTTTTGTTACATACTTATGCCTATGTAACCTCACTAACCTGCGTTTCAAGTTTTAACTGTTTTAAATTTCTATCTCTATATTCCTGTGAATCCTGTCATATCCCGAGTATGGCTCGTGTTATGGTGGCTGCTGGAGTCTTTCTGCTTCATTTGGTCTGGTTTTTCCCTGGCAGTCGCACATGTCCTGTTCAGCCTGTTCAGAATTTGGAACTTAACAGTATTTGAAACTTAATTTAATAGTGCACTATTTCAAGAATACCAATAACAGACGGTTACTTCAATGTGTTTTTAGTTTCTGCAGTTCTTGTGATACTTGACGAAGCAAAAGAAGGTAGCGTCAACGGCACCATTCGTCTGCCCCGGCTCGGTCGTGTCAATCCGTCCGGGGAAATGCCCAGTCCAGAATTGTCGCCGCCTATTGAGATTTTCCGAGCACCGGAAGGCGGAATAGTCATACTTTCATGCAACAAGGGCTTCAGCAACAATTCACAGGTATGTATGGCTGATTGGTGTTTTAAATTTCTATCTCTATATTCCTGTGAATCCTGCAGATTTCAAGAAAGACACTTTGAAATTTGCTGTGCACAGAATGTAGGACTGAAATCAGTGGAAACATGTTACTCGGTCCGCGGTTCGCAAATTTAAATGTGAAATCAGCAGACCGTGTGCAAACAGTAACATATCAAGTGCACAAAAATCTCCCGCACTGCATTCCAGCAGAGATTGTGCAATATGCGCAATATTCTTAAATCGAAGCATACCTGTTTTGGTCCTTGTAAGAGCGGGAATATACGTGGGGACAATTTTTTTTTAAATTAAAGTCGTAGACTTTATTACAGTTGCGACATCTCACGCTTAGAGCGCTGCGATTTTTCGGAATTACGTACAGACTTTCGATTATGCGTAGTGTTCACATAGGTGTCCCACACGAAGATCCCGCCGGCATTCCGCATCGACGGAGTGGAAAGCCCGGTACCCACTGTGGGAAAATACACCAAGTCAGCCCAGGTGGAACGCTACGTTTGCTGCAGCTGTGATGAAGATCTCGCCGGGCCAACCGTCTCCAGGACCGTCACAGTTCCATCATCGTACGACGCCATCACCGGTGCGTTTGGAATCTACTTGTTAAACGTCTCCCACCAGCACGTCGGGCATTACGAATGCCTGCATTCTAACGGCCGCCAGCTGGTGGTGACGCAACGCTACTGGTTCAGTCCGCAACTCTCCCGCAATCAGGTCTTCCATCCGCCGATGCAGAACATCACCGTACGAATCGGTGAGCCGGTGGTGCTCACGTGTCCCCTACGGTTTCGCGCGATGCCCGGGAAAGTGTCCAACCGGGTTATATGGCGCACGGGGCGGTATCTACTGCATGCCAAGTCCATTAAGGGCCTCGCCGGTCAGGCTATGGCGTGGAGCGGTTTTAATGGACAGTTTGAGTTTGGCCCACAACAAAAGGGCGCTTGTCTGTGCGACTCCACGCTGCAGATCGCACGGGTGACCGCTGAGCACGCGGGGCGCTACGAATGCTGGTTTCGGATCGACGATCATTTTGACGAGTGGATTGTTCAGGATGCCTATATACATATAGTGTAGCCGAGCTATCCATAGACTCAGAGCAATAGCTGTTTTGGTATAACAGCTGTTTCCGTTGTTGCACTGGTTGTTATAATGTGTAAGAATGTGTGTTTTAATGTTCTTATAACGAGTAATTTTGTTGAAGCTTGTACGCCGAGATACTGTATTTGCTCTTGCAGAATCGGAGTATAGGTTCAAACTTCAAAGTACATAACGCATCTAGTGTTCTTTGCAGGCTTTGCGTTGTTGTCCATTAATGGGTTCTGCAGAAATTTTCAGAATTCCTTTTGTTTCGTTGTCCTTGTTTTTCGGGTCTGAATTAGTAAACTTTTCTTAAGCTAACTAACTGGCTGCAGTAGCTCATCGTTTCGTGTTGCATCCGTCGATGGTAAACGGTTAATTTCACGTGACAAACATCTGATGGTTTTCGCTTTTGGTATACTTCGCTTCGTCCATTATTTTAATCAGTACCACTTTAGGGATCAATATATTAATCACTTTTACTGCATAGATGCAGTGCTGGTCTTGCTGCATAGATTGTATCACTGATAAGCTGCATAGACTGCAGGACTGAATGGCAATGCATAGACTTCATTTGAGTCAGCCGTGGTTGTTCATGTAGCCGCCCGCCACAGAGGCTGTCAATTCAGTGAAGTGATTAATATATTGATCCCTAAAGCGGTACTGATTAAAATAAGTAATCAAAGTTAAACTGGAGATCTTCCGTACAGTATTGAGTTACTGCAGAAACCGAGCACGAGTATTTTAAGCAATTGCCCAATGGGATTAGAGGTTGTACTACTACGAACAAGCTCGGTGCCCACTGCCCAGAGATAGTAAAACGATACATTTTTTGTGTGATGCGTCCTCGATCGAACAGCTTCTCCAGGTGGAAGCGACGCCAGTGTCAAATAAAACGCACTGCACTAACTGCCTTCAGATAAACGTTTTAACCAAACAACCGCCGCGCTTTTCGTATATTACTTACAATATAAATCAGCTTTGATGCTTTTACTGCAAATAAAATACTGGTACTATAACTTAGTAATTTACCTGTTGGCAGTAAATAGTGTGTTATTCTGCCATCATACAAAATGGAAGGGTCAACCACGAGCAACAGAGCCGCCAACACAATTTTGAAAATCTTATGTGGTCTTCATTGTTTACTCGGCATTCAGTTGCCAGTTACCAAGCCAAGCCGTTTCTGGACAGTGATATTGCGTTGTTTTCAGCTGCTGCTTATTACGGGCGCTCTATCCATAACCGGGTTTTATCTGCTTCGATGTATTGCTGCAACGGCTGCGTATTCTGATCAGCCTCAGGCACGGCTCTTGAACTTTTTTAATTACATTCAGGAAGTCCTGCAGTCGGCTCGAGCCGCGTTAATTCTGCTGGCTTTTTTTGTACAGAAACAGTCACTACAGGAACTTTTTCAAGCCGCTAAGGAAATATTGGATGTCATCCAACAACATGATGCCTTTGCCACTAGCATAACCAGTCGCAAGATTTACATTTGGATGCTGGGATTTTTAATTCTAATGATTGGATATTTTTCCTGGGGTTTATCCCTGTGGACGGGAGGTCCCACTATCAGCGCTTTTAATCTAACCATACTATTAGGCGACAGCACTGTCTTCCGCCAATTAGGAGTGACTATTACGCGGTGGAAGTATTATGTACTATGGGATGCGTGCGCACTGTTTCCCATATTTTTCTCAATGCTGCCGCTAGCACTCTTCTTTGTTTACGGTTGTCTGATGAAGCTGTGTAGTGATCTGTACGAAGATGGTCTCCAGCGGTTGTGCAGCTGGACACCTGGCGCAATTATCACATCGCAGACGGCAAATGGATTTCCGTCACCGCATTCACACTTTTGTGGAAGCATTAGGTCGAACATTTAAATGGATTGCAGGACTGGCGTTCTGGGCAGATGCGGTGAATATGCTGGGATTTATGGGCGTCTCCAACATTTTTTCGGAAGAATCGAATTACTAACTTCTTTGCCGCAGTAATTTACGGATTACTGCTGGTGATCTTTTGCATCCCGGTGTTGGGATTAGGAAAGCAGGCAAGACCCTACCAAGTGTAACGCCGCCCTGGCTCCTTGCACGTGTACTCAACACATTTATAAGGGGCAAAACTAAACGTTACGGCAATATATATGGTTAAATCAGGCGGGTACATCAGCACCATGTTTAGCCACAACGTAACACACCAGCCGGCTGACGGCAGCAAATACAGGGACTCAGGGAGTGCTGAAAAGCGCTACCGTCATCCCCTCGTATGTACACAGTATATTATACTCTTGTATATATGTGTACACAGTATTTACTTATGTGTAATATATATGTATCATGTACGCAGTATATAGACATGCTTATGAATAAAATAAATATAGATATGATATACGTATATTATCGGTGTAAACAAGTGCACGGAAAAGTGCGGCGCCACACAACTGCAAAGTTAAACACTTAAAACCGAAAACGGTTAGCGTATACAGTAATAACAGTATTAACAGTAACAGTATTATACGATACATTTATTAAAATTTATTTAATATTCATAGTTATCAACATTCATCGTAGAAATTGATACCATCGTACGAAGAGCAAAAAATAATGTTTGTGTTCCTGTATTTACATTAATTCCCAGGGCCTGCATCGGCAAGATAACCAGGAACCGTTTTGAGTGTAGAAGTAGAGCGCTGGGAGATTATGCAACAAGTGATGTTTGGTTGCAGAGTCAAAGAATAAAGAGGATCATAGTAACCATTCGTAACAGGATGGTGTGTTCCTCGGGAATCAAGGAGGTAAGCGTATTTCGCAGTACAATATACCGTGTACTTTTCAAAGTCACAGCCTTACATGTAAATGCGAGCCCGAGTGTGGGCTTTGTGCTTTGCAGCGGGAAAACCCTGAGAAATCGCTGCACGGATTAATGATGTGCGAGGAGAACCTGCGGATGGAAATCACGGCCGCATGTTGCAATGATGCGTTGGAATCGCGCCATCATTTTGAAGGTAACACTACGCCTGATCGTAGCTGTACCTTCCCAACACATTTTCTTAGGTTAAAGGTTGTAAGCAGACGTTTTTCGGTGGCGTGTGCCATGCATTGACGCAAATCAGGCTTTTAATGACAAAACAACTGATTACAATTGAATTGTACGCTTTTTCTGGTATTGATGTATCTGTAGCAATGCCAACTCGGTTGTCGAGATAACTTAGTGCTGTCTGTAAATCTATTTATTTTATGGATATGACTGTGGGAAGTTCTCAGCATGTTGTTTTGCAGATCTTCGCGTTCATTGCCTCCGTGACCCTGATAGCTAATCAAATTTTGCCAAACAACTCCAGAGAACTTCATCAGATAGCGCCGTATACGCCTAAAATCGCACATACGCGTGTGTGAAAAGAGTACCCAGATATAGCTTTGAGTCTTTGACTGATGATTGTTAATTTTAATTGTTGATTTCAATGTTGCCGCTTTTGTTTTACTAATACCTAATAGGCTAAGTCTGCTATAAATTACTAATCATCAATTCAACATGTCTACGCCGAGGGGACAATCAGTGACAAACAGTTTTCCAAATAATGCGCGGTATCAAAGAACGCCCTGGATACTTTATCTACATTTGTAGTGTATTTGTAAAACTGTATTTGTATTTGAAGAACATACTTACAATCTAGTAGAGAGTTACCTACCTTCACTTTGAAAGGTACTTGAATAAATACCGAATGAATTATCATTTGAAAATTGTCCATTGGGATTTGCAGGTGCTGAAGTATTGCAGCTGATGAGGTCAGTACAGCAAACAATAAACAACTGATACTTTTCGTCTATTCAGCACAAAAAGCTCCTCAACAGTCAGGTTCAAAGTGGCGAAAATTTCTTGATTTTACCTAACTAAACACTTTCCCAGTTGCAGTTTTCACATAAAACCCCGTTTCTTACCAGTATTACTATGTCTGTACTCATGAGTCATGGCCTTTTTGGTACCGAATTTCACCATTATTTGGGTATTTTAACGGCTTGCATAGCATTGTACTAATTTGTACCGTCAGGCAATGATAAAAGGTATACGATGCTGCACAACAAAGCAGCTTATACTACTTCGAAGATCCCAGACGGCCTTCATGGGTCTCTTCACTCTTGGCATCCAGGCGCCCACCACGGAGCCAAACCGGCTTTATCTCAGGATATTTCACCGTTGGCTGCATGTTCCTTATTGCGGGCGCTCTGGTTACCACTGAGATCTATCTCCTGCGATGCATTGCCGCATTCGCTGCGCCAGCTGCAACTCTTGTACTTCTTGAATTACATACGTGCAAACGGTGCAATATATTTTGCAGTCGGCTCGAGCCGCATTTATTCTGCTGGCATTTTGCGCACAGCAGCAGTCTCTTAAAGGACTTAATGTGGCATGCCGCTGATGAACTATTGCACATCGTCTAATAACGTGATGCTTTTGCCCCATGGATAACAAGCCGCAGCATCTGCTTGTGGTTCCTTGGGTTCTGTTGCGGCTGATGCATATTTCACCTGAGATTTCAGCCTGTGAACGGGGAATTCCACTTGTGGCACCTTTAATTTGTCCATGCCGTCAGAATGCAGCGATATGTTCGGTAGTTAGGTGTCACCTTTACGCGATGGGAATACTATGTACACGGCCACGGGGAGCGTTTGGGGTATTTCCCATATTTCTCTCTATGCTGCCGCTGATTCTGTTCTTTATTTACGGTTGTGTAATAAAAAATGTGTCTCCAACGGCTTCGTGAAATGCCACCGCGCGAAGTTTTGCCCGCGCAGACAGTTCTAGAAGTTGCAGAGTTAATGGACACTCTTTCAAGGAAGCGCTAGAAAGCACATTTAATTAGACTGCGGGACTAGCGTTCTGGGTTGATGCGGTCACTATGCTGGGATTTATGCAGGCGTCTCCCAAATTCTTTCGGGAAAACCGAACTTTTTTAACTTCTATTCTGCTGCAGTTTACATATTGCTTTTACTGATCTTCTACATCCCGGTGTTGGGATTAACAGAGCAGGCAAGGTTTTGTTATAGTTGCAACTCTCAGAAGTGCGCTATCACAATTTAGGGCAGTTTGTACTCGGTCGTCGAAGTTGTCTATGGTAATAGGGTGATTTTGTTAGATGTATGATGTATCATATTAAGCTCAAACAAAGTATTCTATTTAACTTTTGCAGCAACGGTGTTTTTTGCAACAAATTTTTATGGATATACGATCAGGGGCTTAGTGAACTAGATTTGTTTCGGTTTCACCATTAAATGTTTGTCCAGGGCGCTCAGATGAATAAACCATGTTATCGCCATAGATTTTTCAACGTGAAATATAGCCGTTGTAAAAGTAAAACAAATGACGCATTGTGGTTATAGAGTATGTAGTACTTTGTGAATACACGTGAACCTGTAATACTTTGATGTGTCCTTTATTGTCCTTGCTAGCTTGGCAACTGGTCAGGTAATGGCCATGACAACCTGTGTGGTGCCAGTTGAGTTGTGTTCCTGACGAGCTCAAGTTAACCTATTAAATTTTATTATTACTTTGCCTGTGTGGCTACAGTGTAAAGATACAGTGGCTACAGTGGTTTATTATAGAGCCGACGAATAAACACAACAATTATTATGATTCTCAACAATTTGATATGTTCCGGGAAGAACCAGGAGGTATTGTAGAATAATGGAAACATGGCAGAAAACACACTGCACCAGCATAACAGATAATTTTCACGTTCAACCGCGAATGTGCATAGCCTTTTGTTTAGGGTTTTCGGTGGGCTAACACTGAAAAATATTTAAACTGCATGGTGGGATGCGAGGAAAACCTTCCGGATGGAAATCACAGCTGGTGTAATGATACGCTGGAATCACGCCGTCATTTGGAAGGTTTGCTGTCGTTTTGCAAAACTCTCTTTTGGTTGTGGTTAGGAGCCATTTCAAGCCAAAGAATTTGAATCAAAGCTCAAAGGTTTCTAGTGTTTTGACTGCTTTCATACGCCGTGGCATTGGAGCAAGTGCAGCTTTTTACGGCATTATAAGCCAACGTACTTTTATTAACGAGTTACGTTTTTTGCGAGAAGGCGCAGGCGTTTTTTGCGGGAGTAACGTTTTTTGCGTTATTTTCAAGAAAACTGCCTTATCAAACCGCTGAATTGAATCTAATAAGGTTATGGACTAGCAATATTTTTTCACTTTTTTTGCAGATTTTGCGCTCATTGCTATCGTGACCTTGATAGCAAATTTTTTTGTACGTAGCTTTGTAAACTTCATAGAAAAAAAGCTTAACATTGACAGTTCTTGTATGAACTGCAGAATAAAGAGTAGCATAACTGATGCTCCCAAGTCTAAAGTGATGGGTTACCCAACGGTTTACTTGTCGTTCAGCAAGTTTACGTTTACATAAGTCCTTTATACTTGTACTTTACGTTCACATGTACTCTGTAGTTTATACAAAACTTATTGCCAACCTGTGTTGTTGTAATCCCACAGAGATTCATCTGCCAACTCATCTGATTCCCACAGCTTGCTTCGCTTTCACAGCTAAGCTCACATACGAAGAGGCTTGGAGTTTGTGAGTGCTGTGTGGTTGGGAAGCGTGCTGCTTTTTTTGAAGCGATTTTTTATACAAATCACTATCAAACAGAAGAATTTTTTGGAACTATGAAAACCATTGCCGACCAACGTCAAATGTTTCGGCTATTTGTAACCGACATGGCACCAAGAAATTCAGTCACTTTATCGAATGACCATGTTGTCCAATATATTCTAAAGTTAATCAATAATTTCCATGGTATCCTTGGCATCTGTTCACCAACGAACAAATCGCAAAGTTCGTTGTGCTCGCGGACATTTCATCGCATATTGCTTATTTTGCTAATATTGGCAGCTCTGCTCATTACTGCCGTCTATTTTTTGCGATTGATTCTAGAAACAGCAAAAAATGCCGGTCATCGAGAATTGCAGCTTTCTGATCTCCTCGGCTACTTCCAAGACGTTGTGCGACCGGCCAGAGCGGTATTGACCCTATGGGCGTTTTGCATGCAGCAGAATGCCATGCTCCTTTTGCGCTCGTTGGCTGAAGAGCTTCTCCGTACGACAGGCAGTAATCGACGCTTCCAAACCACAACAACGATCACAAGGATTCGATTACTTCTCGGCGGCATATTCGGCACCGTGATTGTTTATTTTGTATGGGATCTGAAAAACTGGACGCGCAACTACACATTAGACAGCTTCATGTTCGACCAGTTGCTGGAGACCAGCAGAACTTTTGCCCGATTCGGGCTAATTATCGTTCGCTGGAAGTTCTATTTATTCTGGCTTTTATGTGGATTTCTTCCCATAACGTTTTCGATTCTGTCGCAAATTCTCTTTCTGGGATACGGTTATATCCTGAAAATCAGCGTTGAGTTTTACGAGTGTAAACTAACAGAGCTAGCTGCTACGGCGCCGGCCGATATCATTCAACCGCATACTTTTCATGAGATTAGAGATCTCGTGGAATTTCGCCAACACATATATAAGTTTGCGGAGCAGATGAGTGGCTCCTTTAAATGGATCTCTCTGTTCGCTTTTGTGTCTGATGCCGCAACGATGCTGGGCTATATGGCTGCGTCCAACGTCCTGTCGCATGAGCCGGAATATTTTAATTTGATTGGGGTTTTGATATACGGCAGTTTCTTGGTGGTCTTCTGCGTTCCGGTGCTTGGAATTGAAGAGAAGGTCAACGGGCGATGATTTATCAGAAATTTGCACATACGTACAATAAATAAAGGAAAACGTAATGATTGATAATTGCAGAGCCGGCGAATTAGCGGGATAATAACCATTATTCTCAATGGAGTGACCTCATGCTCGAAAATGGAAGAGGTATAAGTAGATCTACAGTAAAACTGTACCAGTACTTCAAGTGTTGATAGTACCTGAGCTTCTTTAGCTGATCAATCAATCAAATGTTTGGCTGTACGCAAACATGGAGCAATGCAAACTGCAATGAGCATTTCCAAATTAAAGAAATGGTCTGCACTTCAGGGCGATGAAATTGCTGCTTATATAAACACGCTGCTACTTAATGAAAAGCACTTGAAGATGAGTATTCAAGCCGGTGGCGCGATGGACCTGAACCATGTGCATATCTTAAAGGTTTGCGTTTGTAGCGAAGCCTTTAAGGTTTTTGTCAAATTGACATGACATTTTCTTTGGCCGTTTAGCAAAAAATGATTGTTTCCCTCTTGCAGGCCTTCGCTCTGATTGCCACTATAACATTAGTTTCAACGGAACTGTCTGCGGACAGCAATCGCTTTTCTGAAGGTTTAAATATCAGTCAAATCATCCAGTGTGTGTGCGTATGAACAACACCCGATGACATCAGGTGTACATAAAAAATTATGAAAATAGTTTCGTTACCAGTAAAACAAACTTTAGGGGTGCGAATATTATTATAACATTCATATTGGCTCATTGTTCGTAGCAGAATGTAATTATTGAATTCATTTTTGTTTAACAAATCCGCGATCGCGATAGGGTTGAATTTTCTTACAGCAACCTTGAATTACCCCAGTTTCTGTAGTTGGACGAGTATTTCAACCGGCTTTGTGTACGTGTGATAGTGCCAGGAAAGACAGCCAGCCTGGCCACTCCAAGTTCGGACAGTTGTGTAAATAAATTAAGAAATATTACTATGTGTAGTTTTGTTTTTAGTTTTGCACTTTTCTAGTGTGACCTTGAGAAGGTCACACTAGAAAAGTGCAAAACTAAAAACAAATGACCCTTTACGAAGTGGCTATGCGCAGGAGTTTCGTACTGCGGTGCTGTACTGTGCATCATACGTCACATAGCAACCACAATACTGTTCGACCGTACTTGCACAACACCGGTTAAATACGATGTGATACGTACGGTTTAATGCTTGTTTTGATTGCATGGTAATATAGTTGTATAGTTTTTTTACCTTCTGATATTTTTTCGGCCCCTAGCCGGGGGGGTTCATCGGTTGCAGTCTAACATTAATATTAAGCAGTCAGCATGCACAACACACTACGACTGCAGGTGCTGGTAGTGGTAGCGTCCAAACATCAATTTTCTCAATGTGTTTTACAAGGCAATGTGCTGAAGAAAAATTGCATCAAATCAAAAATTCGCGCGCAAAGCCAGCGTGCGCTTTTCCGGCCAAAATTGTTAGGACATTGCATCAAATAAGCTGATACGGTTCCGAATTTACGGTAGCAGAAGTTAAAAGATGAATGTCGTTCGTACACTGACCCACTGCTCAAGCATGCTTTCAAATTTTAAGACCAAAAATTCAAAAATTTTAAAGTTCATGTTATAAACTCCAAAAAATCATGAAAGTCTGAATCGGTGCTAGAGCGAACTTGATAATTTTACGCAATTACATACAAAATTCGGAGAAGAACGGTCCATAATGAGACGTTTGGTACCCCTAAATGAATTTCAAATTTTTTGGTATTTGAAACTCTCATGATCCCCAACCGGATGATGTGGGTTCAAACTGAATTTAAGCCTTTCTATACAAATTATTTGCATACAGTATACAACGCCAAAAAGCAGTCCTAAAAATGGTTTGAAAATTAGCACAGTACAGCACCGCAGTACGAAACTCCTGCGCATAGCCACTTCGTGCAAGGTCAAGGTACTCTCAGTACAGGTTGGTCAGTACTTTACGTAAAGTACTGCCAGTAAGTACTTTATACTTCCCGCACCCCGTGAATCCGTGAATCGGTGAACAGTCAGTACTTTATGCAAAGTACTCTCAGTACAGATTGGTCAGTACTTTAGGTCACATTAAACTCCATACGACGGCACACATCGGCACACAACGGCACACAAAATTTTGCGCTAAATACAGAGTGCGTGCTATCTATAATTTTAGATGGAAATTATAGATCGCATGATGGATTTTTAGATGGAAATTATGGATTTTTATTTAATTAAATTTAATTTACTAATGGAAATTATTATTTTTATATTTAAGTTCGTAGCATCAATTAGACTGACCGCGTGCAAACACTGAATAACAAATCATCTATAACGATTCCAATACTGCATGCACTTTTATCAATCGAAAGCCAATATCGAAGTAGCGATAATGATATTGGTGCTATAGACTTATTCATAATTATAATTAAGCAGTGCTAGTTAAACATACGCAGACCGCAGTGCCAGTAGCACTTCACACCGTGCCGTATTATTGAATATTGACGACAATCAGTTTCGGACCGGAAGGAAAGTTATATATATATATATATATATATATATATATATATATATATATGACATCGGTCAGTACACTTATCCCATTAACAGCTCATTAAAAAAACATTAAACACCACTTAGCATAAAAGATTCAGACACATATTAATCGTTGAGGTGGCATACTTCATAATGATAGTTACGTAATAATTATTATATTACAATTATCGGTGGCGCTAGCGCGCCACCAGCTGTGTTTTAGGTATGGAAACACGAAGGAGATAACGAAGTTCAAAACGGTTTAGACATTATTCAAAGATTTCAAAATGCGTAAAAGCGCGGTGATTTTAGCTATTACTGCATGTTAAACTGTTTAGATGTTTAGCAGTTTAGATATTTAGGTGTCAAAATATTTAGATATTTTGATACTCTGAAGCATTAAGGTGACAAGGATGAGGATTGGCTTGGCTTGGATACATACTGGCTTGGATTTCGAGGTATTTACAAACATTTAGAAACGTTTAGAAATATTTAGAAGTACAGCCCTGCCGCGCCAAGTTTGGACAGCTGCGTGCAATAAATTATAAAATATTTCTTTGTACTGTTTTGTCTTTGTTCCTGCACTTTTCTAGTGCAACTTTTTATTGCGGATCTAGCGCCATTAAAATCGATACGGTGTAATATGCCAGTAGCGAGCTAAGCGGTGAGTTAAGGGGTGGGGTGGTGGCTGTTTTCAGGATACTTATAAATACCCTTCTAAAAACATCGCCAAGCAATCTAATTCTGGGGACGTTTGTGAAAACTGCTGAGTGGCCCAAAAGGTGTCCATTACGGGTTAGTAAAAGAAGCTTCGGTTACCGGCGCTCACGGTGACTTTGAAACAGTGAGTCGCTCCCATAGACTTGTATGTTATAATACACGTTCCGAACAATAGGGTTGCCTAGCGCACAAGCGTTGGTAAGGGTGAGTTTATGTTATCCATGCATGACACATGGATGATACTAGACTTTTTTAAACTTTTGACGATTATATACTACACAGGCGGGGAGACGAGTGTGTCAAATAAATGGCAGCCCAACTCGGCAAAGCTGGAGTTAAAAAATGTTATCTTTGTTGTTTTACTTTCTCGGGACAGACCTGCTCGGACTTATTCTGAAAATAGAATAATTTAAATTAACGCCCATCACTCCTCAAACACCAATTGCTCAAAAACAGTCATATATGACACCTCGCGGCTGTACTGCCAGCATGCAAAGAAGGTCACCCTAAAATTTAGCAGTACCCGCAGTTTGACTGCAAAGGTCACGCAGGCTTGGTTAAAATCGACTGGTATCTAACTTTTTTTTCAAGAGCATTGAGTGAGAAACAGTTTAGAGTCAACGGTTTTTCATTACGGTAGCAAAAGAAATTTTAAACAAATTTTAAACTGGACGATGGCTATCAAAGTAAATGGGTCGAGCCGCTTTTTTTTAGCAGGTCTGCTTTGGTTTTAAATCTTTGTAACTCGAAGCAAGCTATGATTGTGGAAACCTGGAGTGCAAAATATGTGGGACACATATGGGAATACAAAAAACATAAAATAAGTTTTTATTTGTTGACGTACGACTTGTTTTGATTTTTGGGGAAAACTGTCCAAACTTGGCGCGGCAGGGCTGTATTTAGAAACAGAAATATATTTAAATGTTTAGAATTCTGAGCAGTAAGATATTCAGGTATTTAAATACTTTAAATACTTTCGAAATTCTGAGGGTGCAGAAACCTGGAGGTAAGATATATATTTACTGTAGATATGTTTTTCAATATGTAGATGCTTAGACAGTAAGCTAATGTGATATGTATTCAGATAGTTTAGTATTTGGAAACGTGGATTTTAAAACACTTCATCGACTTGAAATATTTAATAATATTCACTGAACAATAGAGGGGCGTAAACTGTTTAGTGTTCTATACAGTTCGCAGCATTGTTTGTATATGGAGTGGAAAAAGTAGAAACCAACATAATCGCAAAAAACGGTCGGACTGACTTAGCAACATAAACATACACATCTCAAGGAGATCTTTCGAACAAAAAAAAGTCCCCTAAAATCGGACCATAAATAGCCACAGGACGCTAGTATGAAGTTTCTTCCCCGGCCCCCAAAGTAGTTTTTTGAGAAAAACGAGAAAAACGAAGAGCAAACAAACTAAGATCAAGGATATTCATAATAAGAAATTCATAATTTTCTAAAATTATTTTTTGTTAAATTTCTTGTAAACAAAATTCACAATAATTACGTCGGAGATATGGTCAATCGGACGATGTGCGTCCATGTCCAGCACGTAAATGACCACCGGTCAGACATACAAAAAAACCCGTATTTTGCCATAAAATACGCGTAAAAAATCCTTTAATTGTTGTTTACATTCTTAGGGATGAACGCAGCTGTCCAGCATGTAGCGCATGGCCAAGTGACCAGTGGCCAATTTCTTAAACCCAGTTATTGCATGACTGGAAATGCTAAAATAAAGGGAATTAAGCTCAGTTTTATTGTCAGCGAGCATAATTTGTCCATTCTTGCTAGGGGACCACTGACCAAAAAGAGTTTGCACAAGAAAAAATTCGAAAAATAATGAAGTGGAGGGAGGCTGCACAGCAGCCGGAGGTCCCTGTGTCATGGCTGGGGTTTCCTCCGCAGAGTCGCCTTCATCCTCCTGCTCCAGACTGCTACTCAGGTCCCCGTCAAACAGGTTTGACATGCCATCCGTGTCGCAGATATCAGACACATCCAGATTCGTGCTGCTCTCAGTATAGGGCAAAAGCTCCTCTCGTTCATTCTCCTCGAAAATGTTTTGCAGCAGCTGACGCGCTGTGAACGCCATTTGCCACCAATAATCAAGTAAAAACTAGTAACTAAAAGTGTTAGAACTTGTATAAATAGTATAAACAAATAAAACAAACCATTGCGCATGCAAACAAACGAGCGCTGCCGTCCGCAAAAATTTACAGCAAGTTTATATTCACACTGCTGTTGTTGCGCTGCACAAAGAAAACAGGGTGACGCAATTTTGGACACTGTACGGCCTACGGTTGACCAAACTGACCACCGACACCACAGGGTGGTAGAGCACTATTTCTCTATAGTATAGCGTTGAAAAGTCGATTTGGCCCCCCCCAGTCCCCCCGGACCATATTTTGCTCTGTACTGTAAAATGCGTTTTGCAGCGATTATGCTGGTTTCTACTTGTGTCGCTTCATATTATGTTGCTAAGTTGTAAATCTGTATGTTTCGATCATTCTAGATGTTTCTAGAAATTTCCACATACTTAAGAGCTAAAGTACTGAATACCTAAAAACTTTTTTAAAACGTTCTGAAAGACCGAACAATTTTTTTTTAAAGTGTAGGTGACCCACTTTGGTGAACGCTAGAGTTTTTAAAAATATGAACGGTTCTGAAATGTGAACCTTGAATTAGGAGATAATTTCCGGAAAAAAAATGCGTAAGAGTGTATGAATCTATAGATATCTTCATTATGTCATTATTCGGTCATCGTCCCACAGCTTCCGCATGGTGGATACCAATATTGAAATTACTGAAATTGCACCTCCATCCATGATAATGCATACTCCGCTACTAATTCTTCCACGCTCTGGTTTTCCCATGGTTGCATGTCCTGCGGTAATGCGACGCCGTATTTCGGATTCCACAGGGCTTTATTCGTTGAACGTTTGTTTCCCACAGTTGGGTACCATATTCCCTGGCGGGAACGTATAAAAGCTTTTTGGTATTATTAGGTAATTGTTTTTTATACAAGCGGAGATGCGCACCTTCATAGAGAATTACCTTTACAAACTACAAACGGTCAAGTACAGATACTCTGTATGTTCGTATAGGTTCTGTATTTTTGCGGTGACTGTGAAGAATATGAATTTTCAGTGTCAATCCGTTTCCACCATTTCGGCTATTTGTCAGCGGCATGGCGCCGCAAACTGCTGCAGTGAATAACCAGGTTGCCCGGTACGTTGTAGTGTTAATAAATTATACCCACCTCTTGCTGGGCATCGGTTCGCCGCCTACCAAATCGCAACGCTCTTCTTGCTCGCGGATATTTCATCGCACGTTACATATTCTGCTAATATTGGCAGCTCTTGTCATCTCAATCGTCTATTTTGTGCGATTGCTTCTCGAAACAGCAAAAAATGGCGGTCATCGAGAAATACAGCTATTGGATCTCCTCGACGACTTCCAAGACATTATACGACAGGCGAAAGCGGCCTTGGTTCTGGCGGCATTCTGTCTGCAGCAAAACAATATAACGCTTCTGCGACCATTGACGGAAAAACTCCTCAGTAAGATAGACAGAAACCCATATTTCAAACCATCAACAACCATTACAAGGATTCGCATACTCCTTGGTTGCATATTCAGCACCGTGATTGTTTACTTTGTATGGGATTTGAAAAACTGGTCGCATAACTACACTCTGGGCAACTTCGCGTTGGACCAGTTATTGAAACAGAGCAAAACCTTTGCCCAGTTAGGCCTTGTTCTCGTGCGCTGGAAATTCTATTTGATATGGCTTTTTTGTGGATTTCTTCCTTTAATGATTGCCATGCTGCCGCAGATTCTATTTCTTGGATAGGGCTACCTCCTGCAAATCAGCGTGGACCTTTACGAGTTTCAGCTAACCGAGCTCAGTCTCTTGGCGCCGCCCGACATCGATCAGCCGCATGTTGTTAGCAAGGTCAGAGACCTCGTGGAATTACGCAGATGCATATACGCCTTCTCGGAGCAAATCAGTGGCATCTTCCATTGGATCTCTATGTTCGCTTTTGCTACCGATGGTGTGATGATGCTTGGCTGTATGGCTGCGTCCAATGTACTGTGTCGCATGATCCGGAATATTTTAATTTGATTGGGGTGCTGATATACGGTTGTTTCTTAGTGCTGTTCTGCATACCGGTGCTTGGAATCGAAGAACAGGTCTGCGATAATTTACAAAAATCGAATAATATTACTACGAAATACGTACCATAACTGAAAGCTAGCGTATGTATTCTTTATATGCAGAGTCGACGAATTTGCGGGATAATAACTATTTTTTCTCAATGCAGTACTCTCGTGCTCGAAACCGCAAGAGGTATGCCAAGGCGTTTCCTCGGTTTGTCAAACTTTTAAATGTTCTTTATGCTCCTGGTGTTACGTTATAAACTCCACTAACGTTACGTGCTGCCCCTGGCACTGTACGTAGCTAAGTCTAACGTAGAAATCCCGACGTGGATTTTGAGACTTTATTTACGAAACACAATTCAAATGACTGCTAGATGACTTCCAGTGGACTAAACCAGAGTGGACCATCTAGCATTGGCAAGCTTGGCTCTTATATAGCCAGCCACATTCGGATAAACATCCACATTAAGAAACTTCTGGAAACTTTCAAAGCCTTAGATTACTCAATAACAACATTAAAACGACATAACAAGAGATACAGAGAAGACTGGAAATGTGTCAATTCAGGCCTTATCAACTTATGCCCAAATATAGAACTAAATGAAATTCCCTCAGTTCTCTTTGTGGCTAATGATCTTGTTTACGCCAGGCTGTATCTTAATATAGCTCACATGGGGCTGTGTGGCTGGTCACACTGGTCATAATAATGTTCTTGTCGACGGTTTAGGCGGACGAAATTGCTGTTTACGTCAACACGCTGTTGCTTAATGAGAAGCATTTGAAAATGAATATTCAAGCCGGTGGGACAATGGATCTGAACCATATACATATCTTGAAGGTTAGCGTTCGTACGTGGAGAACTCTTGGTTCATGCTTGTCATGGCTCATGTTGCTTTTCTTCGGCGTTCTGCTTGCATGATTTCGATTTTGATAAAAAAAGTGAACATCAGTATTCTTTACAGGTCTTTGCTCTCATCGCAACTATCACACTGGTTTCAACCGAACTGTCAGCGGAACGCCTTCCTCCTCCTTTGAATAAGAGTCAGATTGTGCAGTGTGTTTGCCTTTAAAAAACAGCTGATGCCAAAGTACTGAAACATCAATTTTTTACCAATATTGGTTTTCTTAATTTCTGCAATGTTTTCAAAAGCGTGAAGGGATCTACTGATTTGCTCTAATCAGTCCGTTTACATTTCGCAGTCAAATAATTCTACAGTATTTGGTCAAAGCAACTTTATTTACAGTATTCCGACAATTTACGACATATATACCGTAATTATCGAATTTGTGGCCCTGGGGTGCAAATAATTCGAAGGTCATAGAGGAGGGGGGCTTATTTAATGGAGGGGGCGCAATTTCGGGGGGTGGCATTATTTTTCAAACGGCATATTTTGGAAGGGGACAATTATTTCAAACAAACGCGCATCCAGCTCTAGTGAAACTGAACGCAATAGCTATACCGGTATATGCAATTACATGACCTCACGAACAACATTTTGGAGCCTATTCCTACCTAAGAACTGTTTCCCAACAAACATCACATTATGTTGATGTCCCCATCAAATTACAACAATTCTTAGGCGATAATTGCGGTGTACCTATCATTTTGCAGCGCTTGGCATTTAATAACGCCCCCTGGGCGTAATTTCGGGGGGTGGCATTATTTTCAAACAGGAACGGGGAGGGGGGCTTATTTCAAGGGCTCTTCTTGCGGGGAACCACAAATTCGATAATTACGGTAACAATTATAGGAACGCTGCTCGTATGCTTGCTTCAGTGAAGTTGCCACATCTTGAAGCAATGAGAAGATATGCAGTACAATGTATCTTCGTACAATTTGCCAAAAATCTCATTTCAGTGTGCCGTGGTGCAAAGCTGCAAACCGAAAACACCCGCGGCGTAGCCATCTTTAACAGCTACTTAAGAGGAGCATTATTGTTGATCTCTCCATTAAGACTATCATATCGAATACGATCTGTGCGATAAATACCCAGTAGTGACAATAGATCATGCATAACCTACATGTTTACGTAAGATACGAGTAGAATCACAGAACGTAACTTAATCCAATACATTGCAATCGCAAAGTCTGTTCATCTGTGTCACAATGCAGCCTGTGCACGGTGCACCTGAAGATCTCGAAGGCTGAGCGCAATTTTCCATTATTTCGTATTGCACCCGCTTTGAAATAAAAGTGTTCTGCGATCCTCCAGGGAGTGTCAATTTTCATATCTCTCAGGACAAAGGTATGTTTTTTTCAGCGCCAACGTTTTCATGACTTTAAAAAGTGCCCCAAAGGAAGATCTGTTCATAGTTCATACTGCAACGTTACTTTTCATATCAGGACGCTTTTTTCAAGTGTATTGTTTTAAATAACAAGTGCCCGAGCGCTTGATAAGTGACCTTCCTCGTACTAGAATGAAGAGCGGTCCGATATGTCAGGCACGACTTATTTCGAATCTCATTGATTACCTCCACGTAGCTCTCGGTGTCGAACGGCCACCGACAACTGCGCAAAATCCAGTACATTTCACTTTCCACGGTTTTTTTCATATTGGGCTCATTATGAGCGCTCTATGTTTTACATTTATTTATCTCGCTCGTTGTATTCTAGCAACTGCAAGCGACCGTGAATCTGATCAGCGAGAACGGCTCTTGAGTTTATTCTACTACATTCAAGAAATCTTGCAGCCTGCTCGAGCGCTGCTGATTCTCACAGCTTTCTACATTAGGAAGCGCTCCTTCACTTCCTTGTATTCTCTCGCCAAGAGCATTTTGCATGAGATAGAACAGAATTTCTCGTTCGAAGCATCGTTCTCGATTAAACTGGTTCGTCTCCGCATAGTGTGCATAATCGGAATGGTGCTAATTTTTATCTTCTGGGATTTTAGCATTTGGACCGGCAGTTTCGTTACCGGAACGTTCAGCCTTGCCGGTTTGTCTGATAACAGCACAATCTTTCTTCATTTCGGTTTTGGATTTGCTCGCTGGAAATTTTACATGTTATGGCTGGTATGTGGCATGCTGCCTATACTCTTTTCCATGTTGCCGCTCATAATGTTTCACGCATACGGTAGTGTGCTCAAAATGACGGCTGACGTTTACGAGGACAATCTGCAGAAGATGAGGTCAGCGCGGTTCGGCATTGTGGAGGACCAGATATTTGCAAATTTGACCAAATTATGCCGGCTGCGTCAGCGCATACATACTTTTGCGAATTTATTGGAGAGGTCATTCAAATGGATCTCCGGTTTGGCCTTGTGCGCTGACGCCGTGACTATGGTGGGATACATAGGAGTGTCCAATATTCTATCCCACAGTCCTGACTATTATGGAGTAGCTGGAGCGGTCATTTACGGATTCTTTATGGTTATTTTTTGTACGCCAGTACTTGATCTAAATAAGCAGGTAATAATGATTCATCGAACGTTGTAGTTATTAAAAATTACTTTAGCACTGAAATTGCTTAAATTTGGCAGCTTCTGAATTTTAACAGAAAAGTGGCAATTGGATACTACAATGAATACAATGCCAACAACCAATAAGCTCAAGTTTTTTAAAAACATGTGTAACGTAGCTGCTTATTTATCCGGCTTACCTAATTAAATAATTGACTGCGCTTGGTTAAAAACGCCGATCGTGTATTTGAAGTGCCTGGTTGCAGAGCGAACGAATCAACCGAACGGTGGCACTAGCGCTCAATAAAACAATGGATTGCAGTGCAGTTGCACAGGTGGGTTACACGACAACATCTTGACTAGCAGACTAGGTGAGAAATTATTCTGTTGTTCTCTTAGCGAGGGAGGATTTCAGATCGTATGCACGGCCTGCTGCTTAGCGAAGAACATATGAAGATGGGAATCACCGCCGGGGTGCTATTGCAATTTAACTATGCGACAATCTATAAGGTTTGATCTTCGAATTTCGTTTAAACACTGTTCACCACCATTACTATAGATTGTTATGTACTGTTACTGCATGCTAGTTTTCCATCCCATTAGAATTTACCGTACTCTGTGCTTCAGATTTTTTTCTTTGCTTTACAGATATTTGCGTTTATTGCAACAGTGATCATCATAGCGTCGAAATTTCTTCCCAATAATCAGGAACCATATCAACCACTTCAACTCGCAACAATTGTAAAATGTGTTTGCGCCAATAAAGCAAACTACAGCGTGAAAGGAGAGTGAAATGCAAAACGAATGCTCAAAGATTCCTCCGACCAACATTATCTTTGTATAAGCATCCCCGCAATACCATGACCACGGTGTGGTCTTAGAACATGCCCTGAATCTCGTGAATTGTAATCCTGTTATGATATGCAATTGCCTATATTATTTACATGTACAGGACAAACCATAATACGGAATAAGGTGAACGTATAGAACAAACAGTAATATGTATGAAAATAAACAAAAGCTCCGTATACATGTATATACCATCTTTATACCACCGTACTATCTTGTTGGATCCAAGTACATCTTTTTACCACCTTTAACTCCTAATACCACCTATGCAACACCATTTTGACTGCCTCTACCCATGTTTCGACTATAATCGTGATGATCAGAAGCTTAAAAACAGTTTTCGACTTCTGCTCACTGTGAAAATTAGACATGGATTAAATTGGCTCTTGATATCCGATCATGCATTTTCATTTCGCCCACTGAAACTGGAAGCTAAGAAAACTCCCAGTGGAGACAATGTTTGAATACGGTCAGTAAAACGGGAAAAATGATTTCGTAACAGATGTGTTCAACTGACTTGTTCCTTGGTATACCTGTACCTGTAAGACTGTAGCGACGAAATTCTTAAGTTAAACAAACTTCCGCTGCCCCAAACTTATTAAAATATATCATATATGTACAATGGTTTATACCGATGCATCGGCTACCTTGACAATAATCGATCTTCTTCAATCTGTCTTGGGCATGCGCCTAATAATCGCTACCACCAGTCGTCGACCATGCCGGCAGTTTTTCCACCAGGCTCTGCACAGCAGCCTTATCTTAGGCGGCTTCACTATTAGCAGCATTTACGTTTTACGATTAATCCTTTCCACGGATTCGGAAGTGGACCGCAAGCGCATGTTGTTATCCGATTTTTTCAACTACATTCAGGACATCATGAAACCGGCTCGCGGCTCTTTGGTTCTTTTGGCTTTCCGCCTACGGCAGCAGGAGTTAGCGGCACTTCAACCGCTGGCCAACGATTTACTCAATGTTGTCTGCGCCCATCGGTTCACTACCTCGGTTACATATAAACGCATTAAGTTACTCCTGTTTAGCATCGCTATATTGATGGTCCTCTATATCGGATGGGACTTTATCACGTGGTTGGTTAATCACTATTATCTATCTTTTACACTGAACCGTTTCTCAGAAGACAGCCACACCCTCGCACAGCTCGGTGCAGTATGGAAGCGCTGGAAATTTTATCTGCTGTGGCTCGTGTTTGGCATCATACCGATCGCGTTCTCCATGTTGCCGCAAGCGCTCTTTCTTATGCAAGGTTGTGTACTGAAACTGGGAATCGATTTGTACGAGGACCGGCTGCAACAAATACTGATGACCTCGCCTTATAAACTGGTGCAGACAGGACAGATACAAGAATTCAAGGGAGCTTATTCAGCTGCGACGAAATTTGCACAAGTTCGCGATGCATATAAGTGTGGCGTTTCAGTGGGTATCGGCCCTAGCGTTCGGCTTAGATGCCCTGACGATGTTGGGTTTCATGGCGGCTGCCAAGATTTTATCGCACGAGCCGGATTATTCCAGTCTGGGCGGGGTGCTCCTATGTGGATGTTTTCTTGTTATATTTTGTGTACCGGTACTGGGCATTGACGAGCAGGTATCGTGCTAAATCAGGGGACCGGAAAGGAAAACATACATATTGTATGTTGTAAAGAGAAATGAAAAATTAAGCGCGCTTTCAGAGAAATATTTACCGTTCTATTCCGGCGCGGAAATACAGTTATATGTAAACATTTTTTTAACTGGCGAAAAACAAAGAAAATAAGTAAATGTGAAAACGTTAATTTTAAAAATACATACTACAGATATACAGCTGTGTGTGGGGTGCCGTATCACGCAGTATGTTGAAGTGTGTTAATTGTTTGCCGTTGAATGATCCGATTTTCTAAAGCTTCTGACAATATTGACAAAACTGTAAGTAGAACCGTTCACACTTTTACAGGGCCGTCGAATCAGTGGGATCGTAACCAGCATTCTCAACGACGTCGTTTACCACTTATCAGCAGAGCAGGTACTTGTGCCGTTGTGCGCAGCTTTTTATGCCACGAAAACATGAGTGCCTCGTTGTTACTACGAAGATGGGAAAAGGTTGTTTTTACATAGCGAGAAGAAGTCATGATTCATCTGAAAAGCCTCTTGCTGAGCGAAGAAAACCTGAAGCTGGGAATAAAAGCCGGTGGTACAATGTATCTGAACCGCGCCTTAATTTTTAAGGTGAACAGTTAATTTTGGACCCGTCGACTCGACGAGTTAGCGCTTGTAATGATTATGTGTTCTGCTTGGTTTACAGATAATTGCATTTATCGCTACTATTACCTTGGTCACAACGGAACTGTACTCGAACGATGAGCAGTTTCTTCGCTCACTCAACAACATGAGCCAAATTATTCACTGCGCATGTTGACGTACTGACTCAGTATTTCTTGTGCCAACGTATCTACCCTTGCATAAAAACCAAACTTGTGTTCCGGAAGTTGTCATTTTCTTGTATATTAAGCGTGCTACCGTAATTTCCATGTGGCCGCTTGAGCGTTGAAGTCAATCTTATATATACATACAGTTTTTGTTATCGTTACACTATAATTTTCTGGTACAGGAAGCAGTCGAAGCCATACGATATCAGCTACAGTCTACAGATGGTGCAAACTACAAAGTAAATATTGTATACTTTATTCACCTGTGGTACAACGTATTAGGCAATTTTTACAACATAAAAACTTCATTAAACTTTTCCGCTCCTTCCATGGTACCCAAACCGAGACCGCATTACCCCGTTGTATCTCCAGCGACAATCTTTGACGTAAAAATTCATGGGAACGATTTTCGCCTGTTTGCTGTACCACTCGTCTGCCTACTGCCTAGTTCTTTGATAATGGCAATAGCAGCCGGTCTCCAAGGGCCCATTGTTTCGAAGGCTATCGGAGCAAAAATATACCTGCCGCTCAAGTACAGAAAAAGCCGCGACTTCTTCTCTTCTGCTTCCACCGCGGCTGCACCTGCATTAGCCGCCGAAGATTTAAGGTGGGAAGGCGCAACAGTATCCACACACGTGACATCCCATGCTAGGCACATCCCCCTCTCCCAGGCAAAGGTTGTGCAGCCATCGGGACGTCGTTCGGACGTATGTGAAGTGCCGCGGGTTCTAACTTTGCCGGGATCCCAGCTGAAACAAAAGAACGGCACACGATGCTAACGGGTGCGCCGTGCCTTGGTGTCTACCAGCCGAGAATGCGCAGGACAGGCCGTGGTGTCCGTATTTATATACATGCTTATGGCACTTCAAACACTCGTGGGGTTCGCATATCGCCACTATGGGCATAGCGTATCGCCAATACGCTATGCCCATAGACAAGCTCCCTGTTGGCAAGCATTTGGTTTGAACGCATTGCCGAATTAAAACTGAACAGTTTTTGTGCATACGTACTCTTTGTATTATTTTTTCAAATTACTTGACATTCCTGCAAAACCAAACCCTGAGTACTGTATACTGCAGTGGTGTTGAAACGTGGTCAGTTAAACAGTACGAGTACTGAAGAAGCACTTACTGTATGTAACTATCGGTATGGCAATTCCACTCCTGACAAATTGCTTTCTAAAGATCTGACAAATATTGTCTCTAAATTTATGCGCTTTAATAAAGCAGCAATTATTCTGAAGAAAAATTACTCTTGCTTGACTGGGTTTCGACGAAGACGTTTATTGGAAAACCTACAGTGCGGTGCCAATTTACCAACCACTGCAAATATTAGGTTCCGGGTTTGTCCATTATTAGGCAGTATACATAATTCCATTAAGGCGTGAATTATCTCGGCCGTTCTGCGCTGCCAGGCAAAATTCCTTCGCCCAACGTGAAGTGGATAAAAAACAAGTAAGCCTACGACTGCAGAAATAACAATAGCCGTCCAGTTGCTTTACAGTATTTTATAGTAATACGGGCTTCCCTTAACCTTTACAATGCATAAATTAGCGGTAATATTGATCGTTGCCGGTTTACTGGCTGGCGCATCCGCCAATGCCGGCTTGGGCGAATGCTACAAGTTCATGCACAAAGTGCAGAAATTCCGCGGCGAGTCCTGCAACGCCTTCTACATGATGTGCGACGGATCATTTTCCCGCAAGGACTGCTCCTTCGGCCTGTGTTCCACGGATTTCGAGGTGACCTGTCCGCTGCCAGGACGGGCTGATGTGCGCATCAACTCCCAGATGTCCTGCGAGGAAGTGAACGGCAATGCCACTGCCCTACAGGAGCAGTACGATGCCACCCCCAACTGTAGCTAAACCCATACTGCAACCGATTTTCATGAAACTTCTTAATACTCGTAATAACAATTTTTTTTGCCAATACTATTACGAAACCCGCCGGCTTACTGCCGTACTATTAACGTTAAAGCTGTTAAAATGCACTTTAAGCAGTTTATGGTGCTGTGGGTTTAGATGTTTGGGACTTTATGACCATTTATGATGAACATCCCATGAATTTGTTACAACGTTGGGCATGACTTGTTCTGATAAAGATTTCTTAAGTTGGCTTGTAATCTTGTTTGCCACGAGCTGACACTGTGACTCGAGAGACTGACTGTGTACGTAATTTCATGCAGGCGAAAAACATGTGGCACGCCAAACCAACTACTACAATAAACCAAACCGGCTACTACGCTATCAGGCAAAGGTCACAGCGTAGTGGTGAATGCAAAATATTAAATACTAACTTGCTACTGCATGAAGCTGGATGCTGCAGGTATATTTTGCTGCATATAGAATGTAGGTACTCTGTACTAAAGATTGAAGAAGCAGATGGATGCACCGTTTTGCCGCAGGTTAAATGTTCCCTAAAAACGTTGTGAGCAACATTTACTGTTGCACAAAGCTTGTTGATTTAATTAATTTCGTTATTAACTTTTTAACCACGGGCTGCCTTGCCTGGCCAGTTCCAACTATTTCTGGTCCTGCATTGAAAATATGTGTCAGTTCTCATGAGAGGATTCGTAACCATCCATGTCGATTAATAATAAACCGATTCTCAAAGCGAATCCCAGTTTATTCTGACCATTAAAAGGCGATACCGGGATTTCAGCTGACTGCATTTAGGACTAATACAACTATACACGTGCATTTCGCTGTACCTGCAACGTACTGAGACAATAAGAATTAACAGTGCAAAACGTTTTCCTAAATTTTAATTACAACCCAATGACCTGTTTTAAGTCTCATTTTCGGAGAACGGAAACACCCACTTTTAACAGTCGCCATCGTCGAATAGGCTGATAGGTGTGATAAATGTACGAGTGTCTGTCATACAAGGAAGTATGAACCATCCTGTCACGGAACATATTAGACGCGCCAATGCTATATCGCTCAATCGAAAACGAGTACCGTATTAATTAAAAGTAATTACAAGCAATGTTAAGCACAGTAAAAAAATTGTACGACTGCATAATGCCGGTAAACACTTTGTGTTTTACCCTTTCTCGGTAACGACCAACAGTTTAAACCCGGTATAACCCAGTGCAATAATAATAATAATTTTTCATGAAAACATGGCTGGCTTCGAATAATCATTTTAAACAGGAAAGGCATAAATTACATACATAATTAATTATTTATAGTTTATACCTTGCACACAAGTCGTTTTCCGCTAAAACGTGAAAATTGAAGAGCTTGTAGGTAATACAATTCAGCAATCACGATGCAGATGCGAACAGCAACAAGGTACAAGTATCATGAACATGTTTTACCAGTTTTAAAATTGTTTCTGAAAGAACTGTTATAATATAATATATTTACTAAATTACCGAAATGTAAAATTTTTGGACCACTGTACAGACTACAGAGCACAGATACAAAACAGTTATTTTGTAGTACCTGTTGACTAGAGCAGTTTTGCAAGAGAAATTTTTTTTCTACTGGACGTTCCTTTTAGAGCATATAAGCACAATCTGAGCTAAAGTGTTGCATGGTGTAATTTACCGGCGCAGCTGCATTATCATGTAGAATAAGTTTTTTGTCTACCTTCTGTTGCAGACTTTATCGAAATTTGCCTGCAGGTCGACTTTCAATCACATAGTAGTCTGTATTGTTCCACCAGCGAAGATGGTTTCAAAGGAAGGGTAGTTATGTAACTGAATTAAATGAATTTTCGCGTTCGCTAAAAAATTGCTTGTTAACGATCTGACTTGTGCTGACGCCAAGCTAATGGGTTTTGCCAGATAATTCGTTGTTGTAAAAACAGTCGCTGTTTGACGGCATTTTAACGAAGACATTGATTTCAAAATCTGGGTGCGGTGCCAACTTAGCAAGCCTTTTTAGTATTCAGTTCCGGCTGCGTACAGCAATGATCAGTATAATTCCAGTAAGGCGTGAACGATCTCGGCCATGTTGTGCTGCCAGGCAAAATTCCAGCGTATAGCTTGATGCGCTATAAATTGCTTTTGCTCTCTCCGTTGCAGACCGTTCATTCGCTTACAAGTTGGATCATTTTCTGATTACCGGTGTCCCGCCACTTAAACAATGCACAAATTAGCTGTTGTTTTTATCGTTGCCGGTTTATTGGCTGGCGTATCCGCCAATGCCGGCTTGGGTGAATGCTACAAGTTCATGCACACTGTACAGAAATTCCGCGGCCCGTCGTGCAACGCCTTCTACATGATGTGCGACGGATCCTTCTCCCGCAAGGACTGCTCATTCGGCCAGTGCTCCACCGACTTCTCGAGGACCTGTAACCTGCCGGGAAAGGCCGATGTGCGCATCAACTCCGAGATGAGCTGCGATGAAGTCAATCGCAAAGCTGCCACACTGCGAGCACAGTACGACGCCACACCCGACTGCAGTTAGACGCGTAGCATTCCTTGTAATTTCTAGTGTGCATTAAACTACTCAGTGCACGTTTTGTTTCTCAACACCTTGTCTACTATTTAGAGCGTTTTGGATTTATCCTTCACGGTGCTGCGGCTATTCTCTGTAACCAAGTTTCTTCAGTTTCACAGCGAATAGTTTTTTGGGGCACCACATGTGAGCCCTTGGGTTTGATAATATGGTTATTAAAGAATAAAGAACATGGTGACCTGTCACACAAAAGACATTCCCCTATAAAAACCGCAATCAATTATTCAAGTTTCCTTAAAATTTTATTCCATGTCACCGAAAGATCAACATAATACAGTCGTCGAACGTGTATCAGATCTGTAGTAACCGATGCTGAGAGTCTGGCTGTAAACGTTGTTGCACAACCCTTTTGCTGAGAAAAAACCTCACAAGCTGATAAAGGAAGATTTTCTTCAGCCGAACGAAGAATCAAAAATACTTTAGCCATCTATCTTTTTAAAAGTCAACGCTTACTGTCTACAGGAAGTGAGCACTTTTCGCTATTTGCGACTACCCCAAAAAATGAGGAATCATTTTCTGATTATTTATTGCAGGGGCGGTTATTAGAGCATTTATGAGAGGCAGAAAGAAGGTCGACATTTCTTCGTTCGTATCTTAAACACACCAAAGTCACAGACTTGTTTAAAATTCAACACGGGTCTTTCGATGTTCTGTTATAAAGCCAGTGTTGAAGTTATATAGCACCAGCAGAAAAGGTTTTTTTTTGTTATTTCGTTCACTATAATCATAAAGGCTGCAGATATGTCGAACAGCGTGCGCCTGGTTAACCAATCAAGGTGATGCATAATCCGTCTCCTAGGAGGCAGCGCATACCCAGGAGCATGTATTCTCTCCGAAGACCTGCTTCTGGCCTTTTGCACAGGGCTCGCTGGCTCGCGATTTTGGGATGCCTGCATGACCCCGCGGCCACTGAATCTTGTCCACGTGGATATCGAGCTTAGACGGGCTCCAGTCGCCTACTTTCACATTAGCGTAACTTCCACGGGCTTTTTCCAGGCGCTCGTAATATAACCGCACCTCATCCTCACCTACAACGACAATAATTTATTATCTCACGGAATATGTTAAAAGAACGAAGCCACGAACCGGCATTCTTAGGCAAGATTGGCTGCTCGCCGCCACTGGCCACCTTGTGATAACTATAGATTTCGAATTCCCCTAAAGACAAAGATAATGGCGACGCTTTATGTTTAATAGTTTCGGTTGCACTTTTACCTTGACTAATCGGCGTTTTTAAAAGAGAATTGTAAAAAACCGCTCCATCGATCTGAGCGGGCACTTGCAATCGTGCATCCCTCGCCGCACTACCGTGCCCAAGATAGTTCTTTAGCGCTTTCGCGTAAAATTGAACCGCTTCGTAAAGTCTTGCTGCTTTTGCGTCGGTAGTGAAATTAGCCTTCTTCAGACTCAAATTCGCGTTGCAGGATTTCCAGTCAGACTGTCGCCATTTGGGGTCAGCCGGTGAGGTCCCGTCGATCTTGCAGCTGAACTTCGTCTCCCAAAAGCGCTGGAAATACGGATTTCGGTAAGCTTCTTGCCCAGGCTTTAAATTAACCAAGTGTTGCTCAAACGCGGTCTGTGCCGGCGGTTTGAGTTTTAACGTCAGAGAGCCCTGAATTTCGCCCTCCAGAAACGCCCCTTGGAATTGAGCTAAATCGGCGGGATCCTGAACCAAACCCACATACAGCAGTCCTTTTTCTGAACGGTTCTTCGCTTGCTTGAAAAAGTCAACCATCCAGGCGACGGTCATGATATTTGGCGGAGCAAACACGACCAGAACCGGTACTGTGGGGCTGTCTCGTGCTATTCGCTGCAGTGTTTCGGAATCGCCGTCGTAACCTTCGTCGCCACCAGTTCGCGCACGAATTGACAGGTTGGTTTTGATGCAGATATGGTGTTTTTGCGCTTCCGCTAAAAATCGCTGCAGGCGCGCGTTGGTTTCGGGGTCCTCGAAAGCGGCAGAGTTAACGTACGTCCAGTTGAAAAAGGCCAACGTATCAGCCAGTGCTTTGCCCTGATCCTTTCCAGTCAAAGCTGGACAAAATAGGAAAAGGTTATTTTTTTCTTATGAAACTCTGAATCGAAAGAGCACATTAAATCCGCAAGCAGAACATATTAAATTATTTAGTAAATTCGAAATGTAGTAGAAAATTTGAAGTTAATCTTGTACAGATCGAGTCGTAAATTGACCCGAACACGGTTTGCTTAATTTTTCCATATCTTGTACATTTCGCTTAACATTGCGCCTAATAAATTAGGATCACATACTGGTCATGTTGAAAAGACCGAATTGCTGCTTGAATCTTGACGTGTCATCTGGGTACGGTTTCATCGTCAAGCCCCGGTGGATAGCGACTAAGTTTAGTACTGGATCGACGTTTATAATGGTGGAGCTGTCGCTTTGATTAGGACCTACTTCGAACCGTGGCTGGCTAGATACTCGGGTTACCGGTTGATAGATATCGACAGTATCGATAAAACAGTGATCCGATATCTTGGCTCCTGCAAATTTACAAACAAACAACGACTTCGCATAACTTTTTTTCCGTCAATTTTATTTCAGCGACCAACTACCGAAACAAAACAAAATACGCTGCAGTTAATTTACTAATAATCTAATATATGTATACCCCGTATATTTCCCTCTAAAAACGTTGTTAGTTTGTATAATGATTGCAAGAAATCCAGAGGCTGCTGCCATCAGAATTTCCTGTATGAGAATATTACTGTAATACGAGTTAGTGATTTATTTTCGCTAATTACAAATCAGCTTTTGCGGTAGGATGGCTGACATTGGCAGAATTCATATCGATGTCAAATTGTTTACCGAGTTTGACGCCGGGAAAAAGGGTTTTGTCCTGGTTGATGGTGTCCAGGGCGGACAGCACCGCTTCCACACGCTGCATACACTGATTGTATTTTTCCGCTGCTGGTCGCATCTCAGCTGATGGACCTCCATCGTATCCCATGGAACTCGTCTCCAGCACAATATCACCGGGAATCACGGTATCGGCTACGGATTCACGAGAACCGAATTGTAGTGCTACCGGCTGGCACAGGATCGCCAGCGTTGCAATCAATGCGACCAACATCTTGAAATTTATGAATATGTATTTGGAGCCCCGAATTTGAAAAAAACTGTATGCCGTTTGTACGCTTGCAAAGCGCACATTGGAAGTGGTATATACACCGCTTCCACAAACAGCAGCAAAATAATGCAGTTTCTGTACACAAGTGTGAAAGGTTTACAGTATGTACCGGCGCGATATATATCGTTGATGTCGATTACAAGTAAGCCGCCGCTAGAGTGTCAACTGGTTAAGCAAGTTGCGGTTTTGAAGATCAATTTAGTAGATTAGCAAGGTTTTCTCTGAAAATTTGATAGAATTTCATTGTAATCTATAACACGCTGGGTTGGGCTGGGTTAACACGCAGTATATTCTGTGTGCTCCACTTCAGATATATCTCCCAGGAAAACCGGGTACCAGAAGGGATGGCACTACAGTTTTGAAAACTGGCAGTCTGGGACAGAAAAATTCAATTAAGAAAAAAATAATTTTTTTGAAATTTTAGCGACCATAGGTCAAGCAGGAGATGACCATGTCGGCCTAACACGCATGGTAACCATGTTGCGCCGACATGTTATCCATTGCCGTTTATAACAACTGATAAAAAAATCGCATAGAATATGTCAATAGCTCAAACGAAAGATCTCAATGAGTACTTTACGACAAGTGCATTGTGATGGTCATTGGGATGACCAGTGGTCAAGAAAAATTTAAAAACAAAAAATTATTAAAATGCACCATTACATAAGTGGTAGTTGGATATTTCGCAACAGTTGGTCACTTCTGCTTATGTCTGGAACAACTGGTCATCGACCCTAATGTGGATCATAGTTTGAGTAACATGTGCAGTGGAAGCAATGCTATATCCGGCTATACAACTGAACCGGACACCAGAGATAAAGAGCCGGGCTGGTTCCGGAAAATGATCACCATCGTTAATATACCGGTGGTCAATTCTTCAAATTGTTCTACAAGTGACCAGTTGTTGAGAAATACGGGAATTTAGCACATCAAGGTCAGTAAAGTTCTGCCAAGCCTGTTATATATACTTGCGTCAGCACATGTACAAAACAACAAATTTCGGTATTGAGAAAAGAAGACAAGACTTCTAAGTCACTTCAAATCTGCGATATATTCTCAGCGTCGCACACATTGATTTCTACAAGTTACAAGGCATGCCGTAATATGGGCGCTCATGGACCGGAAGGTCAAAATGTGTGCTTGATGCAAGGGCACAAGCGTCACTAGCCGAGTACATATTAACGCGAGATAAATAACTTTTACAGGACTTCTCACTCATTGCTACAGTTTAGTTAAGATAAAATTTGCAAAGAAAATACGAATTGTTCGATGAACAATGGAGTAGCCAGCTCGAAGGACGAGGCATGTTGCCAATAATAGCACTCCGCACACAAGCAAACGCACAGTACAGCCAATAGCCGAAACAGCCGTTCACGCAACTATTCCGATCCGACGTTCAGTCGTTTATGCGGTTATATTGTAGATAGTACGGGTCATAGCCATTTCGAAGATAGCGAGGGCAGTCATTACAAAACTGTTTTGCATTTTTTTACATTTATTTTAATGGCGTTTAGTCAAAATTGCATTTTCGGGTTTCCGGTCTGTGCTGACCAGTGGTCACTTCGCTGACCATTATGGTCCAGTCAGTTAATACAACAATTTATGGGCTTTCTTTTGATTGTTTATTGTACCGTGTACGATGCTTCTGTCAATTGATATGAATTTCTGAAGAATAATAATTATTTAGTACCGTGTCCAACCGTGTCAAAACCGACATGGTATTTTCAATTGACCAGCACAGACCACTGAACGTTTTTTCTCTGAACTATGCTTCAATTTTGTATAGAGCTTAGCAGTTACTTCTTTCATAATTTTTCTGGGAATTATCTGATGTGGAGTTGGCTGTAAAGGAAGCAGGACCTCAGAGAACTCCGTTTGGTCAGTTTTGACCATGTTTGGCCACTCCCTGGAACTTACGGACATGAGGGAGTTAACGGTTATACATCGCAAACTGTAGTCTAACATCTGTTTTTTGAAACAAAACAATTAAAACCAACCTATGACCATAGTTACGAATAAGAGAGAAGAAGTCCTCCACCATGTCGGTCTAACACGCATAGTGTGGAACGGGTTAACATCACTTAATAATTATTATGAATTTGAATTTGCGCTGCTCTGCTAACCGTTGTAATCCGTGAAGGAAATTGTAAACCAATGATTTCCGTTTCGATAATAATATTATAATCCGGCCTTCGGAATCGGCGCATTTTATACAATATACTGTAATCGTATAGTACGTTTACAGAGAACACTATTTTAATTTTTCTTCTATGGTTACCTATTGATAATAAAATTTCTGGTTCTGAATTGTATTGGGGTTTCAAAAAAAATCGACAAGGTATTTGCCGATAACAGTGGCTCCCCGGACGTGTCGCATGCCATCCGATCATGCACGACCTTTACCACCAGATTACCAAAAACGATATTGATTTGCTGTGTGAATTGTATGTATTGGAGTTGTCCAAATGTTCAGACAAGACATACAGATTTTGAGCACATACTGTAGAACGTCGAGATTAAAGTAAAACAGCCTCTTTTCTTTTGGTAAACGTTTCGAAGAACAAACGGTATATGGCTGTGCGTACAAGATCGTAGACTGACATCATATTTAACAAATTTAACATGTCGAATAATTGCAAGCTAAACCGGAAATGTAATAAAATACCTGGAACTTCTTAATAACGCGCAAACCTCTTAAAATATAATCAAAACCATGTTCTGACTGAGCTTCAGCATTGTAGCAAAACAAACATTTGGAGGAGTTACTGTTTGCGACATTGCGATTGAACCTGGTGTTGTTGTGAGAATGATTTCTCTCTTAGTGACCTTGAAAGACGCTTTAGGTGCTGGCTATCAGTTCAGTCACACTTTACTGTCAGCTACTACACAGTGTGCGGTTTCAAAAAGCGACAAATTTCTGAGAATATAATGATAATGGATTGAAATAAATAATGTAGTCGCCTGTGCAAAATTTCAGGGTAGGGCTACAATCTGCGCCAACGGACAAATAATTTTGCGAGCAATGTGCGGCAGTAGCCGTCCGGGCTTCGGACAGATGCATCTTCCGGAAAGATTTGCCGGTTTAACCCGTTCCCGTCCATCCCTGTCAAATGGCAGGGTGGCGGACTCTTTTTTTAGAAGATCCCGTAACGCAGATTGATCATATTCTTTAGTTAAATTTCACAACAGAGATGTTAAGTGTAATACGGGGCCAGTGCCGTATATGACTGCGTAATATACTCGTATACTGTGCTGACGGAAAGTGAAAGTAATAGTTCTTAACTATAACTTTAATCACACAACAAGCAAGAATAACAATGAGATGGAAAGCAACAGGAAATGGTAGACCGATCGCTGGAATGATCGATATCATTCACAGCAAAGCAAAACCTTATATCTTAGTGCAACCGTGTTGCAACGATTCTAGAAAGTTCGGTAACTTTCATGAGGAAATAAACATGAGAACAATCTCTTAGATTGTCAAGCGTTATGGCCAAAGCCATAACGTGCTCATCCATGCACACACACACGCAGTTAAACAAGCTGTAATAAAACGCATCATGCACAAACACAAGTTTAGCAATAAAGCTCATAAACAGAGTCGCCTTTCAAATGACCGCTATGCGTGTACCGGCGTAACAAGTGACATTTTAAAAAATTGGACTGTCAAACACAGTGTGGCCTGGGCATGCACCAAGTGACCAAAGGTGCCCAAAATCAGGAATTTTGGGTTCGCGAAGGTCTTGGTTGCCCTTGCAGCCTCCCAACAGTAGATAATTTCACAATAAATTTTTCGACCGGACCTGGCGGCCCTTATTGCAAAATCATTAAATGGCAAGAAAAATGACTGGACAGTGGACGAGCACGGTCATTCTAAAATTTCCTGCCAAGTTTGACAGGGATGGGCACAGTGCTATTTCAGCAATAAAACTGTAAATTCGATCTAAAATCTCAAAAGCTTGGTGAAAAGCCTCACATGGAATCAAAAAATCGGGCAAAAAAGGTAATACAAAGGCTGGTATTTCGGTGGTCATCGAAATGACCGGTGGTCAGTAAGCTCGAAAATTTTCAAAAACCGCTTTTTTTAGCGAAATTTGGAAAACTATTTACCAATATAGTGTAAAACAACAAGAACTGCCGCGGATCGTGGACCGAAAAGTGTTTTCCGTTTGCTGACACGAAAATTTTGCCGACTGCCATGTAAAAATTCAGATCTATATTCGAGAACCGAATATACTACACAATATAACTAGTCCAGGTTAGAAGAAATGATAAGATTTGAACCTGATATAAAGGTACGTAGACATTTTTGAACTTGTATAGCATTTCTGCATTCCGCGGACGCATGGGCTTCGTTGTGTTACCGTGCCATAACGGATAATAACGGAAAGGACCATGCGAGTATAGTTTTTCACTGCCGATGCGGCACACACCCTATACTGTAGGACGTAGGTGATGTGGTTCGGGTAGTTGTCGCTGTGGTTATTGGCTTATAAACTGCTTAAATATTGTTGAGGCTTTATGTAGAGTGCCCTCTGTAACCTGTATTCACTATAACGTGACCAAAAGTCGGCTAAAAACAGTAAGCGACAACAACGAAGATTTATTAACATGCAACCTAACGCCGACATAAGCGACAGACACCGCATACGTACTGGTAAGTACGCATTTGCTGTTTTTGCCAACCTAATAATCGTTTTATATCGTTTTTTATTGAAAAGCGTGGACACTGTATCTGTTTTAACACATACCGGCCCAAAAACGCAGTTTTTTTAACAATTTTTATTATCGCTGACCACTGGTCAACTCGACGACCACAACACTGTATGGGAATTGAAGAGCTTTGTGAGGCCTTTCGATTAAATGCTTGCCTGACTCAGTACTACACTGCTATAATTAGTTATGAATTTCGGCGTGTTACCTGCCAAATGGCAGGATGCCCATCCCTGTCAATTTGGCAGGCTATCGCCCTGCTTGACCTATGGTCACAAAAATTTTCAAAAAATCAGTTTTTCTTGATTGAATTATTTGATTCTGAAGTGCCAATTTTCAAGTTGATATTCGCACTCCTTCTGGTAGCTGACTTTGGTGGGTTAATGCGTACAGTATATACTACATACGGCACTCGCTGTGCTACACCACAACGAGGCGGAGGGTGGCACACGATCGGAAATCGGTCTTGCGATTTCTGATCTTGAGACTACTTGCTTTTAACTTTCCCTGTGTTGTGCATGTGATTGTGTGTTAGTGAAGTAAAGCAACTTCTGTGGTTATCGACGTTCATAATTAAATGCGGATTATAGAGTGGTAAACACTCGTATTTCATCTGTCCCTCACATCTACAACCGGAAGTTAGGAATGCTTCAGCAAAATTGCTTGGGGATTCCTGATCTTCGTGTTCCTGTATCCTACGAGTAATTAAAATTTTCTTATGATGTAATTTAATTCGGGTATACAAGAAAATTATCGTCCAGAACGGATGTTGTTAATTTACTGCTACGTACTCTGGACTTTGTCTGAAAATTACCAAACAGAAGAGCAAACAGACCGAAAAAGAAATGTGAAAATGATCTTTATACTTGTGTGCCTTATTGTGCAAAATTTGAAGGAGATGGGTCCCTAGTGAGGCTTTTGGTTCGCCTTCTTGCTTTCATACTTTTCGGAATCTTATTTCACCCATAACTTCCCAACCGGATGTTGCGCGCACAAACGTTTCCACATAAATGTACACAAATCATTAGGCTACAGAATGGAATGAAATGACGCAAAAAAAGTGTTTGGGAGTTCGCGAAAATGAAAGTTTTCATGTATGTACCGGCAGCATGCAGCATCGTCACCATGTATGTGTATTTGGCACAGTGTTCGGGTCACTTCGTCATCTGGTCGGCGTGATAAGGGTGTCCTAAAAATAAAAGGCGGTCTTGATGACCGTTTATGGACCACACATCCATAAAGGAGGCGAACATGGCTGTGCATTTGTGCTTTTGTAAATGATAATGTATACTTCGAAGTATTGCTGTATATGTGCACCACTCTAACGCTTCCTGGAAGCAAATTTCCAGCTAAAACCGCCTTAAATGGCCTGGAAATAATTATTGATTCTTGATTGAAACATCTCTGCATGTGCTGATACATCGCGAAAACCGGAAGTGCGGCTGTACTGGCTGCCACGCAGTTAACTGGTTTCTCATAATATCACTATAGCTGGACGACACTCGTAGACACTTTAGCACTTTATATTAATTTTGTTAACATTCTGTTGGTCTTCCCGTATATTCGTCTAGGTGGTCGTATTTACACTTCAATCGTAAAAGATTGAGTATGCTTAACGTATTATTTAACGATTGTTATGTGGGTATATTTAACTTCAACCGTTAAACTGCCGCAGGCAGCTCACAAGCGGCAAATACAACAAAATTTTTCACTTTTCCCGGTACCGAACCCAGCGGCAAGGCTTAAGACCGCACCTAATAATCTACAAAGCTAGACTGAGTGATTTTTCAATAATGAGTCAATACGATAGAAAGAATAAATTAAATCAAGCGAGGAAGGTAGCCAGTAAGCCTGCACCCAGGAAATTTTTCATGCACGAGCACGGTTACTTCTTATCATAAAACACAGTACAAGTACGCAAAACTTTGAAGCCGATACAAAAAGTGCAGAATTTTGAGGGGATTGCAATACCCAAATCAGATCCGGAAAACTCAGAATGTAACTGAGTATATTTAACTTCTGTGAACAGAATCCATGACCAACAGTTTCGTATGCATTAATAAATTTACATATATACTCGTACACGTACGTACATACCAAATTAAATGGCCAGGTCTCGCGCGAAGACAGCAAATGATTTTTCCGCAAAAGTCGCCACAAATTTCCATAAAAATTTGAATGTGTTGGATTGCTTTGATTTAATTGCATAAAACGTAACGGCCACATGCATTGCGGCTGTTAAGTTAAATACTTTATTAAATTTAAGAGCAATAAAGCGACAATACTTTGTTTATTACATGTTTATTTCATGATACGTTGTCACAAATTTTCTGGCCTTGAGCCAGATAGTTAAAAAGCACATTTGGGATTTATAAAGCGGTTTGCGGTTACCGCTTAATTATTCACCGTCTCGCTTATTTAAAAAAATTCTCTAGTAATAGTATGTACGGGAGAACATTTTGTCGTTGGCAGGGGAGCAACAAACTCTGGTTTAATTAATTTAAAGCAAGAAATTTACTCGGCGCCGATTGATGCGAAAGCAGTTGTCCGCCAAAGCAGTTGTCCACTTTTTGGCAAAGTGTGGCAAAACGAAGTAAGTGTGCAGTAACTACAGTATTTGCAGAATTGCAGTTACTAGCAACTTGCACGCTGAAGAAGCTCGCTTATTGCTGCAATCAAATTATTAAAGTGGAAGTGATGATGAATTATGATCACTTCTGTCGAACAAATTGTACGCCTTTGCCAACACATCAATGTGAATCACCTTGTTCATGGACAATTTTTTGCTTATGTAACACGGTTCAAAGATGATTAATGGTTTTTTAGCAATATGAATGCATTAGCCTCTACATTTTCCAGAGACGTAGGTGCAGCAAAAGAAAACTGTTTGGCAAAAACAAGAGTGCATTATACCCTAATTAATGCTGGGCCCGTTTAACCGCTATCTATTCACGCTCGAAGCAAGCAAAAAAAAATTCTCAGCTGCCTAACACTCAGGTTTGCCATATAAAAAGGTAAAAAACGCTGAAGCAAATTGTTAATTTTAAATTTTTGCTAGGTAGATAGGTTATCAGTCGCTCAGTTTTATTCCTTGTTCGACCGAACGCTCATCATCCGGAAACATGCAGCAGTACGCCGTTGTTTTCATTGTCGCGTGTTTGCTGGCCGGCGCATCGGCCAATGCCGGATTGGGCGAATGCCACAAGTTCATGCACACCGTGAAAAAATTCGGTAGCGACTCGTGCAACGCCTTCTATATGTTCTGCGACGGATCCTTTTCCCGCAAGGACTGCTCTTTTGGCCAGTGCTCCACGGATTTTGAGGTCACCTGCCCGCTTCCCGGCAGATCCGATGTACGCATCAACTCCAAGATGAGCTGCGCAGAAGTCAACCGTAAAGCCGCCTCACTGCGAGCACAGTACGATGCCACACCCAACTGCTCATGAGTATAAAATCGTTTTCTTGACTGATATCTTTCTGCTGTCGGGATTGTTTTTTGAAAAAAATAGACAAAATCAGTATAAAATAATTCCATAAAAAACGAAAATGCGCATACTTGTGTCTGGTTTGCGTTGCGTGGGTGCCGCATCGGGGAGCAACAAATTAAAAAAATAGTTGTTAATTCAGCCTACCAGCACCAGTTGTCCCTGCTGTACAGCTGGGAGTAGCATAAGTACTATCTTTTTAATTCTTATTACAACCATTTACAGCAAAAATTATTTCATATGTACTCGGTGTAGGATAAAAAGTCCATGTACTGCATCTGCTCTGGTGCATTTTTGTGTCCTTACCATGTCGCAGATAGTGAAATTTACCGGTATATCTGTATAGGTTTTTTTCACTGCTGCTTTATTTGCGTAGTGTACAGTACTAATGCGAGTAAAGACGGTTTTACACGGAACAACAGGCGGAAAAGAGCTTCATTGTTTACCGTCAGCTATGAAATTTACCGGTTTCGTTAGCCGGTAATCGCGATACATGTGCACTTGAAAGGCGGAATAATTTTCATGCATGTAAATATCTCCTCCTACCTATTTACGCATCGCACTTTTACTGTAGTCTGTAGCCTACAATTAATTACGCTCATAAAAGCTGACTGTGCCTATTGTACACGATACCGGTGTGAATCAATGTGGTTCAATCAGATAATACATATTTTATTGTTAGTTCATGTTCTGTTAATTGTTTTTTTAGGACAACGTAACAGGTAGCGAGACTATTGACCATGTTAACTGAATGCTTGTAGCCCTGCACATTAAAGATAGCTATTACGAGTAATATTCTACGAGGCATACTCGCATCATAGCATGTAGCCTGAGCCCTGACGCAGGTACAACTCACTGGTCAGCAGTACAAGACAAGACAATAATTTCAATCTTCAGATTCCTTCTGGGAGGGACACACGGCGTGTGCCACATTTATTATAATTATGAAACGCAAGCTTGCCTCGCTCGCTTGCTTGACTTTATGATTAACGTACGAGGAATCAATGATGAAAAATTTCGCATAACATAACATATCAGTCATGACATGACAATAATTAAGACAAATAATGAATTTTAAACGAATAGTTTCCGTCAAAACTCAAAGGTGATGGGAAAAAATTAAAGAATTCAAGATCTGCGTATCTGACTACCGTAAATTATGTATATATATTAAATTTAGTACAATGTCATTACAGTTTCATACTTCGCGGAGACAGGAGCAACATCTCACCGCTAATTACTGTAGCGGCTCGATCAAGTGGCACCACAGAGTCTGTGTACGGGAAATCAGCACTTGCAAAGCGTGCACTACTCGTGCTTGCAAAGCGCATGAGCATGCACACGCTGCGTGTGTGCGGTTTTCCCGTACACCAACTCTGTGGTGCCACTTGATCGAGCCGCTACAGTACTTTGCGGCTATCTTTCAGAATATGTTTATAAAAATTGCTGAAGCAAAAAACAGCGTTTTCTCGTTCGATCGTCGGCGTATCATTTCTCCATAATAGGTTCAGAGTTTCCATTAGTCCGCCATTCTGTTGTTGTAGTGTTATCCCTGTAATCCAGCGAAAAAAATTTTCAGTTCAGACATCTCATCGGGTGCATCTCAATGCTTCAGATGCCCCTGAAGCAAGGTCCATCTCCCACAGAAGTAGGCTACTTTGTTATAAAGTTCCCACCGAAGAATGCGGTGGTTGTCTGGCGTACAGGTCTAGGTGACCTCGAAATATAACTTCTCCTATTGTTTAAACATGTACTATATCAGATAATTTTAATGCGCCCAGGGATGTCTACTATATGTCCATAGGCGGGGAATGAAATAATGCCGAGAAGGATCGAAAGGCCGGCGAAACGAAGAAAACTAAAGTAGCGGCAGCAAAACAGTTAAAGTTGCTTTTGAAATTGTTGAAGCGAAACCTGCAGGACTTCTTCAGCGAAGGAAAGAGCTAGAGTTTCCGTTCGGTGCCTTATGAACGAAATTCTATCCAGAAATGCTGTCTCAGATGTTTCGCCGCTGTTCGGCAAGCACACAAAGGTCATCCTCCTCTTCGACAGTGCTGGCATTACTATAATAAAGGTTACTTTCCACAACGAGGTTGGTTGACCTACACCCCTGCGAAATCATCGCTGGATTACAGCATTAACGAGATGTTGTATCAAATTAGTGTTAATAAGGATGCTACGGTGGGTAGATCAGCACGGATTTTAAAGCAGATCTGCTCTAATTCGACCTCATGGCTCATTATTCTGTATTTCGAAACACACATTTTGCATAGAGAGCCTGAGTGCCGTAGATGTTGGACACATGCAGCAACCATGTAAAAATTATATGATTATTTATTTGTTGATGACTGATTTATGGTAAATTTTGCAAAAGCTGCCTCAGTTTGTACTAACACGTCGTGTATTCATGAAACATATTTTTTATTATTATCGGTGTCCTCATTTTCTTTCACACGTGCACTGTCAGTGCTACCTTCTCTCCGCATCTGCGTGACCTAATTAAAGTTTAGGTGTTATTGACTATTATTATGCATACAATAATATTAATTTGTCAGTTGAACACTATTAAGCTTCGAAATCGACGTCTGCGCTTATTATGAGGTATTCTCTAATATGCGTCGTGGCACAGTAGTACATAATAACAAATCGGATGAGAAATGAAAGATACAATGAAACTTGGATCGATAACACAGAGACAGACCAAACTAAAATCTTTCCAGCCCAAAACAAACGGACGGTGATATGACTGATGTCAACGTGCACGATTTTTTCTCGCCTTGCGGAAGCTGACAATCCACATGATAGGATCAAACAGCAGCTGAATCATGTACATCATGTGACAGTACTGAAACACCGTGAAAATGGTCAGCGACGGCTTCCCGATCAGAAACCACTGATAGAACAGGATAACATCCAACGGCAGCCAGCAGATAATCACACTAATGGTCGTCAACGTTAGAATCAGAAACGGCCGGACGACGCTGCGTTCGACAGTCCGCGGCGGCCTCCCGGCTCCGTGGATTCGCGACATATTTCCGGGGTCCATGTTCTCAAGTTTCTTGGCCAGTTCAACGCTTTCCGATGCGTCCGTGACCTTTCCTAGTTTTTTACTGAACCGTTTAATAACCAGATAAGCATAGACACCGGCGATTATAAAAAGCGGGGCAAAACGGTTCAGAATACTATCCACCCGGGTGAAATAAAAATATCCTTGTGGTACCGGTATGGAGCAAATCTGCGATGTTTCCAGTCGAACTTGATAAGCATTTGGCTTGAACATAAACAGGGATGGCAGTTTAAACAAATGCACATACAGCACAGTTAACACGCAGATCAAACATGCCATGTTTCTGGTATGATAGTTCCGGTAGCCGAGAGGATACGTCAACGCCCATAATCGGTTCAATGCAATCAGCATGTGACACATCACCGGCACGAGACTGACCACCCAGTGGAAATAAGAAAAGGTCAAGCAGGTTGTTAATCCCTGGAAAGAAAATTCAACGTTGTAGACTTCGCTCAAGAATATGAACGGGAACGCTCCGGCTAAGTACACGGTATTGGCGATGTAGAGAAATAGAAGGTACACGGTGAAATGGTTGATATATGCCGGGCGCATAATATGGACAATCAGGAGGCCGAAGTTTAGAATGAAGGACGTGACAGCGATGACGGTTTTTACGGCGAACTGTGGAGTAAGCGTGGCGCCGGTTGGCGTTGTGGAATTCCCGAATCCGCGCGCAGTCAAGTTTGCAATTGAACCGTTGATGATTTCCATAGTAAAAATATTCCGTGTTAGAGTGATCGAATTCGCCGATTCTTGCAAAATATTACTAAGTCTGTTCTGCAGTAGGTACTGCCGCTGCTGCACTGGTTATCAATACAAAAGGAGTTCAAGATTTTGTAAGTGTAGATGTGTAAGAGAAACTGGCGCAGTTATACGAAAATCGTGGAATAATTACTGCGTTAATTTCCGCCGCGGTTGAATGACGCTTTAATCACGTACGAAAGCGTGCTAGAGGAAAATGTCTACGACTGTGAAGAATTCCGGATGTACATACACGCTTCGGATTTTAACATTTACTACTTAATAGAAATTTCTCTTCCCGACAAGAAGTTGTGCTCGTGAATGGGAGCGGATGTAATTATCCGGTGGTTCCGCTATAAGCGGAACATAATACACTTCAAAGGCATTCAAGGACTCGTGCGGCAATTTACGCAAAATGCCAGCAGATGGAGTAAACACCACCTGGAATTGAAATGAGCGAAAAAACTTGAGTAGTGCCGTAACACCGCTGTGCGATGGTAATCTTATAGTCTCTCTTCACCGGGAATCCGGAAGCTGGTTTGGCTTACAATTTAAATTACCATCTCGGGGTGAATGGAACCGCTCGGCATGAGGTGTATTATTCCCCCCAAAATTATTTTTCTGCGGATGGTGTTAATAATGGTCGCAACGTTCTCGAAGGGGATTTTCATATGCATAACAACAATCGCTAGGAATGCACATTACGCACTGTAGGATGTACCGTAAATACCTAACTTTCAGTTTGATTGATTTGTTGATAAGGTGTCCAACGATATTTTACAGAACTGTTATAGTAATTTATCGATGCGAATAAGAATATTTATTTATTAGCACGAACTATAGCTTTTACTGATGCTGTTCCAGTGTAAAATATTTCTCTATACTCTGCTTGTTCTTGGTTCAGCAGCTTTAATGTGCTACATTGATACGCTGTACATTGTATTACTGGATAAGAAGAGCTCAATGCACTACATGGACGAAAATGCACATCGCATCCCGTTATTAGAAACCAGGCACCGCTATCCCCCAAACAAAAATTGAGCACATTATTGGATTGCAAATTTACAACATTTTGTTTATTGTTAAAATGCCATTTAGGTTTAAAATGCCATTTTTGGTTAAAATGTCACCCGGCACGCTAAATCCAAAAGCAATAAATAAAGCGTATTACGTGCCATGTTTACGGGTCAAAAGCATGTTTTACTAGATTGTGCTCCCATGAACAATTACACTTAATATCGCGATAGCGGCTTTGTATCGTACAAAAAACACACCGTGCATCAGGCGACAAAGAATGAGTGCTTTGATTTACCAACCACAGTTTGCTCTATTGTAACTGAAGAAATTCCGATTCAAATAGAATGCCGTGTGGATCGATTTATATGTTTAATTACTGTACTTATTCCCCAACTGGAGGCTGCATATTTCAAACTTTTCTATCACTGCAACAGTAGTTAATGCCCTCAAGGCGGTGTACTAGATTTGTTTCTAACTTGTATTGAGTCAGCAACGTATTTCTAGTTCACTACTCCTAAGCGGGCTCCAAATTTCACTTTGATCGTCCTTACAGTGCGAGCCTGGACAGTGCGAGACAAAGTGCGAGCCTGGATAGTATCTATTGTACAAGTACATAAAACATGGATTTCAGTATTCCCTACCGGCGTAGCACGTTTATAACAGCTGGTTTGCAATCCATAGCATGTCTCGTTTTCAGTGAATGGTGGCTCTTCTCAGAAAGTAAACCGGTAAACGTTTGCGGTGCCAACGTCGTAATCACTTTGGGAAATCAGCCGTAGTGCTACATGCCAATTTGTCATCAGTTGGAACTCGGAACTACAGTACTGTTTTAAAACCAGTTAATAAAGACTCTGGAGCAGTGGAAGTCACTTATTTAATTCTTTTAGTGGTGCGACAACCGGCAGAATCGCTGCTAGCCACAAAAGATTAAAGTATACAGACATTTGGTAAACGGATGATACAGTACCTAGACTCCATTAGGTTGTGTTCACGGGCAACATTTCCATCGAAGCTGATTTGAAAATGTTGCACCATTTTTTAACTTTATTGATCATCTACGAACTGCATGCCGCACGTGCACAGGATGAAGTGTACGCTCGTCCGTGGAAGATCCTCGGAAGCCGCGACCAGACGTTGCCGGTATTCAATGGTAATACCACCAATTTATTCATAATTTACTGGCTTTATTACTAGTAATCAAATATTGCAGGAACCAAAAGGTCTCCAAATGACGAATCACTGAGTGGCAATTCTTCTAACGGAACATATATAACAGAACTGTGTAGCTCTGATCGGCCGGTAATACCGACAGCAGATCAAGTTAGCCACCAACCAATTTTCATGCTAAAGGACGCCCGTTTTCGCGAATGGGCGACCATCATAAGGAAATTTGGGCTTCTGCATGTGATCGGCTATTACGGAATTCACCAGATGGCCATTTCCGGCGGTGATCTGGCACCAGAAAAAATCGAGCAGGCGTTAACTACCGCCTGGAAAGTGCCGATTGGTAGGTTTTAGGCATCAAGTTTTATTAAAATTTAACTATTTCGAGGATGTAGTAAAGCATTCTATCTTTTGATCACAGAAGCCGCTGAAGCTGCTCTCCGATCCCAAGAGTACTTTCTCCGTGGTGCCGAATTCAAGATACAAGCGTCAATATTAGAGTTGGACAAACACCGATGGTTCTCGCAAAACGGGTACTTATGCAGTTTATTGCTTGCCGTTTGGGTCTTTTGGCATAATTTTGGAATAGTAATAATTGATAATACTTGCAGAGATCATGTCGCTCGCGTTACATATACCATAGTTCTGATAAGCACGGAAGCAGACGTTCCCAGAACGCTGCAGCGAATTCCTCTGATTAGCGTCGATCACTTAGCGGAAGAACTACGACACGAGAATATTACACTACATGTCGGGCCTATCTTTCGCGCCTGGTTGGCGGATATGACCAATGCTTCCAGTGTCACGGATAAGCTTAAGGAACTGCAGTCGGTTTTACCCAACACGGCCAGCATGTGCTTTTATTCTATAATAAACGCTGGGGCTGCGCTGCGAGATGTCAGAACCGTGCAAATTATACCCGGACAACCGTTTAACGTAACATACTATTCCAGTGTTTCACGGCCGACGGAGGATGCGGTCCCGCACTCCGGCTTATCCGGAAAACGAATGTGAGCATTCCTTTTGCTTATCAATAAATTGTGGTTGTGCACACTACGAAATGACGAATACGGAATACACCCTGCCATTTTTGCAGATTCAGACGAACGATTCTGCCGTTTCTCATCAAGATCAACGGCAGTGTTCTTCCTACTTCGTATGACCCAAATCTGCGAACCCATGCCGCACTGCAGACTCTTAGTGAAGGAAGCTATGATCTGGAAAAGAGCGAAACTCCGATGCAGTATAAACTCAACAATCCCATCCATTTCCAGGACCTTCCCGGCATAGCGGACGGAATAGCCAAGGCCGTGCAATCGCGGTTAGAGGGTTCATCAAAATTTGTTCTGCGAAGTACGTATACTACTCTAAACACTTCGATGTTTCTCGCGTTCGGGACATTGTTTTTATACACCCAAAACACATTCGTGCAGTGATTTTGAACCAATATGTAAGCAATTTCTCCAAATCTCAATCGCTTATTCAGGTGTCACCACAAAGCGGTTGTATGTAAGTAATATCTAACGCAAAATCCTTTGTAGCACGCCATAGGGTATTGATGCGAATATTCTTAAAATTCTTATAATAGATATAATACTTAATTCAGTCGAATATTCTTAAAATTCTTCTATTCTTGCGAAGTAAAAATAATAGGAATTATGTAGTAATGACCGAAATCATGAATAGTGTTCCGAATGCGCGAAACACCGAAGTCGCGCTACCGAATAAGAGTATTACTCTTAGAGTAATGCGGACTGCTCCAAGCTATAAAAATTGGTTTAGTTATACCGTAAAAACATTGTTTCGTTCGCCACTCAGTTATCAGTGTTGCTTTTAGAGGAGCTGAACAACCCCGACCTACTGGGAGATAGATTGTTTCTCGGATGCACTACAGCCGGTCTGAGCGTGGACGGGATGACGGTGTCGGCACAGTTGTATGCCGGTAGAATGAAGCCCGGCGATGCTTTGTTCATATTGACGATGCCGGTTGATCCCACTTTACCGCTTTACAAACCGTTGTATAACGCCGTGTACGGAAAGGCGATCCAAAGCAGTCCTTACCCGGTTCGAGTAGTCGATCCAGATGAGGCAGAGGATGATGGCGGTTTGCCACCGATGATGGCACTGCCACCAATTTCGAACCATTATCCGCTCGCATTAATCATCGACGAAGTTGGCGAAGACCCTGAAATCTTGAGTTCTACGGTATGGTTTCACCTGCACGCTTACTAGTGGAATTTTGAGCTTCAGTGTGCGTCGCTTTCAGCTTTCGCCTTTCTGCAGGTTCTCGATAAAGTATTAGGATTAGTCGTGGCGGCTTTCAACGAGGCAAATCCACTGCAGTTAAACGATAACCGCTTGAATATCACTCTGACACGGTATGAAGGCGGAAAGACCATGAACCAAGATATGTAAGGCGCGCAATATCATATTCGGCCTGCCTAACCATGACCTTTTTGATAGTATTATGTTTTTGAGCAGGGAAAATGTTTTTACCTTTCAATTTGCCATCGTAAAGTCCGGAACGGAGAGCACATGGAATCTGTGGCAGCAACCGACCTTAAGCATTTTGCGGAGTATTATTATAAAGTTTAGGCATCCATGGCGTTTGGCATCCTTTAGCGGTGCCGATGATGGATACAGCCGTGCTCGTCTGAATACAATTTCCTAACAGCTGGCAATTTGTAAAACCGGCGAGATAGTACCGACGTTCTTAATTAAATTACCGGACTTGCAGTTGTGGTTGCATCCCGGCATTCACGGGAAAATGTTTTCCGCTGATATTTATTTTACTGTTTGCTCACTTCTGAAAGAGCATCTGCGTAGCCTCAAGAAAAGCAGTAAAATAGTTTGAGTTTGGAATTCCGAAGATTTGTGCAAAGCATTTAATTTCTGACGTCAAAAAACCATAGACTTCATATGGCCGACCTTGAAACTTCTCGAGATTAGAATGCTACAGACTACAGTGCTCGTATGGATAAATGTCCTGGATTTCACCGTGTCTGTGACTTTTGGTTCATATGGCCGCAAGAAAGTTTACGGTGCTTATCGCAACTCCGTTTCCGACTAGACAGCGCTAAATTTTTCGCGGTACTTTTCTTGTGGGCGGCGCCGGCGAGCCGGTTGTTGTTGTTCTATAGGGCCACGTCGGGTAAATAATCCGAGCGGACAAACAGACAAAGCGAGACGATCACGAAACAACAATTTACTTAACCGGTAATGAATGAAATCATAGTATTGTTTTTGGGCTTCACAATAGTATTAATTTTAAATTTCTTTTCCGCCATGCAGCATTGTACACTATGTATATCACACATCAAAATTTAACAAGAATACGTAAGACGTAAAGACCATAAGATGCGTCTTATTACAAAACTATTATCATATTTTAATTTTTCTTTTGTTTAACAGTTCAACATTCTCGGAGTTTGCTCGCTGTTCGACTCTCCACAGCCAGGATTCCGCGGCTGCATACGAGCCGGCAAACTGATGGTGAGAGATGACAGCTCATAGCGACTGCCACAGGCACGCTCTCAATAATTTTGTGCCGTCTGGCCCGTCTGAGCGTCTCACATTCCCTATCATGAAACATAAACGCATGCCTGTTATGGCACAGGCCTGCATACTTGTGCGCAGAAAATAATAAGTCAGTGTTATGGTTTAGCCTGAGACACTGAAGTATTCCACACTGTCGTCCAGGTCTTCTCTTTTGGCTAATTGGCTTGAGTCCTTTAGTATTAACCGGGCTTTGTATTTTCTGAGCTAGCAAATAGCTTACATGTTTTAAAATTCGATTGAACCATTTTTAACGGGACAGGTCGCTAAATTTCGTGACAGCTGAGTTTTACTGGTCCAGATTTACGGGAATTGCAGCTGTCTTCAACAAGTAAGTACTTGGTTATCATTCATCAAGCATTTTAGATGATTTTGATGAAGATTATGACCTACGTTATATCCACAGAAGTCCACCATGTACCTGTACGAAGATGGTACCCGGTCTGTGCAGGCATGGAATGCTGTGGATGTTGAAATCGATGGTCTGTTCCAGCATGGCCATATCGTTGGCCTGGAAGAGTCTGTCAGTATTCCACCACGCCTAATCATCGATTTCGGATGCTCGACACAGCAGTCGGTGCCGGTTGATAACGTGAAGGTATTTACCTTCTCCACCTTTCCCTCCTTCCAACCGCGTCAGGAAGCTGTGGAAGTGCTGTTGTTCGATCATCCTGGTCGTCCATGGAAATGGTATCCCGGCAAAGTCCTCATCAATTCTTTCGCGAACTTGCGGAACCATGCGCTGGTGGAAGTAACAGTAGGTGGGCAACATCTTCGCGAACTGCTTCCCAACGAACAGATCCGTCCGGTGTCTTCGGAGAAACGACTGCAACGCAAGCGCGTTCAGCCGGGGGATTTTGTAATGCGGACATGCAGAGTGCCAAACGGCTACTGGGTTCTGACAGAGTGCTTCGCCTCGAAGCTGCTCCGCCATATTCAGCGAAGGTTTCGTGTGCGATTCACCTACGTTTTCGGCCAGGAGATGCATTACATCCAACAGCACACTAAAAGCCCTTTAGAAGATGCCACAATCGTAAGTTATCGCCTGCATTCAGATTTTTAATGGGCAGTTGGGCACTACTTTCTGGACGAGTCGGAGGGTTTCTGAAGGCGTTAGGGGGCAGGTATCTCGTACCAAAGAGGGGTGTATTATTATACTGCTTCGAATTTTCGGAGACCTCCGCCGAAAAAAGTTTTCGGAATGTGCCCCTCCCCCTCTTGTGAATTTCGTTTTGGAGAAAATAGTCTGGAAATATTTTATCTCTCCCCAGTTTTTTCGCGGCCCGTTGAAAACAGCGTTCTTCTGGCCTCCCGTACTGCTGGGGAGTATAGCTAACACGTGTTTCCGGTAAGCTGCCGATCTAGAGCCCAGTGTACCCCAACGAAGGTTGGGCGCATTAACGGTTTTCGCCCGAATGTATAGAAATAATTTGGCCGCATACTATCTTAAAACTGTGCCGAAGAGCGTGTGGTCGCGCGCGAGTTCCCGTTTGCGTACTGATGGGTCGATATATTGCACTGGAACATTGTCCCTAAAGCCTGTCTGCCATGCTCTTTTCTCGTCGTATCATTTAGATGCACAAAGCGCATTCAACCGAAAAACCGGGGTAGCTGAGATGCAGAATACAAATTCACGTTTGTAACTGTCCCGTGACCGACCAAGTCGTCGCATAAAATCTCGTCGCGGGACACTTCGTCGGCCACATTTGGTCGCGAAGACATTTAGTTTCTGGAAAAGTCGTTGCTTGTCAATTTGGTCGGGAGACATTTGGTCGCGAGACATCCGGTAACACGGACACATCGGGGCCAGACATTTCGTCGGCGGGACAATTGGATACCCAATTATTTTAAAAGAAAAACTTTATTTCAGTTAAAAACTCCGTCGTTTGACTTCGAATTAATTTTACTGAGACCGGCATGTAAGATTACACATTTCCATATATTTTTAAATTTTTGAAACCGTAGTCTTACATTTTAAATGAATTATACACAAATTTAAGTTGCTGATTTGTACATAGTGCCTTTCTTGGAAAACACTGACGACCTAATAATTATGATACACTATAGTGACTATACTAATGATAACTAATCTATTTGCTACTCATTACGTGGTATTAAATAACAAATATTACACTAATAAGTCAACCTAGTTTTTGCACTTTCACTGGCAAAAATAAAGCAGAGATAATAACCAAGCGAGAACCATTTTGGTTATTTATCCCAGTTGTCTATCTCCGGCTTCTAACAGACTCTCTATTTGGAGCTCATTCACAGAGAAATCACAGCACGGACACTCACCCTCACTTTCCTTTACCCGAACAATGATATAGTTCCAGTTCCCATCACACACTTTGATTGTGTGATATAGGGGCTGGACCGAACTAGTCTCCGATTCCACACATTGACACATACAGTCTGTATAAGATACAAAAGCATTAGGATCAAGTCGTTTACTGCTGAACAGCAATAAAATTTAACAATGGTTTTCTCTTTCTGACTTGCAGTTGCTCTTTCTCTCTTACGATTGTAAAAGCCAGGCAAGTCTGGTTTAATGTCTTTAAAAGTCGACGCTAAATCGCGCCAAGATCACACTTCAAAAAACTTACGACAACGGTGCTTCCAAGATAATTACACTATTTTGCTAGTTTTTTTAACTAAGGCGGTATGTCAAGTATGTTAAGTATGTCAAGGCGGCTGACCGCCTTGCGAACGTCGTTTTCGACTGCCTAACACCAGTTGTCCCTCGACCAAACGTCCTTTAGACGAAGTGTCCCGCGACGACTTGTCACGTAGCCAACTGTCCACCATTTGCGCGGCTAAAGCCGAAAACTTTGCGTTGGGTCAGAGACTTAAGTCGCTCTTAGTACTGTACTTGTCATGGGCCCACGGATAAGCCAACTCTGGCTTCTGAAGTTTCTTTTTCTTCACCACAGGCGAAAGTTTTCGAAAGAAAAAAACTGGAATTCATCCGTAATGGCAAATTCCTGGTGGAGGACTCTCGCCGCCTGGAAGGACCCGACCAGGAAAAACGGTCCGATACGAAATGGCGCGGTTGGGCACTGCCAACCGAACTCTTTGAAGAGGTGTTTCAGTCGCTGGACACCATCGACCGACAACGCTGCCGACGCAGCTGTCAACTGTGGGATGCCATTCTCACTTCGACGGAGATGTGCAAAGTTGTTCGCGTATCGCTCAAGCATCCACCTTTCTCCCAGCGGCTCGCCAAAAATGGAATGATTGTTATGCCGCGTACGGTTGCTTCTTCAAGCACATAACTTCTGCAGCACGAACCATCTGCATTCGAGACACGGAATGGGACTGCGACGATCAGGACGATTTGAAACTCGCCGATGGAGCGACAACGTTGATGCAAAAACTCTTGCACGAAGCCGGCATTCGCATCGAGCGTTTGATCGTGCACCACCGATCACTGACCATCGACCAGGGTGAACCCGGTCCATTGAAGTTGCAGGTGGTTTTTGCCGCGATAGCTGCGCTACATTCCAAGCTGGCGAGCTGCTGTGACCGCTTGATATGGAGAAGATATTCCTTGAACTGCGAAAACAGCACCGGTGCGATAGTGCTGGAATTCCGTGTTCCGATAACGATGTTCAACCTGGGGGGTGTGGGAGCACCACAGATTTGGGATACATTTGAGCAGCACCTGCGCTGCACGGGACCGGCGTTAGATATGGACCGCATCGCCCAGTGGATGGCGAGATGCACCCACAGGAATGCGAGAACTAAGAGATTTGAAAAGGTATTGTTTTTCATGGTATTATATGCTGTACGTGGGAATCGTCAAAAGTTTTCTCTACGTTAAGTCGCCTCAGATGAGCTGCGCATTTTGGTATCTCGTATATTTTTGCAGAAACTGGCTTTAAATTAAATGTTTTAGAGGAGTAGCGTTAATGATTAGGGTATCATTTTTGTGTGAAATTAACTTCAACTATCGCGCTTATGCAGTCCTAAACACTTTTTTGCGTTATTTTACATCATTTTATAGTCCAAACGGTTTCTCGTTGCCCTGAAATCGCTTGATCGTGAACCATACGGGAGATATGAAGCCACTACGTCAGCTCGCAATTGCATACAATAATTTCAGATTTGGTCAATATTGGTCATTATTTGTGCAAATTCGGATGAATTCAATATTACACAAATGTTTGGAAGGATATTTTCCCACTATTGAGCCTACTTCTATGCCGTAAAACGGCGGCGGTCTGTTTGATAGCTTTGTGTCTTGTCTTCCTAATGTCATTGATTTTTGACATGCAGATTCTGAACGATTTTCAATCGTGCGACCCGCGCCCCTCTGCAAATTTTCGGGGAGATCCTTGGACAGTGGGCGCTATGACCAACCTGGACGTCCACAAGCTGAACACGTTGTGTCTACATGTCTTGTGGCACTTCGTGCAGAAATGGAATCGAACGTCTTCGGATGACGCTACGGACTCCAGTGGCAGTTCTGAATCCGATCCCGAAGACAGCTCCGATTCCGAAGAGAGCTCCGAGTCGGATTCGCACGGCAGCGACGATACCGAATCTACTAATGATGGCTCTGATTCCAATGGAAGCTCCGAGTCTGATAGCAGTTCTGAAGCCGAGTCTAATGACACCACCGACTCCGATTTCTAGGACAGCCTCGGTTCCACAGCGGATCAAACATAGTCCAACTTCGATATGTATGTAGTCGGAGAACTGTCGACCATCTTCTTTAACTAAAAAAAACGATGTCATAGCGCTTGATTTAGTATGTTTGTAAGCAGAGTACGAAGATACAATGGACGAACAGAAATAGTTAAGGTCCAATTAAAACGCGTTTCGATGTCCTTAATATGTTGTTCACTTTTGTGTTTCATGTACATTGTACACTAGTACATTTACGTGTTCTCACGACGCTGGACGTCTCCAGACGTCAGCCATCCTCACGATTCTGTTCATTTCTGTTCTACCAAAATAATAAGAATTACGCAAAAAAGTTCCCTGTTAATGCCAAATCCAACAAACTTGCTACACGGTGTTCTGTTTGCTTAGGGGCAAAAATGGGGGATTTAGGTGCAGACTCAACGGGAACAGAAAGCCAACAAGCACGCACACATCGAGTGAGCAACCGGAGTGCCTTCGTAGAATGAAACCGGAAAACGTTCCGTTCCGAATGCGGAGTCATGATAATACTACGCAGAGTTAAAAAAAACACCGAAACACCCGGTTTTCTATGCATCTCTTATGCGAAGCCGATCGGCCATCGGTCACAGGAGAATTTTATCCCGACAAATTGAAATACGACTTTTTATGCAAAATGCTGCAGTGATTTCCTCTAACAGGAGTGGATCAGTTGGCGAAAGAATTACCGCACGAAAAATCACACTACATGTCCGGCCTGTCTTTCGTGCCTGGTAGGGAGATATGACCAATGCTTCCAAAGTCACGGAGAAACCGGAGGAACTGCCTTCAGTTTTACCGATCGAAAACCATGTGTTATCGTTCTATAATAAACGCCGGGTCTGTGCTGCGGGATGCCACAACCGTGTAGGTTATACCCGGAAAGACGTTTAACGTACCATACTATTCCAAGGTGTCGCGGGCGACTAAGGATGCAGTGCCGCATTTCGGCTACTTATCTGGAAAACGAAAACGAGCTATCGTAGGTTGTTGGATGTACCGATACGCACTACGCAGTACGAATACTCCGCCATTATACTCGCTGCCATTTTATAGCAGATCGACACGACAGATTCTGCCGCTTTTTATCAAGATTAACAGCAGTGATCTTGCTGCTTCCTACAAATCGAGTCTCCGATATCACATGCTGGTGCAGCGTCTCAGTGAAGGAAGCTATGATTAGGAAACGAGCGCAACTGCGCTTTCGACTACACTGGACTGTCTGGACATAATTGTTCGCGTATTGTGGGCGGCGCCGGCGAGCCGGTTACTGTTGTGCTATACAGTGGACTGCGAAAACCTGTTATATTCGGTCACACAAGAAGTTGAACACTTGCACGTTGCGCATTTCCCAACGAAAACTATCAACCGATATCTCAAACGAAGAGCAAAAAATTTCAAGAATTTTGGTACCAAACAGGTGATCCTTTATGAGACGTAAAAGAAAATTTTTTAAAGAGCCATTTTAGTTTGTCGTAGACAAAGCATACGATTTCTGTGTGAAAACTGAATCCAAACAGGACCAAACCGTGGATTCAAATCCTATGCTATGTCTACGAGAAACTTTAGGTGCGTCGATTCTCCTTAGATCCCATAAAAACAAATTGCTTGGTATTAAAATTCTTGAAATTTGTTTCTCTTTCGTTTGAGATATCGGTCGATGGCTTTCGTTGGGAAATGCGCAAGGTGCAAGTGTTAATACCAGCAGGCAGATGGCCAATCATGAATTTGGCTGTTTCAGTACAGAAAAGTGCCTCGTTGCGCGCGTTGTAACACCTTTTCGCAGTCTACTGTTGGACCACGTTGGCAGACGTTGCATGAATAATCGATAGTGGACAATCGACAAAGCGGGACGATTACAAAACACTAAATTTGACCGGCACAAAAGGATCTCATATTTGTTTTTGGACTTTACAGTAGTATTAATTTCTGATCCACTATGCAACATTGTTCACTAGAAGTATGTATTTCACACTTTTCTTTAACACAAATACGTAAGGTGGGTTTTAGTCTTATCGTATATTTTTTGCTTGTTTAGCACTTCAATATGCGCTACTCGACCGGCTACAGACACGATTCGACGGCTGCATACGAGCCGGTAAATTCCAGCCGCTCTCGTTCAATATTAAAATTGTGATGCAAAATATCAGCGTATGCCTGCTATTGCAGAGCACACTAGTGCGGAGAAAATAATAGCACTATCGATTTTTCTGAAGTATTCCGCACAGTCGCACAGGTCTTCTCTTTTGGCATAAGTCACTATTTACCTGGCTCAGTATTTTCAGTTGGACGCTTTTTGGAGCTACCAAATAGCTCATGCGGAGCAAATAGCAAATAAATTTTCAGTTGGAGTCAATTATTCTGTAACGGGTCAGCTGGTTAAACTTCTTAACAACAACTACAATTACTTCTTAACAAGTTTTCCTTTTACGGATTATGCTTCATTAAGTATTACAGTTGTTGATTCAGCGTATGTACTTGATTGTCAAGCAGTTCGATGATTCTGCTAAAGATTGTGGCCTGCTTCGTAGCCAAAGAAGTCCACTATGTATCTCTACGAAGACGGTACGCGGTCTGTACAGGCATGGAATGCGGTGGATGTTGAAATCGACGGTCTGTTCCAGCATGGCCATATCGTTGGCCTGGAAGAGTCTGCTAATATTTCGCCACGCCTGATCATCGATTTCGGATGCCCGTCACAGCGGTCGGTGCTGGTTGACTATGCGAAGGTATTTACCTTCTCCACCTCTTCATCCTTCCAACCGCATCAGGAAGCTGTGGAGGTGCTGCTGTTCGATCACCCGGGTCGTCCATGGACCTGGTATCCCGGCAACATCCTCATCCATTCTTTCGCCAACTTATACGACCAAGCACTGGTGGAGATACTGCTATGCGGGCAACTTCTTCGCGAACTGCTTCCCGACGAACAGATTCGCCGGTGGCCCTCGGACAAAATAATGCAGCGTAAGCGCCTTCAAGCAGGGGATTTCGTGAAGCGGACGTGCAGAGTGCCAAACTAGATTCTGAAGGAGCGCTTCACGTCGGAGCTGCTCCGCCGAGTTGAGCGGAAGTTTCGTGTGCGATTTACCGGCGTACTCGGCCGAGAGATGCACTATATACAGCAGCACGCCAAAAGTCCTTTGGACGATGCCACGATCGTAAGTTTTTGTCACGACACTCAGTTTTGAATGGGAATTGCCTTATGGGGTGGCTGGTTTTCTGACAGGGAAGAGGGGGCAGAAATTTCGTGTCTAAAGAGAAGTAGTATTGCGGAAAACTTTTTGCGACCTGCACCGAAAACAAATTTGCAATGAATCTTGTAAAGCGTCACAAATGCGAAGTGCCGTAAGAGTGACCCGTTGTTAACAAATGCCGAAGTACGAAAAAAGGTGCGTGAATGCGAGGAAGCGAAAGTTCCCGTTCGTCACTGACGTACAATTCGGTACTTTGTATCGGGACATCTTCCTTAAGTCCCGTCTGCCGTGCTTCCTTTTCTTGTCCGATTATTTAGATGCTCAGGCACAATATGATCCAAAAAATGAGAAAATGGATTTGACATGTGTAAACACCCAATTTTTTATGGTCAAAGCCGGTGGTTTGGAATAGGCAAAAACAATTGAGCGTTATTTGTGATTGGGAGCGGATAAAATAACTCAGGTTTCCTATGTTTACGTTTCTCACCACAGGCGAACGTTTTGGAAAGGAAAAGGCGAGAATTCGTACGCAGTGGCAAATGCTTGTCGGCTGATTCTCGTTGCCTTGGAGGGCCGGACAGGAAAATGCAGTTCGGTACTGACTGGCGCGGTTGGGCATTGCCCACGGAACTCTTCAAAGAGGTATTCCAGTCACTGGACACCATCGATCAACAGCGCTGTCGACGCAGCTGTCAACTGTGGGACGCCATTCAAATTTCGGCGGAGGTGTGCAAAGTTGTACGTGTATCGCACAAGCGTCCACCTTCCTCACCGCGGCTCGCGAAGAAATGGAACGGTTGTTATGCCGCATACGGTTGCATTTTTAAGCACATTTCACCAGCAACGCGAACCATCTGCCTTCAAGATGCTAAAAAAGACTGCGACGATCAGAATTTGAGAGACGCCGATGAAGCGATGGCGTGCATTCAGAAAGTTTTGAACGAAGCCGGCTTTCGCATCGAGCGTTTGATCACCACCACCGATCACTGACCATCGACCAGGGTGAACCCAGTCCACTGAAGTTGAGCATGGTTTTTGCCGCCATAGCTGCGTTACATTCCAAGCTAGCGACCTTCTGTGACCGCTTGATTTGGAAAAAATATTCCCTGAAATGCGAAAACAGCAGCGGTGCGAAAGTGCTGGAATTCCGCGTTCCGGTTTCAGTGTTCGTTCTAGAAAATGTGGGAGAAGCACAGATTTGGGATATATTTGAGCAACACCTGCGCTGCGGGGACCCGGCGTTAGATATGGACCGCATCGCCCAGTGGACAGCCAGGTGCACCGACAGGAGTGCGAAACCAGGAGAATCCAAAAGGTACTGTATTTACAAGGTTTTATGTGCTGCACATGGCAATTCGCCAAAAGTTTTTCTTATGTTTAATCTTCATATCTGAGCTTCGCATTTTGGTATCTCATAGATTTTTTGCAAAACTGGTTTTAAAATAAAATATATTTCAAGAGAAGTAGCTGTGGCCTCATAGGGTATCATTTTCGCGCGAGTCCACTTCAACTGTCGCGTTCGTGAACCCCAACCCTTTTTTGTTTTTAATTACTACGTCCTTTTATCGTTATTGGTACTTTATATTGGTATATTTTGTTTTAATAGTATTTATTATTATTTTCAGTTTTTATTAGTACGTCATTTTAGAGCCTAAACAATATTTACATGGTCCTGAAATTGCTTGAACGTGAACGATACGGGAGATATGAAGCACACAACAACAATTTGCTCCCGATGACATATTTTCAAATTCGGTCCAAAATGGTCTATATTTGTACAAATTTTGATGAATTTATCACTACATGCACCAAAGCTCGGAAGACGGAAGGCAGTGAGGCACTAATAAAATGATGTTTTTCCACTGTTGATCCGACTTCTATATCGTAAAACGGCTGCGGTCTGTTCGGACAGCTTTGTGTCTTCTCTTCCTAATGTTATTGACTTTTTGACATCAGATTCTGAACGATCTTCAATCGTGCGATCCGCGTCCCTCTGCAAATTTACGGGAAGATCCGTGGACAGTGGGCGCTGTTGCCAGCGTGGACGTCCGCAAGCTGAACACGTTGTGCTTACATGTCTTGTTGCACTATGTGCAGAAATGGGATCGAGCACCTTTATATGACGCTACGGACTCCAGCGAGGGTCCCGATTCCGAAGACAGCTCCGGTTCCGAATCTAACCATGGCTCCGAATCTAACGGCAGTTCCGCTTCCGAAGACAACGGGCAGTCCGATTCCGACGGCAGCTTCCTCTCTAACTCTGATTCTACCGAAAGCCCCGATTCCGAAGACAGCCAGATTAATTCCAACGAAAGCTCCCGCTTCGAGTCTGATGACAGCACCGACTCCGATTTCTAGGATAGCTTGGATTTCAAAGTGGATCAGTAGACAACCGAACGATGTGAACTGTCGACACACGTACTCGAGTAACTGCATCAACTTATTATTCTTGCACTGTCTTGTTGCCATACCGCTTGAGCTTATGAAGTAAGCTTACTATATAAGTACAGCTAGTGTGCAGTGGGCAAACAGAAATAGTTAATGACTTAATGTCAACTTAAACCGGGTTTTCGCTGTTATTAATCTGTTGCTCATTTCACTGTTTCATATATGTACCCTACGTGGTCCCATGACCTTTGACGTTTTAGAGTTCAGTAGTGGCGAGTTTTGTAGCACGTTTGTTTTATTTTTTTAAAGACAGCGCGCGCTCGTCTGAGTCAATCTGTCAATATTGACATATTGACGAAGATTAAATGGGAGCTCGCCTATCACCTCGACTCTATTCCCTTTTGCGCCGGTCGATATGTCAATATTGACGTATTGACAGAAAATAACAGCAGTTGTTTCCATAAACGAGGGATGGTTTACCATGTAACGATTAACGACGGTCAGTTTGTTATTATTGACGAATGGACTACTTATAGACTGACGTCAGCATGCCTTGATGGACAATTTGACCGAGTAACACGAGAAAATTCAAGCAAATCAACAAATTGAAATACCGACTTGAGAAATAGTAAACATGCATTACCCGATTACCGAACGAACTACAATTAGCACATTAAAGCGAGGAAAACGTTAACACACAAGATGTTAAAGCCCTTCCAAAAGTAACTAAAGTTTCAAGCCGGCTTCGATTAAACTGTAGCGTTAACTTCGTCGACACAAGATCCGTCATCCCAGGCATAACTTCCGGTGGTCAAGGACTGATTTCGTCGATAAATCAGTCTGTTGACGTAGAACAACTGACGATTTCTTGGAATGTGATTTAGAACAGCCTCGAACCGACGAAACCAAGAAAGCCCTTGCTCGGCGGCCCTGGTGTTACATTTTTGCAAAGTTGGAAGTTTCTCTTTGATTCGCCGTGGGTGAGAGAGATGGCACGAGTTAGGGCTTCTCAACTTATCCGTACCGACACTGTATCCTCTGTACCAACACTGTATCCTATTCGTACCCACTGTACCGACACTGTACCCAATCTCTATCCACTGTATCTGCCTTGTTCCCGGTGTACCGACACTGTACAATCTGTGTCTGCACTGTATCCGCTGTACCGACACTGTATCCACTGTATCCTAAGTGTAACCACTATACCGACACTGTACAAGCTTGTCCGGTAATTTCTGACGAATCAATACAGCGATCTACACAAATTTGCGTGTTACGCCAAACTTCACACTACGGCGCGCCACGCCACACTGTTTAAACACGTAACTTGCATTTGACTGGCTGGTGGCTTGGTACACGCCATACAATTGTATGAGGATAATAGTAACTGCCTGGCGGAAGGTGGCTAGAAAATGGTCGGTGCAGTAAGCGACAATCTGCCTACGGAGCGCATTTAGGAAATTTGATAAACGTAGTGCAGTGGCCTCGTTATAAGCGCAAATTTCGCGCTAGCTGTACCTTTACGTAGGAAATTACCGGACAAGCTTGTACCCAATCTGTATCCACTGTGTACGCCTCTAACCCGTGTAACGACATTGTGTCCTATTCGTACCTACTGTACCGACGCTGTATCCTAAACCATCCACTGTACCGTCCTCGTACCCTTCTTGTTCCACCATTATTCTGCTTTATAGCCAGTGCCAGTGTCACTGCACGGACGCTGGCTGTTAATGTACTGCTTGTATCCCTTGTGTCTTAAAATAATCAAGTTGTCGTCTTCGAGTCGCTAAAGGTGCATTCGTATCCAAAAATAAAACGGCATCCTCTGCACGTTTTCTGTATCACAACGACATTTCGTGAGGTGCCATCTGATTCAAACACCGTGGCCTTTGTGGGCGGTTTATGAGTTGGCAACAAAAGTCGAGGAGCCTCGGGAACCGTTTCGATATTTGCACTTCAAAGGGCAATATTTCATGGCAGGCGGAGGAGACCAAGGATTCACGCTCGTCATACTCAGTGTCGCACAAGGGAAAATATTCCTCGAGATGACGTTCTGTGTCTGTAGCCGGCTGATCGGAGGAAAGCATATCAATAGCCTGGAAAAGAATGAAAATGTTTTGGCGAACTAAAACTGAATAATCTGCTTCAGTAAATTATTTCCATTACTTATTAGTTTTTTACCTGGATCAGTTCAGTGCGACAGGAAGGTCGCTCTACAAACGGGAATTTCTTGTAACAGTCGCGGACAAATAAAAGCATCAATGCCAAATTTCGTTTCAAAGGTCAATCGATTGTCTTCCATGTTTTTTTTTCCGGAAATTAGTTAAACGAAGAATTTTTTAATAAATAGCTGTTTTGGCGCGTTTGTAAGACAGCCAAATCAAAGTGATAAGCCAAAAGACAAACTGCACACCTCACGTAGCGAATACACTTTATACCCGGCATTTTGCTAACATGGCATCAAAACGTGACCGCTAGCAAATTGCGTGGGTAATTCCTTGTGTTATTTCTGAATCCGTCTTGTGGTAAGAATTGTGAACAAACATCGATCGCAATGATAAATTATAGCACTGATTAAGTTTAAAACAGCATTCTAATAATTTGCCATTACACGTTTTGTCATCATGTTCTTAAGCACAAACGCGCCTCATAATAACGCAACGATGCAAATAAAACAGTGGTAAGCGGCGTCTTGGCTAAGTCGATTTATTTTGGTCTTGAAGCTAACAACTAAAAAGGAATAAGCAAAACCAACTGACGGATTCCAGTGCGGCAAACAATTGCTTCATCCAGTAGTGCTGGAACCGCTCTTCTTTGTCTGCTGTGAAATGTGAATATGCAAAACTGATATTGTGTTAGTCACGATAAAAACCCAAACCTTACCGGTGATCATTCGTCGGAATCAACATCCACTAAATCGAACGAACGCTCAACAGAACCTAAAAATAAAATATAAAATTAAGTAACAAATATCGCACTAGTTTCCATATAATTTTTGTACCTTTCTTTCGTTAATCAGTCTGGCTTTTCCACAAACTTGGCTCGATGCTTCGAATCCACTCCTCTGGACAACTGAAGGGCTGCTGGAATTTTGCTTTACCAAGCGCATCATACCACGTTTCGAATGCCGCTGCATTAGTGAGCAGCCAACGCTTTTCAGCCAAGGTTTGAAGTTTTTTTGCATGAAAAAAGGAAACGCCTTAGCTTTCTACCTGCAACACTGTAATAATGCCAGTCATGCCACTTACTTTACTGAAATTTGTCGAATAACTGCAGTTTTTCAATTAAAAATGGACATAGTGATTCAGAATTTTGTTTTCCGGAAACCATCTTGTCTCATAACTTTTTTAAAAAATAATTTTAATAAAATGTCACACTTTTGTACGATATTGTTTAAATTTCCCTTTTTCTGTTATAAGTATTGATCATTCGGATGAAACTGACATGATACCAAGTGAGCCTGGGACTGACCCGGCGTGCTTTAATAACCAAACCGAAACTTTGTTCAACCAGGCGGTAAGTAATTAATAAGAATACGCAAGATGTGTTTTATCATTAATTTTAGTTTCTACCGGCACAACACGCTCGCTGCTGTGTACCAGTGTACTCACACTCACAGCAGACACGACTCAACCACAGCGACGTAGTAGTATTATTGCGTACGACTGTTATGCTGAGAGGTGACTCATCGGAAGTCGATCTCGAAAGCGCATGCATGTTGCGGGCCTTGCGGCATACTGCCATAGTGCCATAGCGTGGCATAGGCATAGCAGTAGATACGTACTATAGTAGATAGCACACTTGTGCGCAGAAAGAATTCTGAAAACGTATTTCGTCCACGTCCTCTCTGTTTACTATATTGCCAACTGCCACTAATTTCTCGAGTAAATAGTAGTGAAAATGATTCTGTTAATCTATTCAACCTCTTTAACGGGACATTTCGTTAAATTTCTTTACAACTGAGTTTTACAGGTAAAGTACTAGTGCCAGACACTGCAAATGTCTTAATCTAGACTAACTGTTACGTATAACGTATGTGCTTGCAAGTTGCAGTTTAACACTTTTGCAGTTTTGCTGAAACCTTTATCCTGCGTTGCAGCCAGAGAAAGTCTCTCATGTATATCTACGAAGACGGTACGCGGTCTGTGTATGCATGGGATGCTGTGGATGTTGAAGTCGACGGTCTGTTGCAGCATGGCCATATCGTTGGCCTGGAAGAATCCGCAAGCATTCCCCCGCGTTTGATCATCGACTTTGGATGCCCCGCACAGCAGTCAGTGGCAGTTGACTACGGGAAGGTAATTAGTTGCTCCACACCTCCCCCCTGGGGACGGCGCCGAGGAGCTACTGTGGAGGTGCTATTATTCGATCATCCGGGTGGCACATGGAAATGGTATCTCGGCAGAATTCTCGTCAATCCTTTCGAGAACTTATGGGACCATACGCTGGTGGAGGTATTAATGAATGGACAGCGGTTTCGCGAATTGCTTCCCGATAAACAGATTCGTCGGACGCTTTCGGAAAAACGACTGCCGCATAAGCGTTTTCTGCCGGGTGATTTCGTCATGGGGACATGTAGTGTGCCGGACGGATACTGGATTCTGCAACACTGCTTAGCCGTGGAATTACTCCGCCAAATTGAGCGAAAGTTTCGTGTGCGATTTACGTACGTTCGCAGCCAGAAGATGCACTACATGCAGCCTGGGTGCCGGAAATCCTTTAGGGGATGCTACGATTGTAAGTCGTTGTCGTAACTTGAGTTTTCACTTTAGGCGGATTTTTAGGGGGGGGGTGAGCGAAAAAACATCAATGTGCGAGTATTGCATCTGCGGCCGTGGAAGGTTTTCAGTGGCACTCTTGCACATTTTCGCGTTATCTCCCTGGCCTCTCCAGCCCCCTTCTTCCAATGTCATCAAGGTGGTTCCGTCGTAAATGGAGTTGTTATATTCCTACTGGGGTAAGCCACCGACCTGGAGTGCAGGCTGTTCGCCCAGAACTTCGCAACTCATTTCGGTAGCGCAACCGGTTTTCGTGCCAGTGTGTAATTATTGGGGGTACATTAGTACAAACTCATAATACAATCCTGAAAGAGTTCGGGAGCGCGGGCAAGCGAAAATTTCCGTGAATTCACACGCGTCTATATATTTTTGTTGGTGGACACTTTCCCTGCATTGTTGAACCCGTCATGGCTGTGCTCCTTTCCCTCCTCTTGCCTTCAGCTTCACAAGCCGACAGGGGCTATTCGAGACCCCCTTCGACCATCTACTATTTTTTAAGCCAAATCTGACCACGTTTTAATAATCAGCAAATTTTTCTGATCTAGAAAACATTTTTTTAAATTTTTTTCGGAATAACAAAATTCTGACTGCCAGCCCCTTGGCCCCCACAATACCCTGGGCGGTAGCAATAGCAATGAGATCAGGGGCAAAAATTTGATTTTCGTCTTTTCTACACAGTTTTTAGTTAAATTAATAACGCTGAATTCGAATTTAATGTTAAAAATATGGTATGAGCTGAGTATAAAAAAATTAACGTAAAACAACCAGGTACTTACACAATTGATGTGTAAGAACGATTACTGACATCCTTCTCAGCAAAAGGTTGCTCCACACTGCTCATATCAGTTTTTTTACATCAAATTCGAATTCAGCGTTATTACATATTTATTAAGTTACCTAGAAACTGTGTAAAAAAATAAAATTTTTGCTTGATTCCATTGCTACCGCCCACGGTACTGTGGGGGGGCCTAGGGGGCTGGCAGTCAGAATTTTTTTGTTCGGAAAAAAATTTTGAAAAAGATTTTCTGCATCAGAAAATTCGCTGATCATTAAAACGTGGTCAGGTTTGGCTTAAAAAAAATAGTACACGGTCGATGTCGATGTGGGTCTCGAATAGTGGTCGAAAATCCAGTAATACGAGTACAGTTTGTTACTAACGTGCGTCACTGTCCAACAATTGCCCGGTTCAGAGCCGGCTCTGAACTGCATCGCAAAACTGCCGGGCCGGCAGTTTTGCGATGGCCAACGAATTAAAGAGTTATTAAAACGTTTTTATTAGCCACAGTTGAAAAGGTCAGATTGACAGGTACTGACATTTCTTTTTTCCGTAGGCGGAATTTTTTCAAAGAAAAAGATGTAAACTCGTTCATCTTGGCAAATTCTTCATGGATGACTGTTGCCGCCTCCGAAAAGTAGCGAGTGAATCACATCGGGAAGACGGACTGAATGCGGATTGGCATGGTACGGCCCTGCCCATAGAACTCTTAAAGGAAATCTTTCGGTCACTGGACACCATCGAACGACAGCGCTGCCGGCGGATTTGTCAACTATGGGACGCCATTCTCACATCGGCTGAGATGTGCCACGTTGTACATATATCGCTGGAGCATCCACCTTTCTCACCGCGGCTCGTAAAGAAATGGAACGGTAATTATGCCACGTACAGTTGCATCTTTAAGCACATTACTCCCGCAGCGCGAATCATTTGCATTCGAGCTGCTGAATGGGAATGCGACAATCGTGACGATGTGAAAAACGCCGATGAAGCTGTGAAGTTGATTAAGAAGGTCTTGAATGAGGGCGGCATTCGCATCGACTGTTTGATCGTGCACAACCGATCCCTGCTCATCGATCAGGGGGAGCCCGGGCCGTTGAGGTTGAAGGTGGTTTTTGCCACGATAGCTGCGTTTTACTCCAAATTGGCGACCTGTTGTGGCCGGTTGATTTGGAAAAACTATTCCTTGAGATGCGAAAGAAATAACGGTGCGGTTTTATTGAAATTCTATTTTCCGCTTGCGGTTTTCATTCTGGGAAATGTGGAAGGAGCACACTTTTGGGATATATTTGAGCAGCACCTGTGCTGCGGGGGACTGCCGTTAGATATGAATCGCATTGCCCAGTGGATAACCAGTTGTACAGACAAGAATGCAAAAGCCAGGAAAATCCAAAAGGTATTTGCGGGTCCTTATTACGGTACAGGCATATGTCACCGAGAGTGCGTCGTCTAAGGAATTCAGTGAGTTATAATTACAATTCCACACCGGCTTAAGAGACATGACCCGGCACATGGTGCCAAAGTTGTGATTAATGGGGTGTTAATACGAATTATGCACATGACTGCAGTGTTTTCTAATGGTTTTGTTTCATTGTATCTATTTTCCTAACGTGATGATTTTTTTAATAAGCAGGTACTGAAAGATCATCAATCGTGCGATCCACGTCCCTCTGCACACTACCGTGGCAACACCTGGACACAGGACGCTTTAGCCAGTATGGACGTTCGCAGGCTGAACACACTGTGTTTTCATGCCTTGTGGCGCTACGTGCAGAAATGGAGTCGAACACCTTTGGATGCCGCTAGGGAGTATTCCGACGGCAGCTCCGATTCCGAAGACAGTTCCGACTCCGATGGCAGCACCGAATCCAATTCCGACGATAGCCAGGAGTCCGATTCCAGCAGCTCCTCCGACTTGGATCATGATTACCGTTCCGACGCTGAGCCAAATGACAGCACCGACTCCGACTGCCAATGAGGATCAGATTGACTGCCGGTTGATGTGAACCACTAACGCGTAGTACAGTGGACACCATAAATGTGGTTACACTCAATTAGCGCGCAACCGAGCGCTTGTCTGTTCGGGCACAGCCACTTCCGGCTGGCCATCGGCCGCCGGCTAAAAAATAAGAATTCTTGTCGGCCTTCTGCTGTTCGTGTTTCAGCTCCCTTTATTTCGTTTTGTAATCTTTAATTTTTCATTTCTTCCGGTTTTGGATATTGTTTATTCAGAATGCCGTGAAATGGCACCTGGAAAGTATATTGACGCAGATTTGGTGAAAGCGGTTTTCAGATTGTATGCAAAAGAAAAGAGCGTGAGAAAAGTCGCATCAGTGTTTGACAAGTCGCACCAGTGGGTAGCCAAGATTCTGCGCAACTACGACCAACTAACTGGCGAGATCAAGCAAAAGAATTCAAGAGGACGACCGAAGAAAACGACGAAAGAGCAAGATGAAATTGTTGTCCAGTTTCTTAAAGAAAATCGCACCATGAGCGGCGTAAAAGCAGCAGCCCTTATGCAGTTGTCCTACAGCACTCTGCTCCGAAGACTGCACGAAGCTGGCGCGCGACGAAGTAAAGCCGTGGCAGACGAGCTGACGCCGAAGCATAAGATTAAGGACGAGTCTGGACGACAGAGTGTACTGGTGTCTCTGGAAGAGAGAGCAGCTGCTGAGTGATCCCGCGTTTTTCAACTCTGTCATCTTCTCAGATGAATGCACCTTTAAACTGTCAGGAGGCCGAGTTGAGGTACGTATGCACAATACGGAATTCAGAAAAAATCCAAATAATTTAACTTTTTTAAACGCGTCAATTTTTAACGGAAAACAATTGCAAACAAAACAAAATTCTGCAATTTATCAACTTAAAAATTTTTATTTCGCGGAGAAGACAGATTTGCAAATAATCTTCAAGTGAAAAAGTCGCTGCAAAATAAAGGGGGAATCGCTGTCTGGGGCGCTATCTGCGCAGCTGGTCCCGTGTCGTTGGTCCGCTTTCAAGGCACGATGAATTCCCAAAAATATGAAGACGTACTCTTCGACGAGCTCCTGCCTTCCCTGGACGAGAATGGCCGCGACATGATCTATCAGCAGGACAACGCGCCCTGTCACAAATCAAACGTCATGAACAAATTCTTCGGCACTGAAGGAGTGAATGTGATGCCGTGGCCTGCAAGATCTCCTGACTTAAACCCCATCGAAAACCTGTGGGGCAGAATGAAGAACCACATCGCTCAGAGGTTGCCCAAAAATGTGGCAGAAATGGATATCTTTATTAGAGATGCTTGGGATGACATCTGTACAGCCGAATACTGTAAAAGTTTGATTGATTCAATGGGAGATCGAATTAATCAGTGTATCTATAACGGTGGAGCGCGAACAAAGTATTAGCAGTACAGTGATTTCACGATCGGTGACTAAAGATTTACTATTTGAGTCTATGCGGCTAAATTATTGTTGCAGTGGTTGTGTTTCTGTTTGTTTTTTGTTGGTCTTGGCTATTAAATTGTCGGTCAGCGGACCGATTGACCAGTGTAACCACATTTATGGTGTCCATTGTAGGAGGCCTGTTTAATGTTTTCTATTCAAAAAGGTAATGCCTTACCAGATCAGAATCCGTAAATGTGCAGTTAAAACGGGTTCCAGTTAGGGTTGTCATCCCACCAAGGTTTTGGAGGTGGGATGTGATGGGAATGTGAACAGGAAGTGATGTGATTGGTGGGATAGATTATTAATTTATTGAATAATTTCGGACACATTTTTCATAACAAAAAATTCAAAATTTTATGCTAACTGTTTTCAAGAAAGATACCTTTCAAAACGTGGAAAAAACCGACGCAACTAATTAAACTACAACAAGTTGACAACCGTCCAAAGTCAAAAGCTGCAAGCAACGAAGTCTTATGGTTCTCGCAGTTTTGCAGCGGTTCGCAAAAAGTAAGAAGCCGCTGGTGTATTACGTCAAGTATCTTATGAACATCTTCCTCAACGGTCGCTTCAGCATCGCAATTTCCGGCCACTTTGCCAGATAATTCACAAAATCAAATACCGCTAAATCACAAAGACGGTATTAAATTGCTACAAGTTTTTGCAAATACGTGTATTTTAAAATTAAATCAAACCAAACCAGAGGCGAACCAAGTCATTCAAAGTATGCTTTTGCATCTTTTCGCATTTCTCGTTTCTAAACTCTAAATTTCTAACACAGAATTTGTTAAAAATGTTGCTAAAAATGTATGCACTGTCGAAGAGCTATAGTTTAGGTAACGGATTTTGACCTTTCATTTTTAACAATAAAAATTCATCCCATCACATCACCGTCCCATCACTCATCACATTTTTTTATCACGCCCGCAATTGTTTGGCATGATGGGATTGTGAGCAGGAAAACGCCGTGATTGTGAAACTGTGTGACGACGTGATGACAACCCTAGTTCCAGTGATGTACAGTATTTAATGCGTCATTCCAGTATTGTCCGCTTTGCTTTTTCCTGCAGAAAAACTTTCAAAAAGCGGCAGTTGTTGATTTTTTATGAATTAATGTACAAAAACAATTTTTGTATGAATCAACCCGGGCAGTTCTATCTGAGCGGTGTTCCGAATATGCGGTCATATATGTAACCAAAGTGTTCGGTATATTAGAAATGTGCAAGCATATATTCACTTGACCTTCACTAAAACTTCTAAGCTGTACGCTTAAAATTAATCGTCAATCCATCGTAAAGCCTACAACGAGGAGCACACGGGATTTCTGACAGCATGTGTTTTTGCTCATTTTGCGCAGTATTACCAAGAAGTTGAACTACCTGTGGCATTTGGCATCGTTCGACGATGCCGACGATTAACGGAGCCAGCCATGTTCACTGAATAAAATTTCCGTCAGGTTTCCGATGGAGTGTTGATTGCATTACTTTTCCTGGCCACTGCAAATTGAACTACAAATATAGCATTTTTGTTTTCGTGTGTTTTGTTTCTTGACTTTCTTTTTGATGAAAGCATTTTTGCAACCTCAAAAGCGGAATGCTAAATATTTTAAGCAGTACATCTGAACGGTTGAACAACGACAGCGATTTGTCCAGTAGTGTTTCTGTATTGCCCAAATTCCGGTGCAAAGAAGGGGAAATGGTTGTTTGAGATACCGCTTGCAGGGACCAAATGGCAGACTTTCGTCAACCAAAATTATCGTGGAAAGCAAACAGTGAGCCAAACATCGCGACGCGCTCCCCACTCACCACCGCAAATGCACTTCAACAGAAGTACAGATACGTGAGTCTGGCTGAACAGGATCGGTGGCAAGCAAATTTATCTAGAACTCTAGTTCGTTCCGATGAAATCTGTCAACGGATCGCATGCCTGAATCTTAGGTGCTGTGTACAAATTTGCCGGTTACATGTAGCGTAGGTAACCTTGTTTTCATAGGCGAACTTCGCAGTCGCGTTAAACTGATTTCCTACCTTAACTGGTGGTTGCATACTAGGTGTAACTATACAGTATATACTGCACTAGTAACAGTAACAACGTACATTTTAACAAGATTCCGTATAAGGAAGAAAGAGTCATTTTCGCCGCCGATCTGTTTGTAGCTTATTGTAATCATCCTGGGAAATCATGGGCGAGCGGCGTTTGTAAGTGGAAAAATGGTTTAGATTGGATTTGTTTGAAAGTCGACTGAATCGATGGTAATCGTACGAGTACATCTACAAGCAGCGGAATCACATCTTAACGTTAAGTAGACATGCAGCTAAGTTGAGCCAACTACAGAACACTTCGCAGAGCAACTGCGGACAACATAGCATGAAATAATATTATTCTTGTAATACTTGTAGTTAGAATACCGGTACGTGCACTAGCAGTTGCTAAAGTGGAAGGATAGTATACATTGTATATTGTTAACTACTAATAAAATATATTGCAGTTTTTGAGTCAGTGTGATCTCTTGAGTCTTTCCACAACTGCAGAAACAACAACTAAAGTTCGAACTGGAGAATGAAGCGCAGTTTTTCCATTTTTCTGGTTATCAGCGCAATACGTTTTAGTCGAGCTCAAGATGAGTTCATACTAGGCCCTCGAAAATAGTTGCCCAAAAGACCCGGCATTGCCGGTGAAAGCAAATAATTTCGAAGTTTTTGTTGAAGTGCGTTTCGTTTTGCTGCACTGAAAATGAGCGGAAACATCTGCAGGAACACAATCCACGAATAACGGACAGCAAGCCGCCTGAGTAAAGCCACATCCCAAAGTTCTGCGGCTCCGAGATAGTTGGCGACGTTCGTTATCAACCTGCATTCATGATGAAAGATTCCAGTGCGCGCGAATGGATTAAGATAAGCAGCAAACTGAGCGTTTTAAAGACTGTCATTCCCTACGCCATTCATGAAATGGCTGTGTACGGCGACGATCTGGCACGGAGCCGAGTTGAACAAGCACTGGAGACAGCGTGGGAAGAGCCGATTCGTGAGCATGTACAGTACCGACATTCTTGTAAACCTATTTTTTTCCGATATTCACATTTGAGCAACGCCTGTAGCACGTTTACAGATGGTGACAAAAAATACAAACTGCAGTGGCAACGTGCGTCTCAAGAGTGTTTTGTAAACTGTAATTGCTGCATATGCAGAATATTTTTTCCGTTGCATGTACTCGATTCGATAGCCCATGCCAAAATAGAATTCATGTAGGATTTGATCATTAAAGGTCAGTGTAGGAGACATAACATGATCAATGACACTGCGCAGATGGCAACGCATAAAACCCTGAAGACGGAAGAAATGCATTACTATACTACTTTAACATTTTAACTGTTTTACAGGCCGCTAAAGCTTCCTTCATTCACAAGAATCTGAAGTCAAA